>NC_135802.1:14142838-14490617 GCF_964213995.1 Mustelus asterias
GCTGCAAGCCCATCGCAACAAAGAGTAGGCGTTACAGCGCTGAGGATCGGATCTTCATTCGATCTGAAGTTCAGCGGCTCCTCAAGGAAGGGATCATCCAACCTAGCGCTGGTCCTTGGAGAGCGCAAGTTGTGGTGGTTAAGAATGGGAACAAACCCCGGATGGTCATAGACTATAGTCAGACCATTAACAGATGCACGCAGCTGGATGCGTATCCCCTCCCGCGCATATCTGACATGGTCAACCAGATTGCGCAGTACCGGGTGTTCTCCACCAGCGACTTAAAATCTGCTTACCATCAGCTCCCCATTCGCCCAGAGGACTGACAATACACAGCCTTTGAGGCGGATGGTCGCCTGTACCATTTTTTAAGGGTTCCTTTTGGTGTCACGAATGGGGTCTCGGTCTTCCAGCGTGCTATGGACCGAATGGTGGACCAGAACGGGCTGCGGGCTACCTCCCCGTACCTGGATAACGTCACCATCTGCGGCCTTGACCAGCAGGACCACGATGTCAACCTTCTTAGATTCTTACGCACTGCATCTCGCCTGAATCTGACCTACAACAGGGAGAAGTGTGTATTTCGCACGCGCCGCCTAGCTATCCTCGGATACGTGGTGGAAAACGGGGTCCTTGGCCCTGATCCAGACCGTATGCGTCCCCTCCTCGAACTCCCCCTGCCCACTAGCATCAAAGCACTGAGAAGATGTTTAGGCTTCTTCTCATACTATGCACAGTGGGTTCCCAATTACGCGGACAAAGCCCGTCCGCTCATCAAGTCCACCTCCTTTCCCCTAACAACAGAGGCTCGCTTAGCCTTTGCAGGAATAAAAGCCGACATCGCGAAAGCCACGATGCACGCTATCGATGAGTCCATCCCCTTCCATGTGGAGAGTGATGCATCTGATTTCGCCCTGGCCGCCACACTTTACCAGGCGGGCAGGCCCGTCGCCTTTTTCTCTCGCACCCTCCAAGGCCCTGAAATTCGACATTCGGCGGTGGAAAAGGAGGCCCAGGCCATTGTGGAGGCCGTTCGGCATTGGCGCCATTACTTGGCGGGAAAATGGTTTCACTCTGCTCACGGACCAGCGGTCCGTGGCGTTCATGTTCAACAACACGTTACGGGGTAAGATCAAGAATGATAAAATTTTGAGGTGGAGAATCGAACTCTCCACCTACAATTATGATATCATGTACCGTCCAGGGAAGCTCAACGAGCCCTCGGACGCCCTGTCGCGTGGAACATGCGCTAGTGTGCAGGAGAATCAATTACAGGCCCTCCACAATGACCTCTGTCATCCGGGGGTCACTCGGCTCTTCCACTTCATAAAGGCCCGGAATCTTCCCTATTCGGTGGAGGATGTCAGGTCCATAACCAGAAGCTGCCAGGTATGCGCGGAATGCAAACCGCACTTCTACCGACCTGACAGGGCACACCTCATTAAGGCCACTCGTCCTTTCGAAAGACTGAGTGTGGACTTTAAGGGCCCCCTTCCCTCGACAGATCGGAACGGGAGGACTTTGAATAGTGTGGAGGAGCAGAGGGATCTAGGTGTATGTGTGCATAGATCCCTGAAAGTTGGGAATCAAGTAGATAAGGTTGTTAAGAAGGCATATGGTGTCTTGGCGTTTATTGGTAGGGGGATTGAATTTAGGAGTCGTAGCGTTATGTTGCAACTGTACACAACTCTGGTGCGGCCGCACTTGGAGTACTGTGTGCAGTTCTGGTCCCCACATTACAGGAAGGATGTGGAGGCTTTGGAGAGGGTGCAGAGGAGGTTTACCAGGATGTTGCCTGGTATGGAGGGGAGATCCTATGAGGAGAGGCTGAGGGATTTGGGATTGTTTTCGCTGGAAAGGCGGCGGCTAAGAGGGGATCTTATTGAAACATATAAGATGATTAGAGGTTTAGATAGGGTGGATAGTGATAGCCTTTTTCCTCTGATGGAGAAATCCAGCACGAGGGGGCATGGCTTTAAATTGAGGGGGGGTAGTTTTAGAACCGATGTCAGGGGTAGGTTCTTTACCCAGAGGGTGGTGAGGGATTGGAATGCCCTGCCAGCATCAGTAGTAAATGCGCCTAGTTTGGGGGCGTTTAAGAGATCCGTAGATAGGTTCATGGACGAAAAGAAATTGGTTTAGGTTGGAGGGTCACAGTTTTTTTTTAACTGGTCGGTGCAACATCGTGGGCCGAAGGGCCTGTTCTGCGCTGTAATGTTCTATGTTCTATGTTCTATGTTCCTCAATGTGATTGATGAGTACTCGCGATTCCCTTTTGTCATTCCCTGTTCTGATATGACCGCTGCCACGGTGATCAAGGCATTACGTGATCTTTTCACCCTGTTCGGTTACCCCTGTTATATCCACAGCGATAGGGGCTCGTCGTTCATGAGCGACGACTTGAGGCAATACCTGCTCTCATATGGGATTGCCTCTAGTAGAACCACGAGCTACAACCCAAGGGGTAACGGACAGGTTGAACGAGAGAATGCTGCAGTCTGGAAGGCTGTCTTACTGGCGTTGAGGTCTAAAGGTCTTCCAGTCTCCCGTTGGCAAGAGGTACTCCCTGATGCGCTCCACTCCATACGCTCACTCCTGTGTACGGCAACCAATGCTACTCATGAGAGAATGTTTTCATTCCCTAGGAAGTCTTCCTCTGGGACCTCATTACCGTCTTGGTTGACGTACTCAGGACCTGTCCTCCTGCGGCGGCATGTTAGGACCCGCAAGTCCGACCCTTTGGTTGAACAGGTCCATCTCCTCCACGCCAACCCTCAATATGCCTACGTGGCATATCCTGACAGGCGAGAGGACACGGTCTCGATTCGAGATCTGGCACCAGCAGGGTGCTTGGAAACCCCTGTCGCTCCCACACCCCCAGTTAGGGACCCCCCAACCATTATCTCCCCTCCTGACACGGCGCGGGCAGTATCGGGACCACCACTTAACCCTCTTACTCCCGTGTACAGCTTGCCTGAGTCCAGGAGATTGGCGCCACTTCGAGGCGTGCCCGAGTTCAGCGGATTGTCACCACCTCGGGGTTTACCGGCCCGTGAGGCACTGGAGGAGTCGCTGGACACCGCCTTGGAGAGAAGGTCACCGCGATTGCCTGAACCGGTGTCATCACCGGTGTTGAGGAGGTCACAGCGACGGTGCGGTCCCCCAGACCGTTTGAACTTATAGACAGATGAACAATTGTTCTGTGTTTTGTACCCTGCCGGCCTTTGTTTTCAAAGGAGGGGTGAATGTGGTGAACCATTGTTGGTTACCACCAGGAGTGCTGAGCCATGGTCTGGCCAGTACTATGAGTCTGTAGATATGTTACTGTTGGGGTTAGGGTTGGGCTGTTCTACCTGTTAATATAGTCCTATGGTACACCCCAGTTGGCTCCGCCTCCTGGGAGAGGTATAAAGGTCACTGCTCTGCCTGGTGACCCTTTAGTCTGGGATTGTATATTGTATATAGTAGCTCTGTTATTGTTGGCAATAAAAGCCTTTATTTCCCGGGTACATCCTGCCTCCCGTGTGATTTATCGCGCATCAGTCATGTACCAACCGACTCAAGAACAGCTTCTTCCCTGCTGCCATCAGACTTTTGAATGGACCTACCTCGTATTAAGTTGATCTTTCTATACACCCTAGCTATGACTGTAACACTACGTTCTGCATTCTCTCGTTTTCTTCTCTATGAACAGTATGTTTTGTCTGTACATCGCGCAAGAAACAATACTTTTCACTGTATGTTAATACATGTGACAATAATAAATCAAATTGCAGAGTGTGATAAATGAGGATCGTGAGTCACAGGCACAAGGTGCCAGTATGTGATTATATTTTTTTATTCATTCATGGGACATGGGCATCATTTATTGCCCATCCCTAGTTGTCCTTGTTCAGAGGGCAGTTGAGAGTCAACCATACTGCTGTGGCTCTGGAGTCACATGTAGGCCAGACTAGGTAAAGGCGGCAGATTTCCTTCCCTAAGGTGCATCAGTGAACCAGATGGGTTTTTCCAGCAATGGATTCATGGTCATCTTAATTCCAGATATTATTTTATTGAATTCAAATTCCACCATCTGCCGTGGCGGGATTCGAACCCGGGTCCCCGGAACATTAGCTGAGTTTCTGGATTAATAGTCTAACGATAATACCACTAGGCCATCGCCGATTCAGTGGCAGTGACAAGATGCCTGGCTCAGGCGAGGGCAGCAAAGGGAACAGCGCAGTCCTGGCCGCACTGAGTTCTGGAGTCAGTGAAGCTCGGATCTCAGCTGAAAGGATGTGAATGGTGGAGAGTGAGAATGCTCGGTATTGGTCACTGTGGAATAATGATGAAGAATCTATTCCTGTTCGCTTCTCTGAAAGCTTCTATTGATTGAACTATTTTGGTAAAAGACAGAAGGTTTTTCATGAAATGTGAAATGAAAGACCCTCGAGTGAGATCAATCTCCCCCAGAGGGTCAGCGGTATTGATCGATACGACACGGGCTGGCTATCAATAACTCCTTACTGGAGGAGGAGGAAGCAGTGCTTTCCTTCACTCGCAAGTTCCAGGATGCTTGTCTCTCCAATCTATACTTTTACTCAATGACCTCCCCTCGCCCTGCCCCGCACCCCCCCCCCCCCCCCCCCCCCGTCGTCAAGCACAAACATCAACACAACTTGCACTGAGGTAGAGATGTCCAGAGTTTGACACTGAACCGGATGTAGAGATGTTAGATAAGCGTACAATCCTGGTCGCCCTGCTGTCGGAAGGATGTAATTAAACTGGAAAGGGTGCAAAAAAAGGATGTTACCGGGACTGGAAGTTTTGAATTAGAAAGATAGGCTGGGACTTTTTTCCCTAGAACCTAGACGGTACGATGGCACAATGGTTGGCACTGCTGCCTCACAGCGCCAGGCACCCGCGTTCGATTCCCGGCTTGGCTCACTGTCTGTGTGGAGTTTGCACATTCTGCCCGTGTCTGCGTGGGTTTTCTCCGGGTGCTCCGGTTTCCTCCCACAGTCTGAAAGACGTGCTGGTTAGGGTGCATTGGCCATGCTAAATTCTCCCTCAGTGTACCCGAACAGGCGCCGGAGTGTGGTGACTCAGGGATTTTCACAGTAACTTCATTGCAGTGTTAATGTAAGGCTAATTGTGAAGCCAATGAATAAAAAATTTAGGGTGCAAAAAAGATTGACAAGGATGTTACCGGGACTGGAGGGTTTGAATTTTAAGGATAGGCTGGGACATTTTTCTCTGGAGTGAAGGAGGATGAGGGTGACCTTACAGAGGATTCTAAAATCATGAGGGACATAGATAAGATGAATAGCCAAGATCTTTTCCCCAGGGAAGGGATGTCCAACACTAGAGGGCCTAGGTTTAAGGTGAGAGGGGAAAGATTTCAAAGGTACCTGAGGGGCAACCTTTTCACACAGAGGGTGATGCGTGTGTGGAATGAGTTGCCAGAGGAGGTGGTAGAGGCGGGTACAATTACAACATTTGAAAGACATTTGGACAGGAACATGGATGGGAAAGGTTTAGAGGGATATGGGCCCAAACGCAGGCAAATGGGACTAGTTCAGATTAGGAAACCTGGGCCGATTCCGTGCTGTATATCTCTGTGACTGTAACCTCAGTGGGAGGACAGGAGTGATTGACGGAGAGGTTTAGATAGGGAATTCCAGGGTCCAGGCAACTGAACGTTTTCAATGTGTTTTCAGCACCAAGTCGAAACGAGCATCAGGGACAATCACATAATCCCAGAACGAGAACTATTTCAAGATGATGTGGAGATGCCGGCGTTGGACTGGGGTGGGCACAGTAAGAAGTCTCACAACACCAGGTTAATGTCCAACAGGTTTATTTGGAATCGTAAGCTTTCCTGTAAAGACTCGCATTCCAACCATTCCCATCTGTAACTATCTTGCAATTGCGTCTTTGCCTATATATGCCGCGTTTCATAGAATCCTACAGTGCAGAAGGAGGCCATTCGGCCCATTGAATCTGCACCAACCACAATCCCACCCAGACCCTATCCTCACAACTCCATGCATTTACCCTAGCTAGTATCCCTGACAATAAGGGGCAATTTAGCAAGGCCGATCCACCTAACCCGCACATCTTTGGACTGTGGGAGGAAACCGGAGCACCCGGAGGAAACCCACACAGACACGAGGAGAATGTACAAACTCCACACAGACAGTGACCCAAGCCAGGAATTGAACCCGTGACCCTGGCACTGTGAGGCAGCAATGCTAACCACTGTGCCACCGTGCCGCCCGAGTAGTTTGTGAACCTACGTCCACTCACCTGATGAAGGAGCAACGCTCCAAAAGCTCGTGATTCCAAATAAACCTCTTGGACTTTAACCTGGTGTTGTGAGACTTCTTACTATTTCAAGATGAGGATTTTTTTATATTCATTCGTGGGACACGGGCGTCGCTGGCTGGGCCAGCATTTATTGCCCATCCCTATTGCCCTTGGAGGGCAGTTGAAAGTCAACCACATTGCTGTGGCTCTGGAGTCACATGTAGGCCAGACTGCGTAAGGATGGCAGATTTCCTTCCCTAAAAGACATCAGTGAACCAGATGGGTTTTTCTGGCAATCAACAATGGTTTCATGGTCATCAGTAGATTCCTAATTCCAGATTTAAAAAAAAATTGAATTCAAATTTCAACATCTGCCATGGCAGGATTCGAACTCAGGTCCCCAGAGCATGAGCTGAGTTTCTGGATTAATGATCTAGCAATAATACCACTCGGCCACCGGATTTCCAAACAGATATGTTGAACTTTCTCGTGATGTCGCGGAGGTGAATTTCTTTGGAATATTAACTTGGGAAGGAAGTGGAGAATCCACAGCAAAAGCCATCCTACTTTTTTACAAAGATATGACGGGGTCATGTTCTCCAATTTTATTTTTACATCGCAAACATGTACCAAGTATCCAATTGGACCAGAAAACCTAAAAAAGCAAACCTGCCAAGAAGGATGTTGAATCTTTGAGAGCCAGAACCCCGCTTGGCGAGCTATGTTGCGTTTTTTTACATTTTTTCACAAAATGAGGGCATCGCTCCTTGGATCAGTACTTGTTGCCCATCTCTAATTACCCATGAATTGCGTGGCTCGCTCGGTCATTTCAGGGGGCAATTAAGAGTCAACCACATTGCTGTGGCACTAGAGTCACATGTTTGATTTGATTTGCTTTATTATTGTCACATGTATTAGCATACAGTGAAAAGTATTGTTTCTTGCACGCTATACAGACAAAGCATACCGTTCATAGAGAAGGAAATGAGAGAGTGCAGAATGTAGTGTTACAGTCATAGCTAGGGTGTAGAGAAAGATCAACTTAATGCAAGGTAGGTCCATTCAAAAGTCTGATGGCAGCAGAGAAGAAGCTGTTCTTGAGTCCCTTGGTACGTGACCTCAGACTTTTGTACCTTTTTCCCGACGGAAGAAGGTGGAAGGGAGTATGTCCCGGATGCGTGGGGTCCTTAATTATGCTGGCTACTTTTCTGAGGGGGCGGGAAGTGTAGACAGAGTCAATGGATGGGAATCTTGGGCAGAGCAGGAGCCATACCAAGTGTGATACAACCAGAAAGAATGCTTTCTATGGTGCATCTGTAAAAGTTAGTGAGAATCTTAGCTGACATGCCAAATTTCCTTAGTCTTCTGAGAAAGTAGAGGCGTTGGTGGGCTTTCTTAACTATAGGACCAGGACAGGTTGTTGGTGATTTGGACACCTAAAAACTTGTCGGCCAGATCGGGTAAGGATGGCAGATTCCCTTTCCTAAAGGACATTATTGAACCAGATGGGTTTTTAACAACAGAGAAAGAACTGCATTACAGAGATTAGCTTTTTATTCCAGATTTTTATTGATTGAATTTAAATTCTATCAGTTATTGTGCTTAGGATCTCATTGAAACTTACAGAATATTGAAAGGCTGGATAGAGTGGATGTGGGGAAGATGTTTCCATTAGTAGGATCCGAGGGCACAGCCTCAGAGTAAAGGGACGACCCTTTAGAATGGAGATGAGGAGGAATTTCTTCAGCCGGAGAGTGGTGAATCCATGGAACTCTTTGCCACAGAAGGCTGTGGAGGCCAGGTCATTGAGTGTCTTTAAGATAGAGTTTATTTATTTATTTATTAGTCACAAGGAGGTTGACATTCACACTTCAATGAAGTTACTGTGAAAATCCCCTAGTCACCACACTCCGGCACCTGTTCGGGTACGCTGAGGGAGAATTTAGCATGGCCGATGCACCTAACCAGTAACCTTTTGAACTGTGGGAGGAAACCGAAGCACCCGGAGGAAACCCACGCAGACACGGGGGGAAGGTGCAAACTCCGCACAGACAGTGACCCAAGCCGGGGATTGAACCCATGTTTCTGGCACTGTGAGGCAGCAGTGCTAACCACGAGATAAATAGGTTCTTGATTGGTAAGGGGATCAAAGGTTACAGGGAAAAGGCGGGAGAATGGAATTGAGAAACTTATCAGCCATGATTGAATGGCGGAGCAGACTCAATGGGCCGAAGGGCCGAATTCTGCTCCAATGGTCTTATGATGGGATTTGAACTTGTGTAGCCAGAACACTAGCCTGGCTGTCAGGTTGACTAGCCTAATGACACTTCCACTACACCACCAACAGTGAAGTAGTCAAGTCTGAAACTCAGGTCCTGAGTCTTGATAAAGGGAACAAGAGGCTATGAGGTGTGAATTGGCAAGGATAGATTGGGGAACCTTACTAAAGGGTTGTTGGTGGATAGGCAATGGTTCATACTTAAAGAATGTGTGCATGAATTACAACAATTATTCATTCCTGACTGGTGTAACAATAAAGGAGGAAAGGTGGCTCTCCATGGCTGACAAAAGAAATTAGGGATAATATTAAATTCAAAGAGAAGACATAACATTGCCAGAAAAAAACAACAAGCCTGAGGATTGGGAGCATTTTAGAATTCAGCAAAGGAGGACAAAAACATTTGATCAAGAGGGGGGAAATAGAGTATGAGTAAAATTACAGGGAGCATAGAAACTGATCGTAAAAGCTTCTATAAAAATATAAAGAGAAGAAGATTAGTGAAGACAAATGCAGATCTTACAGTCAGATGCCAGGGAAGCTATAATGGGGAATGAAGAAATGGCAGAAGAATTGAACGCAAACTTTGGTTCTGACTTCACAAAAGAGCAGAAATAACCTCCCAGAATTGTTCGGGAACCAAGGGTCTAATGAGAGGAGTGATATGAAGGAAATCAGGATGAGGAAAAAAATGGTGCTGGGGGAATTAGTGGGCTTAAAGGCTGACAACCCACCAGGGCCTGATAATCTACATCCCAGAGTATTAAAGGAAGAGGCCTTGGAAATATTGGTGGTCATCTTCCAAAATTCTATAGACTTTGGAAACATTCCTGGAGATATGAGGGAGGAAAATGTAACCCCACGATTTAAAAAGGGAGTGAGAGAAAAATGGGGGAATTACAGACTATTCAGCCTGACATCAGTCGTGGGGAAGATGCTGGAGTCTATTATAAAAGACGTGATAACAGAACATTTGGAAAGCGTGAATGGGATTGGACAAAGCCAGCATGGGTTTATGAAAGGCAAATCAGGCTTAACAAACCTACTGGAGTTTTTTGAGAATGTAATTAGTAGAATAGATAAGGAGAACCAGCGGATGTGGTGTACTTGGACTTTCAGAAGGCTTTTGATAAGATCCCTCATAAGCGGCTAATGCACAAAATTAAAGCATGTGGGATTGGGGGTAATATATTGGCATGGATTGAGTATTGGTTGACAAACAGGAAACAGAGAGTGGGAATAAATGGGTCTTTTTCTGAGTGGCAGGCAGTGACTAGTGAGGTATCACAGGGATCAGTGCTTGGGCTCCAGCTGTTCACAATATACATAAATGACCTGGATGAGGGAACCAAGTTTGCTGATGGCACAAAACTGGGCGGAATTGTGAGGAGGATGCAAGGAAGCTTCAAGATGATGTAGACAAGCAGATTGAGTGAGCAAACACATGGCAGATGCTAAACATGGCTAAATATGAAGTTGTGCACTTTGGTATGAAAAATAGAAAGGTACAGTATTATGCAAATGGTGATATATTGAGAAGTGTGGATGTACAGAGGGATCTGGGTGTCCTTGTACACCAGTCAGTGGAAGTGGAGAGGCAAGTGCAGCAAGCAATCGGGAAGGCAAATGGTATGTTGGCCTTCATTGCAAGAGGATTTGAGTTCAGAAGTAGGGATGTCTTACTGCAGTTATACAGGGCCTTGGTGAAACCACACCTGGAGCATTGTGTGCAGTTTTGGTGTCCCTCCCTAAGAAAGGAGGGAGTGCAGCAGAGGTTCACTAGGCTGATACTGGGGTTGGCGGGACAGTCCTATGTGGAGAGATTGGTTAGACTGGGCCTGTATTCACTGGAGTTTAGAAAGATGAGAGGAGACTAACAATTCTAACAGGGCTGGAGAGACTGATGCAGAGAGGATGTTTCCCCTGGCTGGGGAAGCTCGAATCAGGGGACACCGTCTCAGGATATGGATAGACCATTTAGGATTGAGATGAGGAAACGTTTCTTCGCTCAGAGGGTGGTGAACCTGTGGAATTCTTTATCTCAGAAAGCTGTGGAGGCCAAGTCACTGAATGTATTCAAGAAAGAGATAGATTTTTTTTAGATTTTAATGGTATCAAGGGGTATGGGGGGGGGGGAACGGGAATACGGCATTGAGATCAAGGTATGGGGGGGGGAAACGGGGGAAACGGGAATACGGCATTGAGATCAAGGGCGGTACGGTAGCACAGTGGTTAGCACTGCTGCTTCACAGCTCCAGGGTCCCGGGTTCGATTCCCGGCTCGGGTCACTGTCTGTGTGGAGTTTGCACATTCTCCTCGTGTCTGCGTGGGTTTCCTCCGGGTGCTCCGGTTTCCTCCCACAGTCCAAAGATGTGCGGGTTAGGTTGATTGGCCAGGTTAAAAATTGCCCCTTCGAGTCCTGGGATGCGTAGGTTAGAGGGATTAGTGGGTAAATATGTGGGGATAGGGCCTGGGTGGGATTGTGGTCGGTGCAGACTCGATGGGCCGAATGGCCTCCTTCTGCACTGTAGGGTTTCTATGATTTCTATGATCTGCCAGGATCACATTGAATGGTGGGGTAGGCTCAAAGGGCCAAATGGCCTGGACTTGCTCCTAGTCCCTATGTTTCTATGCTCAAAAATTTGTAAGTTGGAATGACCTTATCCAAGCCACTTGTGCCCGATTTGCTAACATTCTATCTTTAGCTCACGTGGGCCTGTGTCTAACCTGATTTGGCATCCGTCCACAGCAGGATGTGTTTAATCTCACTGTTCACCATACATCTCCATTAACTGCAAATCCTTTCTTTCTCATCGTCTGTAAGTAGCACAAACTTGTTATAGATTTCCAATTCTTCCTCCCTGCCAGCAACAACTGAAACCAGGAAAATGCTGCCTCAGAATAAAGAGTTGTAAAACCAAAGGACAGAATCACGGATTGTACAGCCCAGGAGGAGGCCATGCGGCCCATCCTCTCTGTGCAGGCTCTTTGAAAGGACCAACCAATTAGTCCCAGCAACCTCCCCACCCCGGCTCTTCATAGTCTTTCAAAATCTTCCTTTTATCCAATTCCCTTTTGAAAGTAGCTTGTAATGACCTCACTGAGGCCCATCAGGTTGGCCTCTTCAAGTATGAGCTCCATGATTGAGGTAATGACTTTCCGCCCAATCAGGGAGTCTCACCCGTGTATATAATGAGTGTCAGGGCTACTGACACTCCAGATTCTAACCCGGTACCTGAAGCACTCTTAGGAGTGGAGATAAGTTTGTAAATAAAGGGAACCTGGTGAAGGGACACCGGCCTCTGAGGAGTTATTTCACAACTATTGAATCTGCTCCTATCACCTTTTCAGGCAGTGTGTTCCAGTTTGTAACTCACTCCCTAAAATACAACACTTGCCATTTTGGGGCGGCACGGTGGTGAGCACTGCTCCCTCACAGCGTCGGGGACCGGAGTTCGATTCCCGTCTTGGGTCACTGTGTGGAGTTTGCACGTTCTCCCCGTGTCTGCGTGGGTTTCCTCCGGGTGCTCCGGTTTCCTCCCACAGTCCAAAGATATGGGGGTTAGGTTGATTGGCCATGGTAAATTGACCCAGGGGAATTAGCAGGGTAAATGTGTGGGGTTACGGGGATAGGGCCTGGGTGGGATTGTGGTCAGTGCAGACTCGATGGGCCGAATGGCCTCCTTCTGCACTATAGGGATTCTATGATTCTATAATTTATATTTATTCTATGATTCTCTACTCTGGCTTTTTTGCTAATCTAGTTATTAACTGTTGCCACTCACAAAAACAGATTCTCCCTTATTAACCTGCCAATACCCTTCATTATTATAAACACCTCTTTTAATTCTCCCCTCAATCGTCTCTGCTCTAATGCTAGTTTATCTCGTCTCTTCATGTAACTGAAACCCCTCACCCATGGTATCATTCTTGGCCAATGTTACGTATGCATCTTCTGCAATACACAGAGGTGTCCCACTGGCTAAGGTGAAAGAGTGAGTTTTCCCTGACATCCTGCTGGGATTGCAATTGTTGTGTTAGAATGAAGAACAAAGAAAATTACAGCACAGGAACAGGCCCTTCGACCCTCCAAATCTGCACTGACCATGCTGCCCGATTGAACTAAAACCCCCCCTACCCTTCCAAGGACCCTTCCTCTTCATGTATTTATTCCCATATTCCCATCCTCTTCATGTATTTGTCCATCTACCCCTTGAAAGTCACTATTATATCAGCTTTCCTCACTCCCCCTCCCAAGCTGCAGTAACACAGGCTTCAATCACTCTTTAACACCTCGCTGGACTGGTGGTTGTCCATGCCTGCGCCTTGGAGCTGGAAAATGTCAGGCCATTCTACTGCAGAGGGCAGCACAGATGATCAGTGATGCTGGCCATGCTTGGTCTCTGTGGCTGTAGAATTCCCAGTTAAATAGCAAACTGGAATGGTCAACTGCCCCCACCCACCCCCCCCCCCCCCCGCCACCCCCCCTCCCCGCCACCCCCCCACCCCCCTCCCACCTTATCTATTACACCAAGCCTAGGTCAGGGAGCGAGGTCAATGAATGTAAGGACTTGCATTGGTATAGCACCTTTCTCAACCTCAGGATGTCCCAAAGCACTTTGCACCAAATGTAGCCACCATTCTAATATAAGAAGCATCGCCGCTGATTCACACACAGAAAGATCCCACACACAGCAGTGTGATAAGGATCAGGCAATCTGATGTTGAGTGTGGGATAAATGTTGGTTTGGTCACCGGGATTAATGTCACGGTGCTCCTTCAAATAGTCATGATGTGGAGATGCTGGCGTTGGACTGGGCTCCTTCAAATAGTGCCATGGACTCAATTAGGTCCATCTGAGAGAGCCAACATTTAAGGCCGCATTGGAAATCTGGCACCGCTGACAGTGCAGCGTTCCCTCAGTACTGCATTGAGTGTCAGCCTAGACAAATCTCTGGAGTGGGATTTGAACCCACGACTCAGAATTGAGGGCAGTGCTGATCTAGTTGATAACTTCATAGAGATCCATTGCAGCTATTGTAGTTGGTTTGGTGCTGGACTAGTAATCCCGAGACTCAGGGCAATGCTCTGAGAACCTGGGTTTGAATCCCACCACGGCAGATGGTGAAATTTGAATTCAGTAAAAATCTAGAATTAAAGGTCCAATGATGACCATGAAACCGTTGTCGATTGTCAAAAAAACCCATCTGGTTCGCTGATGTCCCTCTACGGAAGGAAATCTGCTGTCCTTACCTGGTCAGGCCTACATGTGACTCCAGAGCCACAGCAATGTGGTTGACTCTCAACTGCCCTCAGGGATGGGCAATAAATGCTGGTTGGGTCACTGTCTGTGTGGAGTCTGCACGTTCTCCCCGTGTCTGCATGGGTTTCCTCCGGGTGCTCTGGTTTCCTCCCACAGTCCAAAGACTTGCTGGTTAGGGTGCATTGTCCGTGCCAAGTTCTCCCTCAGTGTACCCGAACAGGCGCCGGAGTGTGGAGACAAGGGGATTTTCACAGTAACTTCATTACAGTGTTAATGTAAGTCTACTTGTGACAATAATAAATAAATAAACTTTTAACTTTATTTACCAATTTTGCACTGTATCCCTTAATACATGTTTTGAACAATAATCGATCAAGCTCAGCTATGATATTTTGAATTTTCAATGGATTCTGGCCTTGAGGCAGTTTTTTTTTGGAGAGGTAGAGAGATTGCGATTTGTTAGTTTATTTTATGAGTGTCACAAGTAGGCTTACATTAACACTGCAATGAAGTTACTGTGAAAATCCCCTAGCCGCCACACTCCAGCACCTGTTCGGGCACACTGAGGGAGAATTTAGCATGGCCAATGCACCTAACCAGCACATCTTTGGACTGTGGGAGGAAACCAGAACGCCCGGAGGAAACCCATGCAGACACGGGGAGAACGTGCAAACTCCACACAGTGACCCAAGCCAGGAATCAAACCTGGGTCCCTGGCGCTGTGAGGCAGCAGTGCTAACCACTGTGCCACCGTGCTGCCCATTTCCAATACCCTTTGTGTGAAGATGTGCTTCCTGCCCTCTCACCTTGAATGGCCTAGCTATAATTTTAGGTTCGGCCCCCCTCATTCTGGGCTCCTCTACCAGAGGAAATAATTGCCTCCATGCAGCCTGCCGAATCTTTTAATCATCTAATCCATCATAATTAAAACACATCCTTAATCATCAATCAAGGAAGGAGCAGGGAGATGTGGGGAGGTGGTATTGTAGTGGTACTATCTCTGGACTAATAATCTGGGTGATAATACAGGGGGGACCCAGGTTCGAATCCCACCATGGCAAATGGTGAAATCTTAATTCATTGTAAACCTAATGACGAGTATTGTTCTAAAAACCCCTCTGGTTCAGTAATGCCCTTCACTTGGTCTGGCCTATATGTGACTCTATATTTTCACTGCCTCTACCAGTGCAATTAGGGATGGGCAATAAATGCTGGCCTAGCCAGTGACGCCCACAGACTAGCCTATGCAATCTGCCTTGGCCTACTCCAGATGGCGTCTAACCAGTCCAGGTTGTAAATGCTCCATCGTTGAATGCTGGGATAGCTTGGGGTTTTTGGTCTCTTAGAGAATCAAGGAAGGGGGTGGGAAATGGAGTTGAAGCCCAAGATCAGCCAGAATATGGATGGGCCGAGTGGTCCACTCATTCTCCTGTTCCTTGTGATCTTGCGTGACATAACTGCCATCCTTTTGTATTCCAACCCCCATTAGACAAAGGCCAGCAGTTAGGGGCAGACAATGGCCTAGTGGTATTATTGCAAGACTATTAATCCAGAAACTTAGCTAATGTTCTGGGGACCCGGGGTTCGAATCCCGCCACGGCAGATGGTGGAATTTAAATTCAATAAAAATATCTGGAATTAAGAACCTATTGATGACCATGAAACTATTGTCAATTGTCGGAAAAACACATCTGGTTCACTGATGTCCTTTAGGGAAGGAAATCTGTTGTCCTTACCCGGTTTGGCCTACAAGGGGAGAGATACAAAAGGATCCATAGGGGCAATTTTTTCACACTGAGGGTGGTGAGTGTCTGGAACAAGCTGCCAGAGGCAGTAGTAGAGGCGGGTACAATTTTGTCTTTTAAAAAGCATTTTGACAGTTACATGGGTAAGATGGGTATAGAGGGATATGGGCCAAATGTGGGTAATTGGGACTAGCTTAGTGGTTAAAAAATAGGGTGGCATGGACAAGTTGGGCTGAAGGACCTGTTTCCATGCTGTAAACCTCTATGACTCTATGTGATTCCAGACACACAGCAATGTGGTTGACTCAAAAAATGTGCTGGTTAGGTGTATTGGCCATGCTAATTTCTCCCTCAGTGTACCCAAACAGGCACTGGAGTGTGGCGACTAGGGGATTTTCACAGCAATTTCATTGCAGTGTTAATGTAAGCCTACTTGTGACTAATAAATAAACTTTAAACTTTACTTTTCTCAACTGCCCTCGGGCAACTAGGGATGGGCAATAAATGCTGGCCAGCCAGCGATGCCCAGATTCCATGAATGAATAAAAGAAATTCCACCTGCCCTTTTGATTATTTCTGTACTAGCGTCTCTACATGGTTTCTGATGTGCACCCCTTACCCTCTCTCTGCTCCTCTGGCTAATTGACCTTTTGAGGACACACTGCCCCATGTTTCCGAGGCCCAAAGTGAATAACCTTCCAGACACTAGCTGTTAAGCTGCCCCTCTGCTCCCCTCCCCCTCCAGAGCCCAATGACCGTAGCTAAAGGGGGCCCCAGGAATAGGGTAGAATGGGGAAGGATGAAGGGAGGCTCAATCATTTAGAAGCAGTTCCGACAGCGAGATCTCACAATAAGAAGTGAGATCTGTCAGCTTCGGAATAAAGCAACAGTGAAAGATTTAAAGGCAACATCAAAGGAAGACAAGTCCTCCTCACACATCAGAAAAGAAAACCTCCGTTTGAATCTCATCTGAACTATCTGTTCCGCTGTTCTTTCTGTCCTTTATGTTTGAGTTAATGCCCCCCTATTGTTTTCCAGCACACTGCTGAACAAAGCCTAGGAACCTTTCACCCAGTCACCAGATGTCCCGCCGCACAATCTCCCTCCCGCTCCCCGCTCGCGTACAAAGGAACCAAACTCAAAGGCCGGCTGCCCGGCCGCATTCCGACGGCGGCAATTATCTCCTTTCCCCACTGGCGGGGATCGCCACATCCCTGCGGATGATCGATTAGCGCGGGATGGGAGAGGAAATTCCCAGCGCGGCCCGGCTCCCCGAAGCAGCTCTCCGGGACAGGTAGCGAGGGGTGCGTCAGCCCCCTCGACGGTGAGTGTGTGTGACGTGGCCCGGGGGGGGGGGGGGGTCAGCAGTGAGCCGCTCACACATCTCTCAGCCACGCCGAGGCCAGTTCAGCGCTCCCCTCAACGGCAACTGTGCCGCACAAATCACAATTCCCATTCAGACCCAGGCAACCGTTCAATACGCTTGCACATTCATCCTCTCATTAATTCACTGGCTTCTTTTTAAGCTCTCTCCTCACTGCTCATCCTTTCATGTGTCACCCGCTCACATAAATCATCGTTTTTGTGGGCCAGGTATGTAAATTCCATTCAAAAAAGAAACACATTAAAAACAGAGTGGATGCAAGGGTTGAAGCTAAATGCCTGCTGCAAAATGTTCTTCTGATTTTGCCTAGCTGTGATGAGGGGGTGAGATTCTGATCTGTGAGATTAGCATACAACTGTATAAATGCAGCAACTTCACCATGCTGTTCACTATCTGGAGGATTTCAGTTGATTGAAATTCCACTCAGCATTAATCTCCCGTTTGACTCCTTCAGATTCTCTCCCATGTTGTACTCATTTAAGCTCAGGTAACAACACCCACCAAATCATTAGACTAAATGGAGGGGGCATGATTAAGAAATGTTTAAAATGTATTCTTTTACAGGATGTGGGCAGCCAGCACTTGCTGCCCACCTCTGATCGTCCCCAGAGGATTAGACCATAAGACATAGCAGCAGAAGTAGGCCATTCGACCCGTTGGGTCTGCTCAATGAGATCCTGATTGATCTGATATTCATAAGTTCATAAGGGAAAGGAGCAGAATTAGGCCATTCAGCCCATCGCCCATTTTCCTGCCTTCTCTACATAACCCTTCAACCCATTACCAATCAAAAATCTGTCTAACTCCTCCTTAAATTTACTCACTGTCCCAACATCCACCGCACTTTGGGGCAGCGAACGGGGGGGGGCGGTGAGTGAGGCCAGATCGTTGTCTGGTGGGGAGGGGGGGGAGGCCCGATCGCTCACTGGTGGGGGGAGGAGGCAGATGGACCTCTGTTGGGGGAGGTGGGGGGGGGGGTGGGCAGATGGATCTCTGGTGGGGGGTGGGGGGGGGGCAGATGGATCTCTGGTGGGGGGGGGCAGATGGATCTCTGGTGGGGGGGGCAGATGGATCTCTGGTGGGGGGGGGAGGATGCAGGGGGGTCCTCTGCCACTCTGCGGGCGATCGGTGGGGGGGGGAGGGGGGCAGGGGCAGCCATCGGTCTGGGTAGTGGGGTGGGGGGTGGATAAGGTGGACAGTGATGTGTGTGGGTAGTGGGGGGTTGGGTGGATAAGGGTGACGGTGATGTGTGTGTGTGGGGGGGTTGGATAAGGGAAACAGTGATGTGAGTGGGTGGTGGGAGGGGTGGATAAGGGGGACAGTGATGTGTGTGGGTAGTGGGGGGCTGGATAAGGGGGACAGTGATGTGTGTGGGTAGTGGGGGGGGTGGATAAGGGGGACAGTGATGTGTGTGGGTAGTTGGGGGGGTGGATAAGGGGGGACAGTGATGTGTGTGGGTAGGGGGGCTGGATAAGGGGGACAGTGATATGTGTGGGTAGTGGGGGGGGTGGATAAGGGGGACAGTGATGTGTGTGGGTAATGGGGGGGTGGATAAGGGGGACAGTGATGTGTGTGGGTGGTGGGGGGGGGTGGATAAGGGGACAGTGATGTGTGTGGGTAGTGGGGGCGTGGATAAGGGGGACAGTGATGTGTGTGGGTAGTGGGGGGGTGGATACGGGGGACAGTGATGTGTGTGGGTAATAGGGGGGTGGATAAGGGGGACAGTGATGTGTGTGGGTAGTGGGGGGGGGGTCGATAAGGGGGACAGTGATGTGTATGGGGAGTGGGGGCGTTGGATAAGGGGGACAGTGATGTGTGTGGGTAGTGGGGGGGTCGATAAGGGGGACAGTGATGTGTGTGGGTAGTGGGGGGGTGGATAAGGGGGACAGTGATGTGTGTGGGTAATAGGGGGGTGGATAAGGGGGACAGTGATGTGTGTGGGTAGTGGGGGGGGTCGATAAGGGGGACAGTGATGTGTGTGGGTAGTGGGGGGGTGGATAAGGGGGACAGTGATGTGTGTGGGTAGGGGGGCTGGATAAGGGGGACAGTGATATGTGTGGGTAGTGGGGGGGGGTGGATAAGGGGGACAGTGATGTGTGTGGGTAATGCGGGGGTGGATAAGGGGGACAGTGATGTGTGTGGGTGGTGGGGGGGGTGGATAAGGGGACAGTGATGTGTGTGGGTAGTGGGGGCGTGGATAAGGGGGACAGTGATGTGTGTGGGTAGTGGGGGGGTGGATACGGGGGACAGTGATGTGTGTGGGTAATAGGGGGGTGGATAAGGGGGACAGTGATGTGTGTGGGTAGTGGGGGGGGGGTCGATAAGGGGGACAGTGATGTGTATGGGGAGTGGGGGCGTTGGATAAGGGGGACAGTGATGTGTGTGGGTAGTGGGGGGGTCGATAAGGGGGACAGTGATGTGTGTGGGTAGTGGGGGGGTGGATAAGGGGGACAGTGATGTGTGTGGGTAATAGGGGGGTGGATAAGGGGGACAGTGATGTGTGTGGGTAGTGGGGGGGGTCGATAAGGGGGACAGTGATGTGTGTGGGTAGTGGGGGGGTGGATAAGGGGGACAGTGATGTGTGTGGGTAATAGGGGGGTGGATAAGGGGGACAGTGATGTGTGTGGGTAGTGGGGGGGTGGATAAGGGGGACAGTGATGTGTGTGGGTAATAGGGGCGTTGGATAAGGGGGACAGTGATGTCTGTGGGTAGTGGGGGGGTGGATAAGGGGGACAGTGATGTGTGTGGGTAGTGGGGGGGTCGATAAGGGGGACAGTGATGTGTGTGGGGAGTGGGGCGTTGGATAAGGGGGACAGTGATGTGTGTGGGTAGTGGGGGGGGTCGATAAGGGGGACAGTGATGTGTGTGTGTACTGGGGGGGGTGGATAAGGGGGACAGTGATGTGTGTGGGTAGTGGGGAGTGGTCGATAAGGGGGACAGTGATGTGTGTGGGTACTGGGGGGGGTGGATAAGGGGGACAGTGATGTGTGTGGGTGGTGGGGGGTGGTGGATAAGGGGACAGTGATGTGTGTGGGTAGTGGTGGGGGGTCGATAAGGGGGACAGTGATGTGTGTGGGGAGTGGGGGCGTTGGATAAGGGGGACAGTGATGTCTGTGGGTAGTGGGGGGGTGGATAAGGGGGACAGTGATGTGTGTGGGTAGTGGGGGGGGGGTCGATAAGGGGGACAGTGATGTGTGTGGGGAGTGGGGGCGTTGGATAAGGGGGACAGTGATGTGTGTGGGTAGTGGGGGGGGTGGATAAGGGGGACAGTGATGTGTGTGGGTAGTGGGGGGGGTCGATAAGGGGGACAGTGATGTGTGTGTGTACTGGGGGGGGTGGATAAGGGGGACAGTGATGTGTGTGGGTAGTGGGGGGTGGTCGATAAGGGGGACAGTGATGTGTGTGGGTACTGGGGGGGGTGGATAAGGGGGACAGTGATGTGTATGGGTAGTGGGGGGGGGGGGTGGATAAGGGGACAGTGATGTGTGTGGGTAGTGGGGGGGTGGATAAGGGGGACAGTGATGTGTGTGGGTAGTGGGGGGGTGGATAAGGGGGACAGTGATGTGTGTGGGTAGTGGGGAGGTGGATAAGGGGGACAGTGATGTGTGTGGGTAGTGGGGGGGTGGATAAGGGGGACAGTGATGTGTGTGGGTAGTGGGGGGGTGGATAAGGGGGACAGTGATGTGTGTGGGTAGTGGGGGGGTGGATAAGGGGGACAGTGATGTGTGTGGGTAGTGGGGGGGTGGATAAGGGGGACAGTGATGTGTGTGGGTAGTGGGGGGGTGGATAAGGGGGATGGTGATGTGTGTGGGTAGTGGGGGGTGGATAAGGGGGACAGTGATGTGTGTGGGTAGTGGGGGGGTGGATAAGGGGGACAGTGATGTGTGTGGGTAGTGGGGGGGTGGATAAGGGGGACGGTGATGTGTGTGGGTAGTGGGGGGTGGATAAGGGGGACAGTGATGTGTGTGGGTAGTGGGGGGGTGGATAAGGGGGACAGTGATGTGTGTGCGTAGTGGGGGGGTGGATAAGGGGGACAGTGATGTGTGTGGGTAGTGGGGGGGTGGATAAGGGGGACAGTGATGTGTGTGGGTAGTGGGGGGGTGGATAAGGGGGACGGTGATGTGTGTGGGTAGTGGGGGGTGGATAAGGGGGACAGTGATGTGTGTGGGTAGTGGGGGGGTGGATAAGGGGGACAGTGATGTGTGTGGGTAGTGGGGGGGTGGATAAGGGGGACAGTGATGTGTGTGGGTAGTGGGGGGGTGGATAAGGGGGACGGTGATGTGTGTGGGTAGTGGGGGGTGGATAAGGGGGACAGTGATGTGTGTGGGTAGTGGGGGGGTGGATAAGGGGGACAGTGGTGTGTGTGGGTAGTGGGGGGGTGGATAAGGGGGACAGTGATGTGTGTGGGTAGTGGGGGGGTGGATAAGGGGGACAGTGATGTGTGTGGGTAGTGGGGGGGTGGATAAGGGGGACAGTGATGTGTGTGGGTAGTGGGGGGGTGGATAAGGGGGACAGTGATGTGTGTGGGTAGTGGGGGGGTGGATAAGGGGTACAGTGATGTGTGTGGGTAGTGGGGGGGTGGATAAGGGGGACAGTGATGTGTGTGTGCACCATCGCTCCCGCTTTCCGCTCCCGAGCCGCTTTCTCCACTTTCTGCGGCCCGGGAGCGATCTGACACGGGCGCGCTTTTTCAAATTTTTTTCTAACTGCGCCCGCGCAGTTCAGAGCTCCGATCGTTCCGGCAGCGCTAAGCCCCGCCCACAGCGCGAATGTGACTGGAGATGTTTTTTTCAGGCTGAGTGCACTTGGGGGCGCCTGAAATCATATTTCCAAGTCGGATCTGCATTACGCCCAGGTTCAGCACATGGAATGAAAATGATAAAATCAGGCCCGATGTGTTCACTTCCCTTGTCCAAGTCATTTCTAGATATTGTCAATAATTGTGGCCCCAGCACTGATCCCTGTGGCACTCCGTTAGTTACAGGTTGCCATCCTGGAAATTCCACTCTTATCTCAATTCTCTGTCTTCGATTAGTTAACCAATCCTCTATCCATGCCAATATACTACTCCCAACACCATGGACTCTTCATTTATGAAGTAGCCATTTGTGTAGTACCTTATCAAATGCTTTTTGGAAATCCAAATATATTCTATCTACTGATTCCCCTTTATCTATCCTGCTTGTTGCCACCTCAAAGAATTCTAATAGATTTGGCAGGCATAATTGCCCCTTCATGAAACCTTCCTCCGGGTGCTCCGGTTTCCTCCCACAGTCCAAAGATGTGTGGGTTATATTATGTATTTATAAATGCTCTGCTATTACAACTTTTACTATGCTCTCTAACATTTTCCCAATGATAAATTTAAGATAATTGGCCTATGGTTACCTGGTTTTTTTTTTATCTCCCATCCTTTTTGAATAAGACTGTTCCATTGGCAATTTTCTGTTCAAGGACTTATCTAGGATTTTAAGGATTCTTGGAAGATTACACCAGTCCATCCACCCTCTCTTCCTTTAGTATTCTAGGATGCAACCCAACAGGTTCTGGGACTTACCAACCTTTAATACCAATAGTTTCCCCAGTACTTCGAACATAGAAACATACATAGAAAATCGATGCAGGAGGAGGCCATTCAGCCCTTTCAGCCTGCTATGCCATTCATTATGACCATGGCTGATCATTAAATTCAATATCCTGATCCCGACTTCCCCCCATATTCCTTGATCCATTTAGCCACAAGAGCTAGAATCATAGAATCATAGAACCCTACAGTGCAGAAGGAGGCCAATTCGGCCCATCGAGTCTGCACTGACCACAATCCCACCCAGCCCCTATCCCCATAACCCCATGCATTTACCCTAGCTAGACCCCCTGACACTAAGAGGAAATTTAGCATGGCCAATCCACCTAACCTGCACATCTTTGGACTGTGGGAGGAAACCGGAGCACCCGGAGGAAACCCACGCAGACATGGGGAGAACATGCAGACTCCACACAGTGACCTAGCTGGGAATCGAACCCAGGCACCTGGTGTTGTGAGGCAGCAGTGCTAACCACTGTGCCACCGTGCCGCCCCAAGATATATCAAATTCCGTCTTGAAATTATGCAACTACTTTCTGTGGTAGTGAATTCCACACATTCACCATGAACTGGGTGAAAACATTTCTCCTCACCTCAGTCCTAAAATGTTTACCCCTTATGCTCAAACTATGACCCTGAATTCTGGACTCTCCCGCTATCGGGGACATTCTTTCTGAATCTACCCTGTCTAACTCTGTTATAATTTTATAAGTTTCTATGAAATCCCTCTCACTCTTCTAAACTCCAGTGAATATAAGCAGAGCAGACTTAATCTCTCATCATGTGACAGACCTGCCATCCCAGGAATCAGCCTGGTAAACCTTTGCTGTACTCCCTCTATAGCAAGGGCATCCTTCCTCAGATAAGGACACCAAAAACTGCACACAATACTCCAGGTGTGGCCTCACCAACGTCCTATACAATTGCAGCAAAACATCTCTATCCCTATACTCAAATCCTCTCACTATGAAGGCCAACATACCATTTGCCTTCATTACTGTCTGCTGTAGATTTGCCAAGCATGAATTCCCTTTCATAAATCTATGCTGACTCTGTCTGATTATACCTCTGCTTTCCAAATGCTGAGTTATGAAATCCTTGATAATGGACTCTAGCAACTTCCCCAGTACTGACATTAGGCTCACTGGTCTATAGTTCCCTCTTTTCTCTCTACCTCCCTTTTTGAATAGTGGTCTTGTACTCAATGCCCCGGCTGATGAAGGCAAGCGTGCCATATGCCTTCTTAGTCGCCTTGGCCACCTATGTTGCCACTTTTAGGGAACTGTGGACCTGCACGCCCAGATCCCTCTGCATATTGATGTTCCGAAGTGTTCTGTCATTGACAAGATAATTCACACCTAAATTTGACCCTCCAAAATGGATCACCTTGCATTTGTCTGGATTAAACTCCATCTGCCATTTCTGTGCCCAGCTCTCCAAGATATCGATATCTTATATCCTGCGACAATGCTTGGCACTATCAACAACTCCACCAATCTTGTGTCATCCGCAAACTTACTAATCAGACCCCCCACATTTTCCTCCAGATCATTTATATATACTACAAACAACAGAGGTCCCAGCACTGATCCCTGCGGAACACCACTAGCTACAAATCTCCATTCTGAAGCACACCCTTCCACCGCTACTCTCTCTTCTATAACCAAGCCAGTTCTGTATCCACCTAGCCAGCCCACCCCGAATCCCAGGTGATTTTAGTTTTTGTACCAGTCTGCCATGTGGGACTTGTCAAATGCCTTACTAAAGTCCATATAAACTACATCCACAACCTTTCCTCATCAATTATCTTTGTCACCTCTTCAAAAGACTCAATCAAGTTGGGGAGACATGACCTTCCCCACACAAACCATGCTGCCTGTCACTAACTACTCAATTTTCTTCCAAATGTGCATATATCCTGTCCCTCAGTATCTTCTCCAAAAGCTTTCCCACCACTGGTGTCTGGCTCACCGGCCTATAATTTCCTGGATTATCCCTGCTTCCTTTCTTAAACAAGGGAAAAACATTGGCTATTCTCCAGTCCTGTGGAGCCTTGCCTGTGGTCAAACAGGATATGAAGATATCTGTTAAGGTTGCAGCTATTTCTTCCTTTGCCTCCCACAGTAACCTGGGATAGATCCCATCAGACCCCGGGGACTTGTCTACCTTAATGCAAGTTAGGATCTCAATACTTCCTCCTTTGATATATTGACATTCTCTAGAGCGTTCACGCTCCTATCCCTGACCCCAACATCCATCATGTCCTTCTTGGTGAATACCGATACAAAATACTCATTAAGGATCTCACCCACTTCCTGTGGCTACATGCATAACTTCCCTCCATTGCCCTTGAGTGGGCCTACTCTTTCTCTTGCTCCCCTCGTGCTCCAAACATATGCATAAAAGCCTTGGGATTCTCCTTGATCCTGTTTGCTAAAGACATTTCTTGGCCCCTTTTAGCCCTTCTAATTCCACTTTAAGTGCCTTCCTACTTTCTCTATACTCCTCAGGGATTTCGTCAGTTTTTAGGTGTCAGGACCTATCGAATGCTTCCTTTTTCCTTTCGATTAAGTTTCCAATTTCCCTTGTCATCTTGAATCCTGCCATTTCAATTGTTGTAAAGTTGAGTTTGTGAAGTGTGGCCTCTTTAAAAGATGGTTTTGTGTCCAGTGCTTGGATGTTTAAAATGCAGATGCCTACAGGGTACACAGATTGCAACATCAGGGTTGCCTTGGTAACAGGCTTTGCAGACTTTTGAATTTTGACAGCCTATCAGTTTAAAGAAGACACTCAGCTATCAGGAACCTATCAAATCTGAACTTGCTGTTATGGACAACATCAGACCAATCCTGGTGTAGGAAAATTGATAGGTCATCAGAGTTATAAAGAGGAACTCAACTTCCTGCCGGCAGTTCAACTGAAGAGCTGCCACCTCTCAACACCCAGAGCGGGCAAGAGCGGCTCCCTGCCAGCTTAAAATATCTCTTAAGAGAATTCTCCATCTAAGTAATGAAGGGTACCAAAATCAGAAAGAGCTTACAGACAACAGAATCGACAGAAGAACTCCAAAAGTTTTCCCAAAGTCACAAAACCCATTTGTATATCTTCTTGAGAGTGATTTTTTTTTGGATTGAATAGTCCTTGTATTTATTTGAACAGCATTTCAGTCAAACCTTATTTTAATTGATATGTTACTTGCTTAGTTAAAGTTCCTGGTTGGTTAAATAAAATACTTGTTAATTATTCACTTAAAGCGAGTGTCAGGTATTTCTGTTAATGACCTTCTAAACGTTAATGAAGAACAGTTCACACCTTCCCAAACACTTTTAACAGATTACAAAGCGAGGTATTCCTCTTTGGGGGATTCGACGCGGCTTCTCAAAAGGGGATCGATCTCTGCGTTGTAACACTATCCTTCATTTTAGTGAGGACATGCCTGTCCTGCACTTCAATCAACAATGACAAACATGACACACCCAAATAAGAAATTAAAGATGAGTGCCTTTAGGCAGGTTGTGGACCTCCTGGAAGCTGCAGAGCCTTGGGGTTGTGGTACAGAGTTTACAGTCCCCCTCAGGTTCATAGCCATGATGTGGGAATGCCGGTGTTGGACCTGGGTGGGCAAAGTAGGAAGTCTCACAACACCAACTTAAAGTCCAACAGGTTTATTTGGTATCACGAGCTTTCGGAGTGCTGCTCAGATGGGACTCACCTGATGAAGGGGCAGCGCTCCGAAAGCTCGTGATACCAAATAAACCTGGTGTTGTGAGACTTCTCAGGTGCCCCTCAGGTTCAGTACCGGCACTGTGCTTTCTGGCAGATGTGTAACAAGCTTCAGTTACACAGCAGCTTCAACAAAAAATGTGAAGTCGGTTCTTTTTAAAGCAAATATTGAACTTTGTTGCGAAGGAATCGATTATACTCACTCAAGCGCTGAATCCATGAGCTCAGTCGATTGGTTCCCAAGCAGTGGGGAAAAAGGACATTGGGGAAAAGGGGTTGCCTGCCTGATCTGCATAGGGGTTCCTTTGGCACCAACCCGCTTTGTATAACATTTCAATCAAAGCTATTTTATTATTTATTAGTGTCACAAGTAGGCTGACATTAACACTGCAATGAAGTTACTGTGAAAATCCCCTAGTCGCCACACTCTGGCATCTGTTCGGTACACGGAGGGAGAATTTAGCATGGCCAATGCACTTAACCAGCACGTCTTTCAGACTGTGGGAGGAAACTAGAGCACCCGGAGGAAACCCACGCAGACTCGGGGAGAACGTGCAGACTCCACACAGACAGTGACCCAAGCCGGGAATTGAACCCGGGTCCCTGGCGCTGTGAGGCAGCAGTGCTAACCACTGAGCCACCGTGCCACCCATGAGAATGTACTCGGGTCCAGAATTGTAACCCCTCAACGCATGCTCCCCAAGCATTCCCTTGAAAGGGGCTGGTAGGCCCATCTTGAGCCAATTCAGGACTGGAGATGACAGTTAATTGGCTGTGGGGCTGAGCCAGGCAGGAATAGGAGGGCTTTTCACCAATTACTACACTGGGTGGGGTAGATCCAGGGGAATCCTGTCCCCGGCATGAAATTCAACCCTTTGGATTTGGGTGAGAAAGGCAAGGCTGATTCATTTAAAAAATTCATTTGTGGGAGAAGGCGTCGCTGGCTCGGCCAGCTTTTAGTGCCCATCCCTATTTGGCCTTGCAAAGGTGGTGGTGAGCTGCCTTCATGACCGTTGCAGTCCCTGACGGGCAACAATTGGGTAGCTCACTATCCAATCACTATCCAATCACTATCCAATCACTATCCAAACGACCATTCAAGATGGCGCCGGAGGTGGTGAAGAAAACATATGGCATGCTTGTCTTCATTGGCTGGGACATCGAGTGTAAAAGTTGGCAAATTATGTTAGTTATATAAAACGTTGGTTAGGCCGCATTTGGAATACCGTGTCCAATTCTGGTCACCGCACTACCAGGAAGACGTGGTGGCTTTGGAAAGAGTACAGAAAAGGTTTACCAGGATGTTGCCTGGTATGGAGGGTATTAGCTATGAGGAGAGATTGAATAAACTGGGATTGTTCTCCCTGGAAAGACGGAGGCTGAGGGGCGACCGGATAGAAGTTTATAAAATTATGAGAAGTGTAGATAGGGTGAACAGTTGGAAGCTTTTTCCCAGGGCAGAAATGACAATTACAAGGGGGCACAAGTTCAAGATAAGGGGGGAGATGTTCAGTAGGGATGTATGAGGGAGGTTTGTTACGCAGAGGGTGGTGGGGCCTGGAATGCACTGCCAAGTGAGGTGGTTGAGGCAGATATGAGGCAGATAAGGAAATTTGGCATGTCAGCTATGACTCTCACCAACTTTTACAGATGCACCATAGAAAACATTTTTTCTGGTTGTATCACAGCTTGGTCTGGCTCCTGCTCTGCCCAAGACCACAAAGAACAACAAAGGGTCATGAATGTAGCCCAATCCATCACGCAAACCAGTCTCCCATCCACTGACTCTGTCTAAACTTCCCGCTGCCTCGGCAAAGCAGCCAGCATAATTAAGGATCCCACGCACCCCGAACATTCTCTCTTCCACCTCAAAAGTCTGAGGTCACGTACCAACCGACTCAAGAACAGCTTCTTCCCTGCTGCCGTCAGACTTTTGAATGAACCCACCTCGCATTAAGTTGATCTTTCTCTACACTCTAGCTATGCCCGTAGCTACACTACATTCTGCACTCTCTCCTTTCCTTCTCTATGAACGGTATGCTTTGTCTATATAGCGTGCAAGAAACAATACTTTTCACTGTATGTTAATACATGTGACAATAATAAATTAAATCAAAGATACATTAGTGACCTTTGAGACTTATCTGGATAGCCACATGAGCAGGCGGGGAGTAGAGGGATACAGGCGGTTGGTCGAGATAGGACAACGTAAACGGTGCAGGCTTAGTGGGCTGAAGGGCCTGTTCCTGTGCTGTACTGTTCTTTGTTTTTTGACTTCATGCGAGCTGTGCCCAGCATACCCTCTAATTCTATCTTTTACTCTCGTTCTATGCTCTTAAAACTGTACTGTCTTTTCCTTGTCTATGAACGGTATGCTTTGTCTGTATAGCGCGCAAGAAACAATACTTTCACTGTGTCCCAATACACGTAGCAATAATCAACCAAATCAAATCATATGTAGGCCAGACCGGGTAAGGGCAGCAGATTTCCTTCCCTAAAGGACATTAGTGAACCAGTTGGATTTTTTCGACAGTAGTTTCATCCACAAATACAGGAGACATCATTTTTTCTAACACCTTGTGTGGGCAAACAAGTGCAAGAATTATACTCGTTGGAGAAAGGTGCTGAATAAAAGTAACGATACTTCACGAATGATTATTTCAAAATAATATTCCTTGTCTTTGAATGACTTTCCACTCTGGGAGCTGAGTGAACCTAAGCTGTTTCTTGGAAGTGGAAACTGACTTTTTAATTCTCTCTGTTTTTCAGAAACTCCAAACTGATTCCTTCTCCTCTGAGATTATCAGACAGACTCTTTGATTTTGACGGAGCAGTTCCTTTCGCTCAGTTACTGGGACAATCTGCATTTTAAACACCGAACCTTTCACATTTAAAGATGCAGCGATCAGTCAGATGCAAATAGAATCAATCTCACCGCATTCTTCAAATCTGACTTATTTTCATCTCCAAACTTGTCAGCGTAACGTTCAGCATCGCAGTCATATGGAAGTGCAGGAATCCGAGCTTTTATACTGCTCATCGCCCGTGGCTGGAGTTAAACAACCTGCCGCCTTTGCTGCTGGAATTGAAATGTGTCAGGTACTGACAGAGGGGGTGGTGGGGGGGAGGGGGTGGTTTGCACAATGGACGCTGAGAGGATGTTTCCCAAACTAAACCGTGAACCGGGGGCACTGGCTCAAAAATAAGAGCGCTCCCATTTAAGACAGGATTGAAGAGGAATTTATTCTCTCAGTGGGTGGTTAGTGTTTGGAATTCTCTTCCCCAGACAGCAGTGCATGCTGGGTCACTGAGCATCTCCAAGGCCGGGTTTCATTGGCTGGAGGGTGTTACAACGATAGAGATGGGCAAAACCATGAAGGGATATGAAATCAAGGATAAGAATTTTAAAACTGGGGCATTAATAGACCAGGTGCAGTACAATGTGGCTGAACGTAGAATCCCTACAGTGCAGAAGGAGGCCATTCGGCCCATCGAGTCTGCACCGACCACAATCCCACCCAGGCCCTATTCCCGCAACCCCACACATTTACCCTGCTAATCTCCCAATACTAGGGTCAATTTAGCATGGCTAATCAACCCAAACCGCACATCTTTGGACTGTGGGAGGAAACTGGAGCATCCGGAGGAAACCCACGCAGACACGGGGAGAATGTGCAAACTCCACACAGGCAGTGACCCAAGCTGAAATCAAACCCAGGTCCCTGGCGCTGTGAGGCAGCGCTGCTAACCACTGTGTCACTATGCTGTGAAGTTACTCACTTTGGTATGAAAAGCAGAAAGATAGAGTATTATGTAAATAGTGATATATTGGGAAGTGTGGATGTACAGAGGGATCTGGGTGTCCTTGTATACCAGTTAGGGAAAATGGAGAGGCAGGTGCAGCAAGAACTCAGGAAGGCAAATGGTATATTGGCCTTCATTGCAAGAGGATTTGAGTTCAGAAGTAGGGATGTCTTACTGCAGTTATCCAGGGCTTTGGTGAGACCACACCTGGAGCATTACGCGCAGTTTTGGTCTCCCTACCTAAGAAAGGATATACTTGCCATAGAGGGATTGGAGTGGAGGTTCACTAGGCTGATAAAATGAAGGTTTATAAAACTAAAAGTTGATAAAACTAGGTTACAAAACAAAAGAGATTGTCATTGAATTCAGGAAGCGTAAAAGAGAACATACCCCTGTCTACATCAACGGGGATGAAATAGAGAGGGTCGAGAGCTTCAAGTTTTTAGGTGTCCAGATCACCAACAACCTGTCCTGGTCCCCCCATGCCGACACTATAGTTAAGAAAGCCCACCAACGCCTCTACTTTCTCAGAAGACTAAGGAAATTTGGCATGTCAGCTACGACTCTCACCAACTTTTACAGATGCACCATAGAAAGCATTCTTTCTGGTTGTATCAGAGCTTGGTATGGCTCCTGCTCTGCCCAAGACCGCAAGGAACTACAAATGGTCGTGAATGTAGCCCAATCCATCACGCAAACCAGCCTCCCATCCATTGACTCTGTCTACACTTCCCGTTGCCTCGGCAAAGCAGCCAGCATAATTAAGGACCTCACGCAACCCGGACATTCTCTCTTCCACCTTCTTCCTTCGGGAAAAAGATACAAAAGTCTGAGGACACGTACCAACTGACTCAAGAACAGCTTCTTCCCTGCTGCTGTCAGACTTTGAATGTATTAAGTTAGTGTTTCTCTACACCCTAGCTATGACTGTAACACTACATTCTGCACCCTCTCCTTTCCTTCTCTATGAACGGTATGCTTTGTATAGCGCACAAGAAACAATACTTTTCACTGTATTTTAATACATGTGACAATAATAAATCAAATCAAATCAAATCAAATTTGATACTGGGGTTGGCGGGACTGTCCTATGAAGAAACATTGGTTAGACTGGGCCTGTATTCACTAGAGTTTAGAAAGATGAGAGGAGACTAACAATTCTAACAGGGCTGGAGAGACTGATGCAGGGAGGATGTTTCCCCTGTCTGGGGAAGCTAGAACCAGGGGACACAGTCTCAGGATACAGGGTAGGTCATTTAGGACTGAGTTGAGGAAAACTATCCTCTCTCAAAGAGTAGTGGACCTGTGGAATTCTCCACCTCAGAAAGCTGTGGAGGCCAAGTCACTGAATGTATTCAGGAAAGAGATAGATAATTTTTTAGATTTTAATGATATCAAGCGGTATGGGGAGAAAGCGGGAATACAGCATTGGGATCGATCAGTCATGATCATATTCAGGGAAACCTTGCTTGATGAATTTATTGGAATTCTTCGAGGGCTTAACTACCAGAGTTGACCGAGGAGAGCCAGTGGATGTGGTTTATTAAAACTTTCAGAAGGCTTTTGACAAGGTCTCACATAACAGACTACTATGTAAAGTTAAAGTGCATGGGATTGTGGGTAATGTCTTGAGATGGATAGAAAGCTGGCTGGGGGATAGGAAGCAAAGCATTGGCACAAATGCGTCTTTTTCTGATTGGCAGCCAGTGACTAGTGGGTTCCGCAGGGATCTGTGCTAGGACCCCAACTGTTCACATTATATTTTAATGATTTGGAAGAAGGAACTGAATGCATTATCTCCGAATTTGCAGATGATACAAAGTTGGGTGGGAGGGTGAGCTGTGAGGAGGATGCAGAGATGTTTCAGCGTGATTTGGACAGACTGAGAATGGGCAAATGCATGGTAGATGCAGTATAATGTGGATAAATGTGAGGTTTTCCACTTTGGTAGCAATAATAGGAAGACAGATTGTTACTTGAATGGGTGTAAATTGAGAGAGGTGGATTCACAGCGAGACCTTGGTGTCTTCGTGCATCAGTTGCTGAAAGTAAGCGCGCAGGTACAGCAGGCAGTGAAGAAGACAAATGGTACATTGGCCTTCATAGCGAGAGGATTTGAGTATTGGGATAGGGATGTATTGCTGCAATTGTATAGGGCGTTGGTGAGGCCACATCTGGTGTATTGTGTGCAGTTTTGGTGTCCTTATCTGAGGAAGGATGTCCTTGATACAGAGAGTACAGCGAAGGTTTACCAGGCTGATTCCTGGGATGGCAGGTCTGCCATATGAGGAGAAACTAAGCTGGTTAGGATTATATTCACTGGAGTTTAGAAGAGTGAGAGGGGATCTCATAGAAACTTATAAAATTCTAACAGGGTTAGACAGGGTAGATTCAGAAAGAATGTTCCCAATGGTGGGGCTGTCCAGAACTGGGGGGTCATAGTTTGTGGACTGAGGTGAGGAGAAATTTCTTCACCCAGAGGGTGGTGAATGTGTGGAATTCACTACCACAGAATGTAGTTGAGGCCAAAACTTTGTGTGATTTCAAGAAGAAATTAGATTTCGCTCTTGGAGCTAAAGGGATCAAGGGATATGGGGGAAGGGGGGATCAGGATATTGAATTTGATGATCAGCCATGATCAAAATGAATGGCGGAGCAGGCTTGAAGGGCTGAATGGCCTACTCCTGCTTCGAGTTTCTATGTTTCCATAATGAATAGTGGAGCAGGCTTAAAGCGCTGAAGGGCTCTTAGTTTCTATGTTCCTATAAGCAACCGAGCACTCGAATGAGATGAGGCAGGGGGGTGGGGAACAAAACAGTAGGTCAGTAAGTACTGAGGCTGGGGTTGAGCTGGGGGCCAGGGCAAGGCTAGCTAAGAAGAGGAGCACTCTGGAGGAGGATGACCTGAGTGAGCCTGGAGGTCTGGAGTGCATCTGCTTCAATGCGAGGAGCGTAACGGGTAAGACAGACGAACTTAGGGCCTTAATGCTTACGCGGAATTTGGATGTGGTTGCGGTGACGGAGGCTTGGTTAAAAGAAGGACAGGAATGGCAGCTGAATATTCCGGGGTATAAGTTTTTTAGGTGAGACAGAGGACGGGCAAAAAAAGGTGGGGGAGTAGCGATATTAGTTAGGGAGCATATTACCGCGGTGCAGAGGGTAGACAACTTAGAGAGGTCATGTACTGAGTCACTGTGGGTGGAACTCAGGAACAGGAAGGGTGCAGTCACTATGCTGGGGGTGTACTACAGACCACCCAACAGCCCACGGGAAGTGGAGGAAAGGATATGTCAGGAGATTCTGGATATGTGCAGAAAAAATAGGGTTGTTGTAGTGGGGGACTTTAATTTCCCTGGTATAGACTGGAAAGTGCTTAGAGCTGGGGGTCCGGACGGGGAGGAATTTGTAAAATGCATACTGGAAGGTTCTTTGGAACAGTATGTAGATAGCCCGACTAGAGAGGGGGCTATACTGGACCTGGTTCTGGGAAATGAGCCTGGTCAGGTCGTCAAAGTTTCGGTAGGGGAATATGTGGCAAATAGTGACCACAACTCTGTTAACTTTAGGATAGTAATGGACAAGGATGAGTGCTGTCCTACGGGCAGGGTGCTAAATTGGGAGAAGGCTAACTATAGCCAGATTAGGCAGGAATTGGTGGACGTTGATTGGGAGAGGATGTTCGAGGGTAAGTCCACGTCTGGCATGTGGGAGTCTTTTAAGGAACAATTGATAAGGCTGCAGGATAGGCATGTGCCTGTAAAAAGGAAAGATAGGAAAGGTAGGATTCGAGAGCCGTGGATAACCAGGGAAATTGAGGATCTGATTAAAATGAAAAGGGAGGCGCACGTTAAGTCCAGGCAACTGAAAACAGATGGAGCTCTGGAGGAATACAGAGAGAGTAGGAAAGAACTCAAACGGGGAGTTAGAAGGGCAAAAAGAGGTCACGAGATGTTCTTGGCAGGCAGGATTAAGGAGAATCCTAAGACATTCTATTCATACGTTAGGAACAAAAGAGTTGTCAGGGAGAAAATCGGACCTCTTAGGGACAAAGGAGGGGAATTATGCTTAGAACCCAAGGGAATAGGGGAGATCCTAAATGAATACTTTGCATCGGTATTCATGAAGGAGAGGGACGTGTTAACCGGGAGTGTCTCAGAGGGAGGTGTTGACCCGTTAGAGAAAATCTCCATTACAAGGGAGGAAGTGTTCGGTTTTTTAGGGAACATTAAAACTGACAAAGCCCCAGGGCCTGATGGCATCGATCCCAGACTGCTCAGAGAGACGAGAGATGAAATTGCTGGGCCTCTGACGGAAATCTTTGTCGCTTCTTTGGACACAGGTGAGGTCCCTGAGGATTGGAGGATAGCAAATGTGGTCCCGTTGTTTAAGAAGGGTAGCAGGGATAACCGGGTAAATTATAGGCCGGTGAGCTTGACGTCCGTGGTAGGGAAGTTGTTGGAGAGGATTCTTAGAGACAGGATGTATGTGCATTTAGAATGGAACAATCTCATTAGTGACAGACAGCATGGTTTTGTAAGAGGGAGGTCGTGCCTTACAAATTTGGTGGAGTTTTTTGAGGAAGTGACAAAAACGGTTGATGAAGGAAGGGCCGTGGATGTCGTCTATATGGATTTCAGTAAGGCATTTGACAAAGTCCCACATGGCAGGTTGGTTAAAAAGGTTAAGGCTCATGGGATACAAGGAGAAATGGCTAGATGGGTGGAGAACTGCCTTGGCCATAGGAGACAGAGGGTAGCGGTTGAAGGGTCTTTTTCCGGCTGGAGGTCTGTGACCAGTGGTGTTCCGCAGGGCTCTGTACTGGGACCTCTGCTATTTGTGATATATATAAATGATTTGGAAGAAGGTGTAACTGGTGTTATCAGCAAGTTTGCGGATGACACGAAGATGGCTGGACTTGCGGATAGCGATGAGCATTGTCGGGCAATACAGCAGGATATAGATAGGCTGGAAAATTGGGCGGAGAGGTGGCAGATGGAATTTAATCCAGATAAATGCGAAGTGATGCATTTTGGAAGAAATAATGTAGGGGGGAGTTATACAATAAATGGCAGAGTCATCAGGAGTATAGAAACACAGAGGGACCTAGGTGTGCAAGTCCACAAATCCTTGAAGGTGGCAACACAGGTGGAGAAGGTGGTGAAGAAGGCATATGGTATGCTTGCCTTTATAGGACGGGGTATAGAGTATAAAAGCTGGAGTCTGATGATGCAGCTGTATAGAACGCTGGTTAGGCCACATTTGGAGTACTGTGTCCAGTTCTGGTCGCCGCACCTACCAGAAGGATGTGGAGGTGTCAGAGAGAGTGCAGAGAAGGTTTACCAGGATGTTACCTGGTATGGAGGGTCTTAGCTATGAGGAGAGATTGGGTAGACTGGGGTTGTTCTCCCTGGAAAGACGGAGAATGAGGGGAGATCTAATAGAGGTGTACAAGATTATGAAGGGGATAGATAGTGTGAACGGTGGGAAGCTTTTTCCCAGATCAGAAGTGACGATCACGAGGGGTCACAGGCTCAAGGTGAGAGGGGCGAAGTAGAACTCAGATATTAGAGGGATGTTTTTTACACAGAGGGTGGTGGGGGCCTGGAATGCGCTGCCAAGTAGGGTGGTGGAGGCAGACATGCTGACATCGTTTAAGACTTACCTGGATAGTCACATGAGCAGCCTGGGAATGGAGGGATACAAACGAATGGTCTAGTTGGACCAAGGAGCGGCACAGGCTTGGAGGGCCGAAGGGCCTGTTTCCTGTGCTGTACTGTTCTTTGTTCTTTGAAACAGTGAACAGTTCTGGGAGCTCTTGGCTCTCAACGCTGGAATCAATTCCATCTTCGACTCAATCCCCAGTGTCTGAAAGTTACTGCCTGACACACAGGCCCAGCCGGGTTGTCTTATCTAAATTGAAAGTGAAAAGGCACATTCAACTATTTTTTAATCTGTAGAAATGTGCATTTGGGTCGAGGTGGAATTGGCTCTAAGTGAGTGAGTGGTTTTACCGCGATTGTACATCACAAACATGAAAATGTCACATCGCACCAAACACAAGGCTGCATCACAAAGTCGCTGGGCCTTGCATACTGACTTAATTTAATCATACGTTGAATGTTATACATTAGAGCAAATGACACAAGAGACAAGGCAATTTCTATTCCAACATGTGGCATATTCCCTTCACATGAGCACTGTGGTGTGTTTTAGCCGCTCTCTTTTGTTCTGGGCATCTTTCTCAGATTGTCCCCTCACTCACCGTCAGGTACAGGACACAAATCAATGGCTTTGATTCAGCCAAGTGGGTATTTTCTTCAAGAGCACCACCAATACCAGACAGGCGGACTGTAATGACCGTTTTCTCATTCATTCACGGGACATGGGCACGCCCCTCCATGGATCCAATGTTGCCCCGTATCTCTTCATCCCTTCAATTAACAAAAGTCCAACAACCGTAGATTTAACCTTAACAATTGGTCCAGCATCAATTGCCATTTGTGGAAGAAAATTCCAGGTATCCGCCCCGCAGTAGCTGGGATTTTCCTCCCCCCCAACAACATGTTTGGCAGTGGCGAGGGTGTCCCACCACTGGCTGGCAGAGGCAGACCCTCCAGTCCCATCGTTGTCAACAGGTTTTCCCATTGTTCAGGCCTTCTGCCGCCGGGGAGCCCTATACCCATAACTCCATGCAGTTATCATGGCTAATACACCTAATCTACGTATTTTGGGACACTAATGGGCAATTTAGCACGGGTAATTCACCTAGCTTGCACATCTTGATTTGATTTGATTTATTATTGTATATGGTGAAAAGTATTCTTTCTTGCGTGCTATACAAAGCATACCGTTCATAGAGAAGGAAACGAGAGAGTGCAGAATGTAGTGTCACAGTCATAGCTAGGGTGTAGAGAAAGATCAACTTAATGCAAGATAGGTCCATTCAAAAGTCTGATGGCAGCAGGGAAGAAGCTGTTCTTGAGTCGGTTGGTACGTGTCCTCTGATTTTTGTGTCTTTAACCCAACCGAAGGAGGTGGGAGAGAGAACGTCTGGGGTGCGTGGGGTCACTGAGTATGCTGGCTGCTTTTCCCAAGGCAATGGGAACCGTAGACGGAGTCAATGGATGGGAGGCTGGTTTGCGTGATGGATTGGGCTACATTCATGACCTTTTGTAGTTTCTTGTGGTCTTGGGCAGAGCAGGAGCCAGACCAAGCTGTGATACAACCACAAGGAATGCTTTCTATGGTGCATCTATAGAAATTGGTGAGAGTCGTCACGGACATATCAAATTTCCTTAGTCTTCTGAGAAAGTAGAGGCGTTGATGGGCTTTCTTAACTATAGTGTCGGCATGGGGGGACCAGGACAGGTTGTTGGTGATCTGAGCACCTTGTAGCTCTCGATCATTTCTACTTCATCCACACTGATGTAGACAGGGGTGTGTCTTCCACTATGCTTCCTTAAATCAATGACTATCTCCTTCGTTTTGTGGTCATTGGGAGTGGGTGCTCCATTTCCACTATTCAATGTGAAGGATAGGCCAGAAGCGACTGGAGGGATGTGGAGACTCCTGGAGTTCCACTGCCGTCTGCCCTTTTGTTACTCCTGTTATGCATGTAGGGGCGTAGCCTCTTTAAGGGAATGGGGTGTGGTGTGATCTGCCTGGGGTCCATCCTGAGAGGGCGGTTGTTGTTTGGAGTGTGGAGTGAGTAATACTGTGAGTAAAACTGTAATAAGGATCTGTGTTCCCTGACACCGGGCTGTGGAGTGAGTTCCTGAGGATATTCCTCGGTGCTAAACAAAGCCGGAGTGTGGTAACTAGGGAATTTTCACAGTAACTTCATTGCGGTGTTAATGTCAGCCTACTTTTGACACTAATAAATAAACTTTACAGTATAACATTCATTTCCAAACCTCGCCTCCCACCATTGCTATTTTCCCTTCCCAAGAGCCACTGCTTCTCCTCACGGTATCATATCCATAGTCAGTGATTTCTCTTTTCTGACCTGGTGATGGGAGTTCAAACATCTTTTTCTTGTTATTGTTACGGCCTGTCCTTTCGATCACGGGCAAACTGCTGGATTTTTATTCAGCGAGTGGCCTGGGGGATTTATTGACCCCATTATTCCCACGTTGCATTTCTCTCCGTCTGCTCTTACCTTAAATCTTTCGAAGCTCTTACTCAATCCTTCCACAGCCCATCATTCTTCCAGCTCCTTCCCTTCACTGACTTCCTTCTCAAGACTGACAATGCCAAGTGCAGGTTGAGGAAAGATTTTTTATTTCTCTTTCATCTTTTGTGGGATGTGGGCGTCGCTGGCAAGGCCGGCATTTATTGCCCATCCCTAATTGCCCTTGAACTGAGTGACCCACTCGGCCATTTCAGAGGATAGTTGAGAATTAACCACGTTGCTGTGGCTCTGGAGTCACATGTAGGCCAGACCGGATAAGGACAGCAGATTTCCTTCCCAAAGGACATTAGTGAACCAGATGGGATTTTACAACAATCGATGATAGTTTCTTGGCCGTTACTGAGACTAACTTTTAATTCCAGATTTATTACAAAGAACAAAGAACAGTACAGCACAGGAACAGGCCATTCGGCCCTCCAAGCCTGCGCCAATCATGATGCCTGCCTAAACTAAAACCCTATGCACTAGAGTCCGTATCCTTCCATTCCCATCCTATTCATGTATTTATCTAGTTGCCCCTTAAATGCCGCTATCGTACCTGCTCCCACCACCCCCCCGGGCAGCGCGTTCCAGACATTCACCACCCTCTGTGTACAAAACTTGCCTCACACATCTCCTCTAAATGAAAATGAACTGAATTACAATTTCCAAAAGTTTTATTTATTTTTATTTAAGTTTATTAGTCACAAGTAGGCTTACATTAACACTGCGATGAAGTTACTGTGAAAATCCCCTAGTCGCATACTCCGGTGCCTGTTCGGGTACACTGAGGGAGAATTTAGCATGGCCAATGCATCTAACCAGTACATCTTTTGGACTGTGGGAGGAAACCGGAGCACCCGAAGGAAACCCATGCAGACATGGGGAGAACGTGCAGACTCCACACAGACAGTGACCCAAGCCGGGAATTGAACCCAGGTCTCTGGCGCTGTGAGGTAGCAGTGCTAACCACTGTGCCATTGTGCCACCCATTTCACCCACTTTATGGTGATGTGTAATTTTCGGGGAACCTGCAGGTGATGGCGTCTCCGCACGTTCACTGCTCGCGCCCCCAAATGTCTCAAATGATGTTGCCCGTGCGTGACCATCAAAACTTCCCGGCTTTAAAAGGGGACAACATTTCCCACAGGAAATGATGAAAAAGTTGGTGGAAATCCATAGAAATGCTGTGGTGCAGAAAGAGGCCATTCAGCCCATCATGTGCCCGTCATTGGGGCGGCACAGTGGCACAGTGGTTGGCACTGCTGCCTCACAGCTCCAGGGACCCGGGTTCGATTCCCGGCTTGGATCACTGTGTGGAGTCTGCACGTTCTCCCCATGTCTGCATGGGTTTCCCCCGGGTACTCCGGTTTCCTCCCAAAGTCCAAAGATGTGCGGGTTAGGTGGATTGGCCATGCTAAATTGACCCTTAGTGTCAAGGGGACTAACAGGGTAAATAGGTGGGGTTATGGGGATAGGGCCTGGGTGGGATTGTTGCAGGCTCGATGGATCGAGTGGTCTCCTTCTGCACGGCAGGGATTCTATGATTCTATGTCTGCCCTGGTCAAAAAAGAAACTAGCCGCTCATTTTAATCGGGTTCTCCAGCACATTGAATACAGGAGTTGGGACGTCTTGTTGAAGTTGTACAAGACATTGGTAAGGCCACACTTGGAATACTGTGTACAGTTCTGGTCACCCTATTATAGAAAGGATATTATTAAACTAGAAAGAGTGCAGAAAAAATTTACTAGGATGCTACCGGAACTTGATGGTTTGAGTTATAAGGAGAGGCTGGATAGACTGGGACTTTTTTCTCTGGAGGAGGCTGAGGGGTGATCGTATGGAGGTCTATGAAATAATGAGGGGCACAGGTTAGCTAGATAGTCAATATCTTTTCCCAAAGGTAGGGGAGTCTAAAACTAGAGGGCATAGGTTTAAGGTGAGAGGGGAGAGATACAAAAGGGTCCAGAGAGGCAATGTTTTCACCCAGAGGGTGGTGAGTGTCTGGAACAAGCTGCCAGAGGTAGTAGCAGAGGCGGGTACAATTTTGTCTTTCAAAAAGCATTTAGATAGTTACATGGGTACGATGGGTATAGAGGGATATGGGCCAAATGCGGGCAATTGGGATTAGCTTAGAGGTTTTAAAAAAAAAGGGCGGCATGGACAAATTGGGCCGAAGGGACTGTTTCCATGCTGTAAACCTCTATGACTCTATGACCTGTTAAATAGCCTTGCCGGTTACAACACTTTAGATCCAGATCCAGGTCCCTTTTTATTGAGTTAAATGTTTCCACCTCAACCATCAACTCAGGAAGTGAACTCCAGACACCCACCGCCCTCTGGGTGATTAAAGCCTTTACCTCACGTCCCCTCTAATCCTTCTATCAATCACCTTCAATCTCTGCCCCCTGGTAATTGACCTCTCGGCTAGAGGCAAACAAATGTTTCCTGTCTACCCTTCTCGGCCCCCTCATTACTTTGTGCACCTCAATTAGGTTCCACCCCCCCCCGGCTCTCCCCGTATCTGCGTGGGTTTCCTCCAACCCTACAATCCGTGACGCCAACAAACTAAAGCAGAAACTGTATCGATGGTAAGACTGATTCCGGGGATTACCAGGCTGATTCTGGGGATGGCGGGACTGATGTGTGAGGAGAGATTGACTAGGTTAGGATTGTTTTTGATGGAGTTCAGACAAATGAGGGGGAATCTCATTGAGACTTATAAAATTCTAACAGGACTGGACAGGGTTGATGCAGGAAGGATGTTCCTGATGGTGGGGGAGTCCAGAACCAGGGGTCACAGTCTGAGGAATCAGGGTAGACCATTTAGGACGGAGGTGAGGTGACATTTCTTCACCCAGAGTGGTGAGCCTGTGGAATTCATTACCACAGGAAGTAGTTGATGCCAAAACATTGAATGTATTCAAGAGGCGGCTTGATATAGCACTTGGGGCGAATGGGATCAAAGGTTATGGGGAGAAAGCAGGATTAGGCTATTGAGTTGGGCGATCAGCCATGATCGTGATGAATGGCGGAGCAGGCTCGAAGGGCTGAATGGCCTCCTCCTGTTCCTATCTTCTATATTTCTATGACTGGCTGCACTGTAGAGATTGAAAGTGATTCAAAAACACCCAATGCACCGAGTTTCCTTAATTCCCCAATCTCCCACCCCCGTCTCCCCCCCCCCCCCCTCCCCGAAGATTGTATTCATTGTCGCTGGGTCAGAATCCTGGGATTCCTTACATTGCACGATCACCATCCCAAGGACTTCAGCGACTTGAGGAGAAAACTAACTACCGCGACATTCTCAGGCCAATGAAGAACAGACAATAAATGTGGCCTTGCCCCCGAATGTAATGTTGTGGATGGACATGGAATTCCGGAACATTTTCCCTCCCCTCAATCGCTTCTTCCAACTTGTCAGTCATAGAATCCCGAAAGTACAGAAGGAGGCCATTCGGGCCATCGAGTCTGTACCGACCACAATCCCACCCAGGCTATACTTCCATAACCCCATGTATTTACCCTGCTAATCCCCTAGAGTCAATTTAACATGGTCAATCAACCTAACCTGCAAATCTTTGGACTGTGGGAGAAAACCGGAGCACCTGGAGGAAATCTACGCAGACACGGGGAGAATGTGCAAACTCCACACAGACAGTGACCCGAGAATGGAATTGAACCCGGGACCCTGGCACTGTGAGGCTGTAGTGCTAACCACTGTGCCACCGTGCCACCTCAAACCCAAATATGAGGCAAAAATGTCACACAGAGCCACACGAGGAAATATTAGGACACTGGGCCAAATGTTTGCTCATTGAAGGTCTTAAGAGAGGAGAAGGATGCAGAGAGATGGAATGGGAGAATTCCAGAGGTGAAGGCCCAGGTCACATCTGGAAATTGCTAAGCAATGAAAACTGGGGATATCGGAAGGCCAGAAATGGAAGGACCCTGGAATCTCAGTGGTCGGTGGGGCTGGAGGAGGGGATAGAGGGGGGAGTGGGGGAACGAGGTGCTGGAGGTATTTGAACACAAGAATGAGGAAACTTTTGCTTTCCTGACAACTGCCAACAGAAACGATTTTCACATCAGTAATTTCAGGCCACTTCTCGACTGAGATATAAATGGGTTCTTTCTCCCATACACAATAATCCACCCAGGAAGATAATACTGTAAGTAATGTATTCAGTTGCAGAGGTGATTAGTTTTTAATCTGGAACTCCTTCTATCTGAAATAGTTTGCTGAAAGGACCCTCTGTTTTCAGGGCATGTATTTACACACAACACAGTGTTCCCAAGGTAGCTTCCATTCAAAGCTGTTGGCAAACTTTTCAACTGATATTTGGTTTTCTATATTTTCTCTCTCCCAAGGTCATTATCTAATTGTCTCTCTCGGATAGAGCAGCTTGTGAGGATTACTCTGCAAAAGTGTTTCAAACTGATTAATTTTCTCAGGCAGACGCTGCCTCGATTTTAAATTCTCATCCTCGTCCCTCCATGGTCTCGCTCTTCGCTGTCTCTGTAACCTCCTCCAGTCCTACTGTCTTCAAGATGTCTGCCCTCTTGATTCAGGCTTCCTGAAGCATCCTCAGTATTAATCGTTCCATTGTGGGGAGACTCACCTTCAGCTGCGTAAGTCCCTGGAGCACTCGAACTGCCTCTTTACATCTCTCCACCTCTCTACGGCCATATGAATTCGGAGCAGGAGTAGGCCACTTGGCCCCTCAAGCCTGCTCCACCATTCAATAAGATCGTTCTCCCCGTGTCTGTGTAGGTTTCCTCCGGGTGCTCCGGTTTCCTCCCACAGTCTGAAAGATGTGCATATTAGGTGGATTGGCCATGCTAAATTGCCGCTTAGTGTCAGAGGGTCTAGCTAGGGTAAATGCATGGGGTTATGGGGATAGGTATTGGGTGGGATTGTGGTCAGTGCAGACTCGATGGGGCGAATGGCCTCCTTCTGCCCTGTAGGATTCTATGATTCCATGGCTGATCTGATTGTACCCTCAACCCCGCATTCCTGCCTACCCCTAATAACCTTTGACCCCCTTGTTGATCAAGGGTCCAGGGTCAGTGCCATGATACTGCCCGGGGATGCCTCCCCCCTCCACCCCAGGCAGCATGGTGGCACAGTGTTTCTCACTGCTGCCTCACAGCGCCAGGGACCCGGGTTCGATTCCCGGCTTGGGTCACTGTCTGTGTGGAGTTTGCATGTTCTCCCCGTGTCTGCGTGGGTTTCCTCCGGGTGCTCTGGTTTCCTCCCACAGTCTGAAAGAGGTGCTGGTTAGGTGCATTGGCCATGTTAAATTCTCCCTCAGTGTACCCAAACAGGCGCCGGAGTGCGGCAATGAGGGGATTTTCACAATAACCTCATTGCAGTGTTAATGTAAGCCTACTTGTAACACTAATAAATAAACTTTAAACTTTAAAAATATCCAAAGACTGCTTCCATTGCACTCTGAAGAAGGGTGTTTCAGAGACTTTGATTTGATTTATTATTGTCACATGTATTAGTATACGGTGAAAAGTATTGTTTCTTGCGCACTATACAGCCATAGCATACCGTTCATAGAGAAGGAAAGGAGAGAGTGCAGAATGTAGTGTTACAGTCATAGCTAGGGTATAGAGAAAGACTAGGGTGGCACAGTGGCACAATGGTTAGCATTGCTGCCTCACAGCTCCAGGGACCTGGGTTTGATTCCTGGCTTGGGTCACTGTCTGTGTGGAGTCTGCATGTTCTCCCTGTTCGGTCACCCCTCATCCTCCGTCTTTCAGGGAGAACAACCCCAGTTTACCCAATCTCTCCTCATAGCTAAATGGGCGATCACTTATTTTTAAACAGTGACCCCTAGTTCTAGATTCTCCCACAAGAGGAAGCATCCCCTCCACATCCACCCTGTCAATGCCCCTCAGGATCTTAACAGTTTCAATTCAGTCGCCTCTTACTCTTCCAAATTCCAGCAGATACAAACTTAACCTGTCCAACCTTTCCTCATAAGACGACCTTCCCATTCCTGCTATTAGTCTGGTAAATCTTCTCAGAACTGCTTCTAAATGAGGAGACCAATACTGTGCACAGTATTCTAGACTTGGAGAGCAAGTTTCTGTATTTTGCACAGTGCTGGTTGAGGTGAGAAAGCTGGCGTGTATCTCGCCAGTGGCATTACCGACTTTTCTTGCCAGAACCCTCCATACAGAAGGAATCTCCCAGCGTGGCCCATGCTATCATGCTGCCGGGTGGTGGGTATTAAAAAGCCCTAAAATGTGATTTAAAAATACATTCCCCTCCCACAAGGGCAACCCTCACCCCTATTGGAGCTCCCCAGAATGCCCGAATGGTACTGCTCCCGAGAGGCAGTGCTCAGGGTCAGTGCCAGGGCACTGCCTGGGCATGTCACCCCCCCCTCCCAACCTTCCCCCCCCCCCACCCCCCCCCCCCCCACCCCCCCCCTCCCCCCCCCACCCCCCTTCCCAACCCACCTCCCGGAGGCTATATTTACCTGCCCAGTGGGTTTCAAAGCAACATAGAAACTCGAAGCAGGAGAAGGCCATTCAGCCCTTCAAGCCTGCTCCACCATTCATTTTGATCATGGCTGATCATCAAATTCAATATCCTGATCTCCCCTTCCCCCCGCCCCCCCCATATCCCTTGATCCCTTTAGCCCTAAGAGCTATATCTAATTTCTTCTTGAAATCAGACGTTTTGGCTTCAACTACATTCTGTGGGAGTGAATTCCACACACTCACCACCCTCTGGGTGAAGAAATTTCTCCTCACCTCAGTTCTAAATGGTTTACCCCTTATCCTCAAACTGTGACCCCCTAGTTCTGGGCTCCCCCGCTATGACTGTAACACTACATTCTGCACTCTCTCAGTTCCTTCTCTATGAACGGTATGTTTTGTCTGTATAGCGCGCAAGAAACAATACTTTTCACTGTATACTAATACATGTGACAAAATAAATCAAATCAAATCAAATAATTGGGACCATTCTTACTGAATCCACCCTGTCTAACCCTGTTCGAATTTTCTATGTATTTTATAAGTTTCAATGAGATCCACCCTCACTCTTCTAAACTCCAATGAATATAATCCTAACCGACTTAGCCTCTCCTTTGTCTGCGTCATGTTTTTGAAAAGCAGTTGTAAACCTCGCCGACAGCGAGGGGGGAATTTCAAATATGGTCGGACAAAATGGCGGGGAAGCCCGCTGATCATGTGAACATTTATTGCAATGAGGTTCCCCATCTTCCTGGGCAGGAACCTTGTTACGTCATCGGCAAGGGATGGGGAGAATTGAGGAACACTAGGTCTTGCCAGCAGGATTCTCATTTTCCGAGCATCGCGAGATGACACGCCCCCCTCGCCATTTGCACTCATGGCAAATGTGGGTGCAAAATTGCAGCAGTGGTCTCAGCAGCGTCCTGTACAACGGAACCATTACCACCCTGCTTTTGTATTCAATTCCCCTCACAAAAACATTCTATCAGCTTCCCTAATTACTTGCTGCAACTGCATACCAACCCTTTGTGATTCATGCACTAGGACACTCAGATCCCTCTGCACCTTTGATTTGATTTATTATTGCCACATGTATTAGCATACAGTGAAAAGTATTGTTTCTTGCACACTGTACAGACAAAGCATACCGTTCATAGAGAAGGAAAGGAGAGAGTGCAGAATGTAGTGTTACAGTCATAGCTAGGGTGTAGAGAAAGATCAACTTAATGCGAGGTAGGTCCATTCAAAAGTCTGACAGCAGCAGGGAAGAAGCTGTTCTTGAGTCGGTTGGTATGTGACCTCAGACTTTTGTATCTTTTTCCCGAAGGAAGAAGGTGGAAGAGAGAATGTCCGGGGTGCGTGGGGTCCTTAATTACCCTGGCTGCTTTGCCGAGGCAGCGGGAAGTGTAGACAGAGTCAATGGATGGGAGGCTGGTTTGCGTGATGGACTGGGCTACGTTCACAACCCTCTGTAGTTCCTTGTGGTCTTGGGCAGAGCAGGAGCCATTCCAAGCTGTGATACCTCAGAGCTCTGCAATCTCTCACTGGTTAGAAAAAAAGCTTATTTTTCATTCTTCCTGCCAAAATGGACAATTTCACATTTGCTCACATTATATTCAATTTGACAGATCTTTGCCAACTCACTTAACCTACCCATGTCTCCTTGTAGCCTCCTTATGTCCTTTCACAATTTACTTTCCTAACTATCTTTGTGTTGTCAGCAAATTTCGCGACCGTATCTTCAGTCCCCTCATCCCAGTTATTTATACAAATTGTAATTGTTGATATCCCAGCGCTGATCCCTGTGGCACACCACGTGTCACATCCTGCCAACCAGAAAAAAGACCCATTTATACCAACTCTCAGTTTCTTGTTAGCTAACCAATCCACAATCCATGACAATATGTTAGTCCCTAAACTGTGAGGTTTAAGAGGCATCTGGATGGGTACATGAGCATGGAGGGAACAGAGGGATACGGAGTAAGAGCAGAAAGTTTTTTTAAAATTTAGTTAGGGCATCGTGAATGGCACAGGCTTGGTGGGCTGAAGGGCCTGTTAGATAGAGGTTTACAGCATGGAAACAGGCCCTTCGGCCCAACTTGTCCATGCTGACCAGTTTTTACCACTAAGCCATTCCCAATTGTCCGCATTTATAGAGTCATTGAGGTTTACAGCATGGAAGCAGGTCCTTTGGCCCAACAAAACAGGCCCTTTGGCCCAACTGTGATGTACTTTTCTTTGTTCATTGTTCTTTGTTTTATGCAATAAGCTTTGATCTACCTTGCTTGCCTCCTTTAAGACGCTCCTTAAAAGCTACCTCTTCAACCAGGCGATTCATCACCTGCCCGAATATCTCCTGATGTGCCTTAGGTCAAATATAGTTTGCTCTCGTGAGGGGCATTGGGAAGTTTATTTTGTTTTGTTTGGGCGTGAGGGGTGATGACAATATTATCTTGCGTGTTTTCAGTGTGCCTCTATGTGGTGGGGACAAGTCAGATTTTGGCTGCAAGCTACATGGAAGAGCCAAGCCAAGTAATGTTAACTTGAGAAACACGGGCAGCTGTGAATTAGCAACAGCTTTGGTATGTTTCGTCTTTTCACACTGAAAGTCCAACTCTGCGATTTTTCTCATTTTCCAATTACTGTCACACAAAAAAATAGAACATGGAACAGCACAGGCCCTTCGGCCCACAATGTTGTGCTGAACCTGACGCCGAATTAAACTAATCCCTTCTGCCTGCCCTTAGTCCATAATGAGGGAGGCGATGGCCTAGTGGTATCATCGCTGGACTATTAATCCAGAAACTCAGCTAATATTCTGGGGACCTGGGTTCAAATCCCACCACAGCAGATGATGGAATTTGAATTCAATAAAACATATCTGGAATTAAGAATCTACTGATGACCATGAAACCATTGTCGATTGATGTAAAAAACCATCTGGTTCACTCATGTCCTTTCGGGAAGGAAATCTGCTGTCCTTATCTGACCTGGCCTACATGTGGCTCCAGGGCCACAACAATGTGGCTGACTCTCAACTACTCTCGGGCAACTAGGGATGGGCAATAAATGCTGGCCAACCAGCGATGCCCATGGTCCCTCGAATGAAAAAGAAAATCCCTCTATTCCTTCCATATCCATGTGCTTATCTAAAAGCCCGTTAAACGCCCCTATCGTATCTTCCTCCACCACCACCCCTGGCAGTGTGTTCTAGACACTTACCACTCCCTGTGTAACAAACCTGCCCCTCACATCTTTGAACTTTCCCCCTCTCACCTTAAGTGCCCCCTAGAATTAGACATTTCAACTCTGGGGAAAAGATTCTGACTGTCAACCCTATCTATGGCTTTCATAATTTTATAGACTTCCATCAGGTCTCCCCTCAGCCTCTGCCGCTCCAGAGCAAACAACCCTAGTTTGTCCAGCCTCCCCTTATAACTCATACCCTCTAATCCAGGCAGCATCCTGGTAAACCTCTTCTTTAACTCCTTTGTAGGACATGGGCGTCGCTGGCTGGCCAGCATTTATTGTCCATCCCTAGCTCCCCGAGGGCAGCTGAGAGTCAACCACATTGCTGTGGCTCTGGAGTCACATGTAGGCCAGACCGGGTAAGGATGGCAGATTTCCTTCCCTAAAGGACATTAGTGAACCAGGTAGGTTTTTCTGACAATCGACAATGGTTTCATGGTCATTGGTAGATTCTTAATTCTGGACTTTTTAAAAATTGAATTCAGATTCCACCGTTTGGGATTTAAACCCGTGGTTTACTGATAATACCATGAGGCCGTCGCTACCACCAACACCACCGCCGCCCCCCCCCCGCTCCCCTCCTCCCCCCCCCCCCCCCCCGCTCCCCCGAGGCTGTAGAATGCAGGATCAGAGTGGGTGGAGTGAATGTTCCCAATCTGTCTGCCACGGGAATCGGAATGGGCGGAGGGATGGACCATGGAAAGATCCGTTGACCTCGGGCGGGATTTTCCGGGTTCGGGGCGAGCGTGGCCGGTGTTTGAGGCAGAGACCATGCAAGCCGGTGAAGGGTAGGCTGGCTCAGTGCTTGAAGGGAAGCTGGATAGAGGGACATGGACACACAGCAGGCTGCTGGGATTGGGACTCTTGTCTCTGTAGAGGATTAACACGAACATGAACTGTGTCCTATTTCAAAGAACAAAGAACAATACAGCACAGGAACAGGCCCTTCGGCCCTCCAAGCCCGCGCCGCTCCCCGGTCCAGGATTGAATCCTGAATCCAGGATCCCCGCCCAATTTTCCAGCCTATCTACATACCAATATCCTATCCACCGAGCTGTCCCTCACAGCTACGATGCTTTGTTCATTACAACCTATTAACTTACCCCCACCCCCCCATTCCAGACCATGTGATCTCCAGGGAGAGGCGAAAACCCAGAGTGAAAAACCCCAGGGCCAATATGGGGAAAAAAAATCTGGGAAATTCCTCTCCGACTCCCTGAGGCGATCGAAACGAGTCCAGGAGATCACAATGGCCCCGATCGGAAAATGCTTCCCAACCCTAGTCATTTCCACTTCCACGAACACCATATGAATTCCCTGCCCCCGAGACAGGTTCCCAACTATCCGCAGTCTCACTCTGTACTGGCACCAGCAAGATGATCATAGAATGAAGCCTTGAAACAAGAAACCAGGAACAATTAGCCCGCGCCGCTCCCTGGTCCAAACTAGACCACTCTTTTGTATCCCTCCATTCCCACTCCGTTCATATAGCTGTCTAGATAAGTCTTAAACGTTCCCAGTGTGTCCGCCTCCACCACCTTGCCCGGCAACACATTCCAGGCCCCCATGACCCTCTGTGTGAAATATGTCCTTCTGATATCTGTGTTAAACCTCCCCCCCTTCACCTTGAACCTATGACCCCTCGTGAACGTCACCACCGACCCGGGGAAAAGCTTCCCACCGTTCACCCTATCTATGCCTTTCATAATTTTATACACCTCTATTAAGTCTCCCCTCATCCTCCGTCTTTCCAAGGAGAACAACCCCAGTTTCCCCAATCTCTCCTCATAACCAAGCCCCTCCATACCAGGCAACATCCTGGTAAACCTCCTCTGTACTCTCTCCAAAGCCTCCACGTCCTTCTGGTAGTGTGGCGACCAGAACTGGACGCAGTATTCCAAATGCCAAATTCCAAAAGTATTTCCATTTGTAATCTCCATTTCATTCTGTGTGGATGTATTCGGCCAGTGATGAATTAGGAGATTTACAATTAGCCTCATTGTTCCTGGGCCAGGATAAGCTCACTTCAGCCAAATACACCTTTCTGATCATTATATCTTGATCTACACCGAGAGAGTGTCTGTGTATGTATTGGTTTATGTGTTTGTGTATGTGTATGTGTTTGTGTGTGCGTGCGTGTGTTAACATAGCATCATAAAAACCCTATAGTGCAGAAGGAGGCCATCCCGTCCATCGAGTCTGCGCTGACAACAATTCTACTCAGGCCCTATCCTCGTAACCCCATGCATTTACCCTAGCTAGTCCCCCTTACAGTAAGGGGCAATTTAGCATGTCCAATCTACCTAACCCACACATCTGTGGACTGTGGGAAGAAACCGGAGCACCTGGAAGAAACCCACGCAGATACGGGGAGAACATGCAAACTCCACACAGACAGCGACACAAGCCAGGAATTGAACCCGGGTCCCTGGCACTGTGAGGCAGCAGCGCTAACCGCTGTGCCACCATGCCACCCTGCATGTTATCACTGGGTCTGGGCAGCTGACTTACATTGACTGTGAAAGGGTTTCCGTTGGGAGTAAAAGGCCAGTAGGCAACACATGGTCCTAAATGTACAGGCCGATCTCACAGCAGATGGAAGGAGTGTCATCCAGAGACAGCTGGATACATGGGGCAAATTCCACGGAAGACAGAGGCAAAACAAAAACCCATCGAGGTCAGTATCTGGAACACAAACCGGAATTTAACGCAGACAAGTGTGAGATATTGCACTTTGGAAGGACAAACCAAAGAAGAACGTACAGGGTAAATGGTAGGACTCTGAAGAGTGCAGTTGAACCGAGGGATCTGGGAATACAGGTACAGAATTCCCTAAAAGTGACGTCACAGGTGGATAGGGTCGTAAAGAGTGCCTTTGGTACATTGGCCTTTATAAATCGGAGTATCGAGTATAAAAGTTGGAGTGTTATGGTAAGGTTATATAAGGCATTGGTGAGGCCGAATTTGGAGTATTGTGTACAGTTTTGGTCACCTAGTTACAGGAAGGATGTAAATAAGATTGAAAGAGTGCAGAGAAGGTTCACAAGGATGTTGCCGGGACTTGAGAAGCTGAGTTACAGAGAGAGATTGAATAGGTTGGGACTTTATTCCCTGGAGCGTAGAAGATTGAGGGGAGATTTGATAGAGGTGTATAAGATTTTGATGGGTATAGATAGAGTGAATGCAAGCAGGCTTTTTCCGCTGAGGCTAGGGGAGAAAAAAACCAGAGGGCATGGGTTAAGGGTGAAAGGAGAAAAGTTTAAAGGGAAAATTAGGGGGGGGCTTCTTCACGCAGAGAGTGGTGGGAGTGTGGAATGAGCTGCCGGATAAAGTGGTAAATGCGGGGTCACTTTTAACATTTAAGAAAAACTTGGACGGGTTCATGGATGAGAGGGGTGTGGAGGGATATGGTCCAAGTGCAGGTCAGTGGGACTAGGCATAAAATGGTTCGGCACAGACAAGAAGGGTCAAAAGGCCTGTTTCCGAGCTGTAATTTTCTATGGTTCTATGGTTCTATGGATAAAACATCTTGCAGTGGAAGGAAAAGAAATCCTGTTACCGTGCAAATCAACACCAACCGTCTTGGGACTGATTCAATTCCACATTATCTGTTGCCTGCTGGTTTAGGTAGGTGTGGTTGGAGATTAAAATCAAAATATCCCTGACAACTATTCAGCGCTGAAGTATTGATCAGAAGATGGCGAAATCTGAGGTACGTTTTGCTGCTTTCAGTGTAGACGTGTCAACAGTTATCAGTGTCTCAGTGTGAGAAGCTGAGTGCTCCTGACGTTGTGTTTTTATATGAATCTTAGGTAAGAATAGTGAATCAGTCAAGTGGGAAATGAAAGCGACTGCCCTGCGAGCAGGAGTTGTCAGTTAGGACGGGAGAGTGGGTGAGGCCTAAGGTCAGCGGGAGAAATGAAGCAAAATACCACGGTGTGGTCTGACTCGGGACAACTGCTCATTTCTAGTCTTGCGAGCGTGTGATTAATGTCTTTATCCGGCTTCTCCAATTTCCTTTGGGAAACACAGGAACCACGAGAAGGCCATTCAGCCCCTCCAGCCTGTTCTGCCATTCAATCAGATCATGGCTGATCTGTGTCACAACTCCACCTTGGGGTTGCTTCACCATTTCTAGGGGAGGTGATAGCCTCGACTATTAATCCAGAAACCCTTCTTCAGAACTCCGCTTGAGGAGGCGATGGTCTAGTGGTATCATCGCTGGACTATTAATCCAGAAACTCAGCTAATGTTCTGGGGACCCGGGTTCGAATCCCGCCACGGCAGATGGTGGAATTTGAATTCAATGAAAAATATCTGGAGTTATGAATCTACAGATGGCCAAGGTGATTAAGAAGGCATATGGCATGCTTGTCTTCATCAGCTAGGGCATTGTGTTCAGGAATTGGGAAATCATGTTAAAGCTATATAAAACCTTGGTTAGGCCGCATTTGGAGTATTGCGTGCAGTTCTGGTCACCGCACTACCAGAAGGACGTGGAAGCTTTGGAGAGAGTGCAAAGAAGGTTCACCAGGATGTTGCCTGGTCTCGAGGGTGTTGGCTATGAGGAGAGTTTGAATAAACTAGGATTGTTTTCACTGGAAAGATGGCGGCTGAGGGGAGACCTGATAGAGGTCTACACATTGAGAGGCAGAGACAGGTTGGATAGTCAGTGGCTTTTTCCCAGGGTGGAAGTGTCAATTACAAGGGGGCACAGGTTCAAGGTGATAGGGGGAAAGTTTAAGGGAACTGCGTGGGGGACGGTTTTCACGCAGAGAGTGGTGGGTGCCTGGAACGCGCTGCCAGAGGAGGTGGTGGAAGCAGGCACGTTAGCAACATTTAAGAGGCATCTGGATGGATACATGAATAGGGAGGGAATAGAGGGATACGGACTGAGTAAGGGCAGAAGGTGTTTTTTTTAGTTTAGTTTGGACATTATGATCGGTGCAGGCTTGGAGGGCCGAAGGGCCTGTTCCTGTGCTGTAATTTTCTTTGTTCTTGAAACCATTGCTGATTATATTAATGTAGTCATGATATGGAGATGCCGGCATTGGACTGGGGTAAACACAGGAAGAAGTCTCACAACACCAGGTTAAAGTCCAACAGGTTTATTTGGTAGCAAATACCATAAGCTTTCGGAGCACTGCTCCTTCGTCAGATGGAGTGGATATCTGCTCTCAAACAGTGCACAGACACAGAAATCAAGTTACAGAATACTAATTAGAATGCCTAATTAGTATTCTACCTACTCTTGTAGAGTACCTACATTCTAATTAGTATTCTGTAACTTGATTTCTGTGTCTGTGCACTGTTTGAGAGCAGATATCCACTCCATCTGACGAAGGAGCAGTGCTCCGAAAGCTTATGGTATTTGCTACCAAATAAACCTGTTGGACTTTAACCTGGTGTTGTGAGACTTCTTACTATATTAATGTACACAGGTGAAGAATGGCATTGTTTATTTAAGTACTTAAAGCACTTATAAAGAGAGACTGCTGGAACATTGGATTGAGAGGTAGGAATCACACAGATTCTGCGTGTTGTAAATAAACCCAATCATCAAGAAAAGTATCTCGTTTCACGGATTTTGGGATTGATTGACACCCACGTAAATAACTTGGAACAAACATCGGGGCATCGAGCATAAAAGTTGGCAAATTATGGCCCTGATGTTACTGGCACGGCCGTGTGAGGCCAACGAGGAATCCCATTCTGTGAGCCTCACCCGCCTCGATACCGGGGCAGCCGTGCCGGTAAAATTCAGGCCCATTATATAAAATGTTGGTGAGGCCACATTTGGAATACTGTGTTCAATTCTGGTCACCGCACCACCAGAAGGACGGGGTGGCTTTGGAGGGAGTACAGAAAAGATTTACCAGGATGGTGCCTGGTATGGAGGGGATGAGGAGAGATTGAATAAACTGGGATTGTTCTCCCTGGAAAGACGGAGGGGCGATCGGATAGAAGTTTATAAAATTATGAGGGGTATGGATGGGTTGGAAGCTTTTTCCCAGGGCAGAAATGACAATTACAAGGGGGCACAAGTTCAAGGTAAGGGGGGGAGAGGTTCAGTGGAGATGTGTGGGGGAAGTTTTTTACACAGAGGGTGGTGGGGGCCTGGAATGCACTGCCAAGTGAGGTGGTTGAGGCAGACACGTTAGTGACATTTAAGACTTATCTGGATAGACACATGAACAGGCGGGGAATAGATGGATACAGGCGGTTGGTCTAGATAGGACACCGTGATCGGTGCAGGCTTGGTGGGCCGAAGGGCCTGTTCCTGTGCAGTACTATTCTTTGTTCTTGTTCTTTGTTCTAACACCAGGGGGAGATGTGAGTTCCATTTTAATGCAGCAAATTATTATTATCGGGAATTCGCTGCCTGAGTGGGTTTAATAATAACTTCCAAAATGGAGTTGGATATCTAGCTGACCAGAAGAAATTTGCTCACTTACAGGGACAGAGTGTTGGACTAGTTGGATATCTCTGAATGAGCCATCACAGACACAATAGGCTGAATGTTTAGTTTTTTTTAGTTTATTTATTAGTGTCATAAATAGGCTTATATTAACACTGCAATGAAGTTACTGTGAAAGTCCCCTAGTCGCCACACTCCGGTGCCTGTTTGGGTACATTGAGGGAGAATTTAGCATGGCCAATGCACCTAACCAGCATGTCTTTGACTGTGGGAGGAAACCGGAGCACCCCAGAGAGAGTGGCCTCCCTCTGTGCTGTACAATCCCATGACCATTCTACAGATGGAGTCCAGGCATTGCATCTTGGTCCAAAACCAAAATACTGCAGATGATGGAATTCTTAAAGTAAAAATGGAAAATGCTGGAAATGTTGAGCAGGTCAGGTCAGCTTTCATTGGTCAGAACATTGAATACAGGAGCTGGGACGTCTTGTTGAAGTTGTACAAGACATTGGTAAGGCCACACTTGGAATGCTGTGTACAGTTCTGGTCACCCTATTATAGAAAGGATATTATTAAACTAGAAAGAGTGCAGGAAAGATTTACTGGGATGCGACCAGGACTTGATGGTTTGAGTCATAAGGAGAGGCTGGTTAAAATGGGACTTTTTTCTCTGGAGCGTAGGAGGCTGAGGGGTGATCTTATAGACGTCTATAAAATAATGAGGGGCAGAGATCAGCTAGATAGTCAATATCTTTTCCCAAAGGTAGGGGAGTCTAAAACTAGAGGGCATAGGTTTGAGGTAAGAGATACAAAAGTGTTCAGAGGGGCAGTTTTTTCACACAGAGGGTGGTGAGTGTCTGGAACGAGCTGCCAGAGGTAGTAGTAGAGGTGGGTACAATTTTGCCTTTTAAAAAGCATTCAGACAGTTACGTGGGTACGATGGGTATAGAGGGATATGGGCCAAATGCGGGCAATTGGGACTAGCTTAGTGGTTAAAGAAAAGGGCGGCATGGACAAGTTGGGCCGAAGGGCCTGTTTCCATGCTGTAAACCTATGAGAGAGAAACACAAGAGTTAACATTTCAGGTCGATGAGCTTTTACCTCACTTGCAAGCAAGAAACTACATGATCTAAAGCCTTATTGATCCCGATATACTTACAGTTCTTACATAATATGCAGGGACTGATGAGAAGTCATTGACCTGAAGCATTAACAATGAATCGGTATTGGCTGGTATTCAGGAGTGGGAAACAGTGCAGCTAAAGCTTAATTGTGTCTATATCCAACAGAGGTTGACAAGGCTTTTCCAATGTAATAGCAGTTCAGGAGTGGAATCTGTTTAACTCATTTCCCTGTGAACTGAGAATCGTCCTCGCCCCCCTCTCCACCGTGGTCAGGTTTGTGCACGTACCAAATATTCTGCATGGTGCATTCCTCTCTGGAATGGTGAGGTAAGAGCGATTGATTGCCCTTGATGGACTTTCTTAATTATAGTGTCGGCATGGGGGGACCAGGACAGGTTGTTGGTGATCTGGACACCTGAAAACTTGAAGCTCTCGACCCTTTCTACTTCGTCCCTGTTGATGTAGACAGGGGCATGTTCTCCTTTACGCTTCCTGAAGTCGATGACAATCTCCTTCATTTTGTTGACATTGAGGGAGAGATGATTGTTGCCGCACCAGTTCACCAGATTCTCTATCTCATTCCTGTACTCTGTCTCGTCATTGTTTGAAATCTGTCCCACTACGGTGATGTCGTCAGCAAAACTGGAGGGGAATTTGGCCACACAGTCATAGGTGTATAAAGTGTATAATGTGGAGTTAGGAACACAGCCTTGTGGGGCACCGGTGTTGAGGAAGATCGTGGAGGAGGTGTTGTTGCCTGTCCTTACTGATTGTGGTCTGTGAGTTAGGAAGTTAAGGATCCAGTCACAGAGGGAGGTGCCGAGACACAGACATAGACCCAGGCCACGGAGTTTGCAGATGAGTTTCGTGGGAACAATCGTGTTGAAGGCTGAGCTGAAGTCAATAAATGATGCGCGTTATCAAACACGAGGCTAGATGCTCGGGAAATAAAGGCTTTTATTTACTGTAATGAAGCAGCCAATAATTATATACATGATCCCAGACTGAGGGGTCCCAGCCAGAGCAGGGACCTTTATACCTCTCCCAGGAGGCGGAGCCCGACTGGGATGTACCACAACACTACAGTACAAAGGTGTAACAACCCCACCCTAACCCCAACAGCAACAAGTAGCACAACCCAACAGTAACATATGTACATCCTTGTAGTACTGGCCAGACCCTGGCTCAGTACTATCCAGTGGGAACCAATGATGGTTCACCACATTCACCCCTCCTTTGAGAACAAAGGCCGGCGGGGTACAAAAAAACAGAATAAAGTGTCATCAGTCTATAAGTTCAGACAGTCAGGGGGACCGCACCGTCGTTGTGACCTCCTCAATACCGGCGGTGACACCGGAGTAGGCACTTGCGGTGGCGTTCTCCCCAAGGCGGCGTCCAGCTGTTCTTCCACGGACTCACAGGCCGGTTGACCCTGAGGTGACAGTAGTCCATGGGGTCCTGACACGCCCTGCAGTGGCGACCATCCTCTGGACTCAGGCAGGCTGTACACGGGAGTAAAAGGGTTAAGCAATGGTCCCGATGCTGCCCGCGCCGTGTCCGGGGGAGAAACAAGAGTTAAGGGGTTTGTAACAGGGGGTATGGGAGCGACAGGGGTTGCTACGTCCCCTGCTGGCGCCAGGTCTCGGATCGAGACCATGTCCTCTCGCCCGTCAGGGTATGCCACATAGGCATACTGAGGGTTGGCGTGGAGGAGATGGACCTGATCGACCAACGGGTCGGACGTGCGGGCCCTTACATGTCGCCGCAGGAGGACGGGTCCTGAGTACGTCAACCAAGACGGTAATGAGGTCCCAGAGGAAGACTTCCGAGGGAATGAAAACATCCTCTCATGGGGAGTAGCATTGGTTGCCGTACACAGGAGGGAGCGAATAGAATGGAGCGCATCAGGGAGCACCTCTTGCCAACAGGAGACTGGAAGACTTTTTGACTTCAACGCCAGCAAGACAGCCTTCCAGACTGTAGCATTCTCACGTTCCACCTGTCCGTTACCCCTCGGGTTGTAGCTCGTGGTCCTACTAGAGGCAATCCCGTATGAGAGCAGGAATTGCCTCAAGTCATCGCTCATGAACGACGAGCCCCTGTCGCTGTGAATGTAGCCGGGGTACCCGAACAGGGTAAAGAGATCACGGAATGCCTTGATAACCGTGGCAGCGGATGTATCAGAGCAGGGAACAACAAAAGGGAACCTAGAGTACTCGTCAATGATATTGAGGAAGTACACATTCCGATCTGTTGAGGGAAGGGGGCCCTTAAAATCGACACTCAGTCTCTCGAAGGGACGAGTGGCCTTGACTAAATGTGCCCGGTCAGGTCGGTAAAAGTGCGGTTTGCATTCCACGCAAACCCGACAGCTTCTTGTTACGGACCTGACGTCCTCCACCGAGTAGGGCAGGTTGCGGGCTTTTATAAAGTGGTAGAGCTGAGTGACCCCAGGATGGCATAGGTCATTATGGAGAGCCTGCAAACGGTCCTCCTGTATACTGGTGCATGTTCCACGCGAGAGGGCATCCGAGGGCTCATTGAGTTTCCCTGGACGGTACATGATGTCGTAGTTATAGGCGGAGAGTTCAATTCTCCACCGCAAGATCTTGTCATTCTTGATCTTGCCCCTCTGCGTGTTATTAAACATGAACGCCACGGACCGCTGGTCCGTGATCAGGGTGAACCGTTTTCCCGCCAAGTAATGGCGCCAGTGCCTGACGGCCTCCACAATGGCCTGGGCCTCCTTTTCCACCGCTGAATGCCGGATTTCGGGGCCTTGGAGGGTGCGGGAAAAAAATGCGACGGGCCTGCCCGCCTGGTTAAGTGTGGCGGCCAGGGCGAAATCAGATGCATCGCTCTCCACCTGAAAGGGGATGGACTCGTCAACAGCGTGCATCGTAGCTTTTGCGATGTCGGCTTTTAATTTATCGAAGGCCAATCGGGCCTCTGGCGTTAGGGGAAAAGTCGTGGACTTAATGAGCGGACGGGCTTTGTCCGCGTAATTGGGAACCCACTGCGCATAATAAGAGAAGAAGCCTAAGCATCTTCTCAGTGCTTTTGCACTAGCAGGTAAGGGAAGTTCAGAAAGCGCATACGGTCTGGATCAGGGCTAATGACCCCGTTTTCCACCACGTATCCTAGGATGGCTAAACGGCGCGTACGAAACACACACTTCTCCCTGTTGTAGGTCAAGTTCAGGCGAGATGCAGTGCGTAGGAAATTCAGGAGATTCGTGTCGTGGTCCTGCTGGTCATGGCCGCAGATGGTGACATTATCCAGGTACGGGAAGGTAGCCCGCAGCCCGTTCTGGTCCACCATTCGGTCCATAGCACGCTGGAAGACCGAGATCCCATTGGTGACACCAAAGGGAACCCTGAGAAAGTGATACAAGCGACCATCCGCCGCAAAAGCCGTGTATTGTCGGTCCTCTGGGCGAATGGGGAGTTGGTGGTAGGCAGACTTGAGGTCTATGGTGGAGAACACCCGGTACTGCGCAATCTGATTGACCATATCAGATATGCGCGGGAGGGGATACGCACCCAGCTGCGTGTATCGATTAATGGTCTGACTGTAGTCAATGACCATCCGGGGTTTGTTCCCGCTCTTGACCACCACGACCTGCGCTCTCCACGGACTAGCGCTGGGTTGTATGATCCTTTCTTTGAGGAGCCGCTGAACCTCAGATCTAATGAAGATCCGATCCTCAGCGCTGTAACGCCTACTTTTAGTCGCGATGGGCTTGCAGCCTGGCACAAGATTCTGGAACAGGGAGGGTGTGGTGATCTTCAGCGTCGAGAGGCTACAGGCGGGGCGCGTTGGGCAATTTGGAGGCTGCTGCTGTTCTCCCACTGCCAGTGAAGGGAGTGGCCCACCATACTGTAGGGTTACACTCCTCAAGTGGACCATGAAGTTTAGTCCGAGAAGTATTGGCGCGCAAAGATACGGCAACACTAGGAGCTTGAAACGCTCGTAAACTGTGCCTTGCACCGTCAAAGTTACCACGCAACTCCCTAGCACGATGACAGACCGGGGCCTCGATGCCATAGAGATTGTCTGTTTGGCAGGTTGAATCCGGAGTCCACACTGCTTCACAGTGTCTGGGTGGATAAAGCTCTCAGTGCTCCCGCTGTCAAACAGACAATAAATCACGTGGTCATTTACCTGGATGTTCATCATAGATTTGTCAAGTCTATGAGGCTTGGCCTGGTCCAGGATGATCGACGCCACCGTTGGTTCATGAGCGCCACTGCAGGCAGCTGAAATCGACGAGGAGGACCCCTGCTGGTCGTTCGCGGTCGGTGCCGACCAACATGGCCACTCCCATAGGTCGCACGTGGGTGATGGCGCCAAACTCAGCGACCCCTGGTGGTCACACACCTCCGACTCCGTCGACCGTAATGGCGTCGTCCTGGCCTCGCACGTGGACGAACCCCTCGATGATTTTGACGACGAAGACCGAGCTCTGAAGAATCGCAGGCCGCACTGCCATTCCTAGATTTAGATCGGCACACTTTCGAATAGTGCCCTTTCTTACCGCAGGCGGAGCACAACACAGCCTTAGCGGGACACCGTTGCCGAGTATGCTTCGCTCCCCCACAGAAGTAACACCGCGGGCCGCCCGGAGCTGCTGCCGTTGTCTGGCCCGAGTGTGAGCACGCCATTACGCAGCATTTTGAACCTGAGGGACGAGGAGGGATAGGCGACTGCTCCTGCCACGTTGTCTCCACGTGGTCTTCCGGATACAATACTAAGCTTTTGGAGGCCGTCTCCAGCATCTCCGCTAGCTCGATTGCCTGGGTAAGGTCAAGGTTACCTTTCTCCAATAGTTTAAGTCGAATGTACGACGATCCGACTCCCGCCACAAACGCATCTCGGGCGAGGTCGTTCATGCTCTGCTCATACGACACAGCTTTGCAGTTACAGCCCCTGGCTAGCTGTAGGAGCTCGTTCACATATTCCTCCATCGTTTCGCCAGAGTGCCGTCGTCGAGTGGCTAAGAGGTAATGAGCGTGTATTTCATTGGGCGGTTTGATGTAACGCTTCTTCAGAAGCTCGAGGGCCTTTGTGTAATCGGTGGCCGCACGGATCGCGAGGTAGACAGTGTCGCTTACCCTCGCATGGAGGACCCGGAGTCTGTCATCATCTGTGGTGACCGCTGCGGAGGCTGCCAGGTAGTCTTCGAAGCACTTCAGCCAGTGGTCGAAGGTGTTAGAGGCGCCCACTGCACGTGGATCTAGTGTAAGGTGTTCCGGCTTCAGTATCTGCTCCATACTCTCTTTTTTTTTTCCTTCGACGAGAGTTTAATTACAGTAAATAAAATTGATGCACATTATCATACACGAGGCTTGATGCTTGGGAAATAAAGGCTTTTATTTACTGTAATGAAGCAGCGAATAATTATATACACGATCCTAGACTGAGGGGTCCCAGCCAGAGCAAGGACCTTTATACCTCTCCCAGGAGGCGGAGCCCGACTGGGATGTACCACAACACTACAGTACAAAGGTGTAACAACCCCACCCTAACCCCAACAGCAACAAGTAGCACAACCATCCCTAACCCAACAGTAACATATGTACATCCTTGTAGTACTGGCCAGACCCTGGCTCAGTACTATCCAGTGGGAACCAACGATGGTTCACCACAATAAATAGGAGTCTGACATAGATGAGGAGAATTTAGCGTGGCCAATGCACCTAACCAGCATGTCTTCAGAACTGTGGGAGGAAACCGGAGCACCCGGAGGAGACCCATGCAGATGTGGGGACAACGTGCAAACTCCACACAGACAGTGACCCAAGACCAGAAATCGAACCTGAGTCTCTGGCTCTGCGAGGCAGTAGCGCTAACCACTGTGCCACCATGCCACCAGTTTCAGGGGATGGTAGCAAGGCCATAGGACCATTAGACTTGGGTGCAGAAATAGGCCATTCTACCCATCAAGCCTTCTTTGCCATTGGATAAGATATGTCACCAGCATAATCTTGTGTTCATTGCAAGATCAATCCGGGGTTAATATGGCGGATAACATTGATCCCCTCACTCAACATTCCAAGGCTGATCAGACTTCAGGGAACAAGATCGTAAACCGAGAATAAAGATTCAGGAATGGCATGTTGCCTCTTTTCCATTTTGATCTTTATTATAGAATCATAGGATCCCTACAGTGCAGAAGGAGGCCATTTGGCCCATTAAGTCTGCACCGACCACAATCCCATCCTGGCCCTATTCCTGTAATCCCACATATTTACCCTGCTAATCCCCCTGGCACTAAGGGACAATTTAGTATGGCCAATCAACCTGACCCGCACATCTTTGAACTTTGACGAAACCGGAGCACCCGGAGGAAACCCACGCAGACACGGGGAGAATGTGCAAACTCCACACAGACAGTGACCCAAGGCCGGAATTGAACCCGGGACGCTGGAGCCGTGAGGCAGCAGTGCTAACCCACTATGCCACCCGTGCTGCCCCATCATGTTGGATGCTGCCACCTGCCTGCATTGTACGTGGATGACTCACCCACTCTATCAATAAGATCATGGTGACTCATAGAATCATACAGTGCAGAAGAGGCCCTTCGGCCCATCGAGTTTGCACCGACCCGCAAGAAACACCTGAACTCCCACCTAATTCCATCTGCCAGCACTTGACCCATAGCCCTGAATGTTATGATGCGCCAAGTATTCATCCAGGTACTTTTTAAAGGATGCGAGGTATCCCGCCTCTACCACCCTCCCAGGCAGCGCATTCCAGACCGTCACCACCCTCTGGGTAAAAAAGCTTTTCCTCACATCCCCCTGATCCTTGATTGCTTCAGGGAGCGAGGGATCGGGACTTGGTGAGTGTAGGGACAAAGACCACAGTGGGGTAGGTGGGGTTGAAAAGTTGGGGATTGAGGCAAAGCGAAGAGTGTAGCATAGGCCAGAAGAGATAATGGCCTCCTTCTGTGTGAGATGAATGTGCGGTACAGTTCTTGCTGAAACAGCCTCCTGAAAATGCTAATTAATTTATCATGGGATTGGAACAAGATTAGAAAAGCAGGAACTTTCATCGACACAGCTTCACTCAGATACTCAGGGAAGTACTTCACTTTATACAGTATTGGGGGGGGGGCAGTGGCGTAGCGATCCAAGTAATGATCTGGGTCGAGTCCAAATCCCACCATGGCAGATGGTTACAGGTGCTATATAAATGCAAGTTGTTGCTGTTGTCCACCAAGCCAGCTGAGTGGGATGTCTTTCCGATTAAAGAGTTAAGAAGCGGGACAGCTTTAACACTGGCATTTACCTTTACTCCCTGAACCAAGTTATGAATACGGTGACATTTGGATTCTTGCTAAATATAGATTGCAAACAGGTATTGATTTAATATATGCACTGACGTGTAGACCACCCACACACACGGAGCTTGTCAGCGCCTCAGAAGGGCAGCACCGAGAGTTTAGCAAATCTCACATTGGGAAGGAAATAAGCAAGACAGAGAGAAATGAAAGAAAAGACCTGCATTTATATAGCGCCTTTCACAACCATAGGCTGTACCCAAGCACTTTACAGCTAATGGGGTAACCATTGAAGCCCAGGGTTCCAATGTATTTAACTTTCTGCATTCACTCGGACAGAAGCTTGTAGTATTAACGTGATCACTGGTCAGAACTTAATCCCCTCCTCTCTCGTGGGTTTGATGCTGGGGGGGTTATTTAATCCATGCACAGATAGTGACCCAATCGCTGTGAGGCAGCAGTGCTAACCACGGTGCCACCGTGCCACCCTAATCTAACCGAATCGCCCTAAGAACTAGAACCAGGAGTCACAGTCTCAGAATAAGGGATAAGGCATTCAGGACTGAGATGAGGAAGCCATTCTTCACTCAGAGAGTTGTGAACCTGTGGAATTCTCTGCCACAGAAAGCTGTTGGGGCCAGTTCGTTAGATATGTTCAAGAGGGAGCTGGACGTGGCCCTTGTGGCTAAAGGGATCAAGGGCATGGAGAGAAAGCAGGAGTGGGATCTGAGAGTGCATGGTCAGCCATGATTAACCACCCCTTCCACAAACATTCACTCCCTCCATAACCAACAGCTGTGTGCACTATCTATAGGATGCACTGCAGCAACTCACCAAGGCTCCTGCAGCAGCACCTTCCAAATTCACACCCGCCACCATCTAGGACAAGGGCAGCAGATACATGGGAACACCACCACCTGGAGGTTTCCCTCCAAGCCACTCACCATCCTGACTTGGAAATATATCGCCGTTCCTTCACTGTCGCTGGGTCAAAATCCTGGAACTCCCTCCCTCACCGCACTATGGGTGTACCTACACCTCAGGGACTACAGCGATTCAAGATGGCAGCTCATCACCATCTTCTGAAGGGCAACGAGGGGTGGATAATCAGTGCTGGTCTAGCCAGCGATGCCCACATCCTGTAAATGAATTTTTTTAAAAAGCAATGCGGATCTGCTGGCCTCTGATTAGCCAGCAGTGCTGAGCAGGCGAGACATTAACCCCTCAGTTCCTGCAACCTGAGGAATATTCTTCCACTGCCCAGTGAAGTGCTTGCGTGGCACTTAAGGAGGTGCAGGGCCCTCACTGACCATCCAAATGGTGGGCTAGTTCCCCATCTCCTCCACTAAATATATCACCTCTACTGGTTCCCCATTATCCACCCTTCCATCCTCAAATAACTCCGGTAAATTTTGTCAGATATGATTTCTTTTTCACTAATCCATGTTGTCTGTATCTTCCTAAATATCCTGCTGCTTCTTCCGCACTTTCCCCAATGACAGCTGTTGGGCTAACTGCACTGTACTTTCCTGCTCCCTCTCTCCCGTGTTTCTTGAATAAAGGGCCGACATTTGCGGTTTTCCAATCTGCTTGGAACCTTCCAGAATCGAGAGAGATTGTAACCAGAATTCACTATCGTTGCAGCCACTTCTTTTAAGACTTTTGAAGTATGGCCATCAAACCTCAGGCGCTTATCTGTGGGGAGGTGATGGCCTAGTGGGATTATTGCATTATTATCTATTAATCCAGAAACTCGGCTAATGTTCTGCAGACCCAGGTTCGAATCCTGCCACAGTAGATGGTGGAATTTGAATTCAATTTTAAAAATCTGGAATTAAGAATCTCCTGATGATCATGAAGCCATTGTTGGTTGTTGGAAAAACCCATCTGGTTCAACAGTGCCCTTTAGGGAAGGAAAGCTGCTGTCCTTACCTGGTCTGGCCTACATGTGACTCCAGAGTCACAGCAATGTGATTAACTCTCAACTACCCTCCAAGGGCAACTAGGGATGGGTAATAAATGCTGGCCAGCCAGCGATGTCCGTGTCCCCCGAATGATTTTTAAAAACTTATCTGCCTTTAGTCCCACTTGTTTTCATCTAATCCCTACAGTGCTGAAGGAGGCCATTCGGCCCACTGAGTCTGCACCATCTCTCCGACAGAGCATCTTATCCAGGCCCACCCCCTTGCCCCATCCCCTAACCTCACGCATACCCCATTAATCTCCCTAACCTACTCATCTTGGGACACTAAGGGGCAATTTAGCAAGGCCAATGCACCCTCACCCGCACATCTTTGGATAGTGGGAGGAAACCAGAGCACCCGGAGTTAACCCACGCAGACACGGGGAGAACGTGCAAACTCCAGTTTAAAGCTATTTATTAGTGTCACAAGTAGGCTTACATTAACACTGTGATGAAGTTACTGTGAAAATCCCCTAGTTACCACACTCTGGCGCCTGTTTGGGTAACACTGAGGGAGAATTTAGCATGGCCAATACACCTAACCAGCACGTCTTTCGGAATGTGGGAGGAAACCGGAGCACCCGGAGGAAACCCATGGAGACACAGGGAGAACGTGCAGACTCCACACAGACAGTGACGCAAGCCGGGAATCAGAGAAACATAGAAACATACAAACATAGAAGATAGGAGCAGGAGGAGGCCATTCGGCCCTTCGAGCCTGCTCCGCCATTCATCACGATCATGGCTGATCATCCAACTCAATAGCCTAATCCTGCTTGCTCCCCATAACCTTTGACCCCATTCGCCCCAAGTGCTATATCCAGCCGCCTCTTGAATGCATTAAATCATTGAATGGAACCCAGGTCCCTGGTGCTGTGAGGCAGCAGTGCTAATCGCTGTGCCACCGCGCCACCCCAGTGCTTCACAGTGTGAAGTCTACCCTCCATGTTGGCCTCCAATGGCAGCCATGGAGTCACAGAGTTTTACAGCACAGAGAGAGGTCCTTCGACCCATCCTGCCTGTGTCGGCCATCAAGCCCCTATTTTTCCTCATCCCATTTTCCAGCACTTGGCCCGTAGCCTTGTGTGCTATGGTGTTTCAAGTGCTCATCTAAATACTTCTTAAATGTTGTGAGTGTTCCCGCCTCTGCCACCCTTTCAGGCAGTGAGATTCCAGATTCCCACCACCCTCTGGGTGGAAAAGCTTTTCCTCAAATCCCCTTGAAACCCCTTCCCTTAAATCTATGCCCCCTGGCTGTTGACCTCGCTACGAAGCGGAAACGTTTCTTCCTATCCGTTCTACCTGTGTCCCTCATAATTGTGTTCACCTCAATCAGATTCCCCCTTAGCTTTTTCTGCTCTAAAGCAGAAAAAAAACGAAAACTCGGAAGTGACCTGAAGGGTGGGATTTCCCAACTGCACTCGCCCCCAAGTACAGAAAATCCCACCTGGGGCCAACGGATCTTCGCATGGTCCTGTCCCACCCGCTACCATTCCCGTGGTGGGCAGCATGGGAAAAGTCTGCGCAAAGACGTCAGCCTTGTGCTCAGATTTTATAAACCACCCCCCCCCCCAACCCTCCCATCCCTCCCTTTCCCCCCAACCCTCTTCCAATCTGAGCACATTCCAATCTTCCCCCCCACCCCCCCATTGCAGCCAATCTGACTGAAGTTATGTTTGCAGCCGATTGCAATGTCTGCACTCTTTCAAAGAGTGTGACGAACCTTCGAAAATGTAATCAGCCGATATCGATTGCCTCGGAGCTGAACACAGCGAATGTTTGCAAGCTAATTGTTTAAAGCACTCCTCAGCGCGGCTCACTGTTGAAGACTATACATGACGGATGTTTACTTCAGACAGTTAGAGGTGTTTACAGTTAGCTGCGCGTTGTCTGGGGACAGGACACATCATGCTGCGCTTCCGGAGATGCCATTGAAAGGGCTGAGTTGAAACCCTTGAGTTGAAGGGGCTTTCATTCTGCTGCCTTGTTCAACAGCTCAGCTAGGCCCGACTAATTTAACTGCTTCATCGACCACCTTCCCTCCATCATAAAGTCAGAAGTGGGGATGTTCGCTGATAACCTCTCATTTCCTTCTCTATGAACGGTATGCTTTGTCTCTATAGCGCGCAAGAAACAATACTTTTCACTGTATGTTAATACATGTGACAGTAGTGAATCAAATCAAATCACCATTTGCGACTCCTCAGATACTGAGGCAATCCGTGTCCAAATGCAGCAAGACCTGGACGATATCCAAGCTTGGGCTGATAAATGGCAAGCGATATTTGTGCCACATTCATGCCAGGCGAGACTCATCTCCAACAAGAAAGAATCTAACTATCTTTCCTTGACATTCCATGGCATTACCATCAATGAACCAGAACGCCTAGCTCCCACTGATGAACAGAAACTGAGAGAGACTAACCACTTCAATATTGCGGCGACGAAAGCTGGTCAAAGACCAGGAATCCTGTGGCGAGTAACTCACCTCCTGATTCCCCAAAGCCTGTCCACCATCTACAAGGAAGAAGTTGGGAGTGTGTTGGAATGGTATTCCTTTCCCGAGACGATCTCCACCTCATGGATACCATCGACACCACAAACTGTCGGCTCAGAGTGGAGAGGATCTCCAAGACGATCACACATATCGACACAGACATCAAGGCCGCAATTCTCCCATCTGCGCCCGCGGGTCAAGACGGGAGATGCGTGACTGCAGCCTTGGATGGGGATTTGTCCATGTGTGGGGAACACATGCGCATCTCCCAGAGCTGGCGAACAGTCGGAGTCCGGCCCACGCTGGAAACTGGCGGGAAGGCAAATAAATGTTTGAATCTTTTAAAAATATGTTTAGCAGTTCATTATTGGGAACTTGCTGGTCCCGATTGAATCTCCCACCCCGCCAGGAGTACTTCATTCCGGTGGGATTCAGACCAGCTCCCCACATTCGGGGAGCTACCGGGAGACCCCACCGGAATGAAGAGGGGGCAATTGGGGCCCCCCAGGTTTCGGGCAGCAGGGGGCTGGTGCCCCCTGGGCATGGACACCCTGGCAGTGCCAGCCTGTGCCCCCTGGCATTGCCCAAGGGGCAAAGTGCCCATGCCCAGGGGGTACCTTGGCATTGCCCATCGGGCATCTGGCAGTGCCAGCGATGAGGGACCCATTGTGGGCAGAGTCGAGGGACAATCGGTGGGGGTGGGGGGGGGATCCAGCTGCCACTCAGCATGTGATCGGTCTGGGCTGGAGGGAGGCCAGCGATCGGGGCTGGCTGGTGGGGTGGTGGTCTGCTGGGGTGGGCCTGACCCGGGGTGGGAGGGCGTCAGCAGGGGAGGTCTTCTCGGGTGAGGGGGGGGTGGGTTGATCACCACTGCTGGGGGGGTGGGACCTGGACATTGGGGCGCTCCAGGACAGGGAGGGTCAGGGCTGGCCAGGAATTGTTGTGGGGGCTGTGATCGGGCTGTGGGTGGGTGGGGCGGGGGGGACTGAAGGGGCAGCGCTGCGGGGGTCCCGGGCTGGCCTGTGATCAGGCTGGCCAGCAAATGGGGAGACTGACAGATCAGGGTCACTGCGCATGCGCAGAGTTCCAGAACTGTCAGACTCCGGCGTGAAGAGGCCCCGCCTGGGTTTTTAATGAGATTCACGACTCTGCAGTGCACAGCGTGCGGAGATTCAGGGGAGAAGCTGAACTGACAGAACAGTTGTGATCTGGAACAGTTTTCCCACCAATTCAGCACTTTTGGGAGAATCGCCTCCCAAGTTTCTACAAAGATGCAAGAAAGCAAGCAAGATCCTGAAACTGTAATTATCTTGCAGTTGAGTCTGTGTCTATATATGCCCTGCTTGTGAACCCACCTCTCCACTCACCTGATGAAGGAGCGGCGCTCCGAAGCTCGTGCTACCAGATAAACCTGTTGGACTTTAACCTGGTGTTGTGAGACTTCTCACTTTGCCTGGATTGGTGCAGCTCCAACAACACTCAAGAAGCTCAAACTTCGTTTGTTTAGTTTATTTATTAGTGTGACAATTAGGCTTACATTAACACATTAATTTAATATAGATATTGATACATCCTCAAACACTTGCCTGATTTGAAATGAAAACAGAAAATCTCAGCACACCTGGCAGCATCTGTGGAGAGAGAAACATAGTTAAAGGGCGGAATATTCTGGCCATCCATGCCCTGCCGTCACTGCCAGCGAGAATGAAGAATTTGGCACCATGGCAGAGGGTGAAATTTGAATTCAATAAAAATCTGGAATTAAAATTAAAAGATTGTCGTTAAAAACCCATCTCGTTCACCAGTGTCCTTTAGGGAAGGAAATCTGCCCTCCTAACCTGGTCTGGCCTACATATTTGATTTGATTTATTATTGTCACATGTACTGCTATGCAGTGAAAAGTATTGTTTCTTGCACACTATACAGACAAAGCATACCGTTCATAGAGCACATAGGGGAGGAGGAAAGGAGAGAGTGCAGAATGTAGTGTTACAGTTATAGCGAGGGTGTAGAGAAAGATCAACTTAGTGCAAGGTAGGTTCATTCAAAAGTCTGACAGCAGCAGGGAAGAAGCTGTTCTTGAGTCGGTCGGTACGTGACCTCAGACTTTTGTATCTTTTTCCCGAAGGAAGAAGGTGGAAGAGAGAATGTCCGGGATGTGTGGGGTCCTTGATTAAGCTGGCTGCTTTTCTGAGGCAGCGGGAAGTGTCAACAGAGTCAATGGATGGGAGGCTGTTTTGTGTGATGGACTGGGCTATATTCTCAACCCTTTGTAGTTTCATGTGGCTCCAGAGCCATAGCAATGTGGTTGACGCTTAAATGTCCTCTGAATTGGACAAGAAATGGACAATAAATGAACCAGCCAGTAATGCCAAGTCCCAAAAAAATGAAGTTAAAAAACCACCTCATCCTATCCTTCACCAAGAATGCTTACATCCACTGGAACACTTGATTTAGATCTGAGTAGAATAAATAATCATGCTGATGAAGGTATATGGTGGTATAATTTTATTGAACTATGTTTCAAAATCAGAAAGATATGAATAGCACACTGAGAGCTGATGAACAGGCAAATAACAGCATGCTGGACCCATCATCAAACAATTAAATTCACTAACAAATTTCTTTCAATTCAATTCTCTCATCATTTTATAAATGAGACACATTGTTCAAACATGAGCTGAATTCCAGAGGTGAGGTGAGAGTGACAGCCCTTGACATCAAGGTTCATTCGACCAAGTCTGGCATCAAGAAGCCCTAGCGAAACTGGAATCAATGAGAATCAGGGGAAAACTCTCCACTGTTTGGAGTCATACCTGGTACATAGGGAGATGGTTGGAGGTTAACCATCTCAGCTCCTGGACATCACTGCAGGAGTCCCTCAGGACAGTGTCCTCAGCCCAGCCACCTTCAGCTGCTTCACTGATGACCTTCCCACCGCCAGAAGTGAGGATGTTCGCCGATGATTGCACAATGTTCAGCACCATTCGCGACTCCTCAGATACTGAAGCAGTCCATGTTCAAATGCAACAAGATCTGGACAATATCCAGGCTTGGGTTGACAAGTGGCAGTAACATTCACGCCACACAAATGCCAGGCAATGACTATCTCCAACAAGAGAGATTCTAACCATCACCACTTGACAATCAGTGGCATTGCTATCACTGAATCCCCCACTATTGGCATCCTGGGGGTTACCATTGACCAGAAACTGAACTGGACCAGCCATATAAACACTGTGGCTACAAGAGCAGGTCAAAGGCTAGGATTTCTGTGCTGATAACTCACCTCATTGTATTGCTAGACTAGACAATAAATGCTGCCAAGACGAAAGGTTGTTCTTGAATTTTAACCAATCGATTTGAGATGGGCAGCCTATCGAATTTGAATTTTACGTTTTGATAACCTGTAAACCAATCCCATTGTGCAAATTTTAGTATGTCATCCGGGGGGAAAAAGGCCACCGCTCCCAGCTCCAAACGGCCAGAAGACCCCGCCTGCCAGCGACTGCCACAGTTCACAGCAGCTAAAGAGAAAGACAGAGGGAGAGAGAGAGAGAAACAGACACACAACTCTCCAACAGCGTAACGGCCACATTGATGTCTTAAAAGGAAGCCTCATCTCATTTCAACACATCAGAAAAACAGAAGGGAGAAGAAATCAGCAAAGAAGACTACAACCCTGACTGATATTTGAGAGAGACTAAAAAATTCTATTTTTTTTGTTACTAAGTGGGAATTGTAATTTATCTAAACAGCATTCCATTAGAATAGTGTTTGATTCAGTTTGTTAATAGTTTAGTTTAACCTGTTTACTGTTAATTAGAAGAATAAAGTGTTCCTTGTTTCTCTTTAAAGAGAGTCTCAGGTAGTTATTTTGATTTAACCACGATAAGTTGCTGCAGAGCAGGCCGTACTATTTCTCACACACTCTTTAATAGATTATGAAAGGGAGTTACATCTCTTTGAGTGGTTGAGGGTTAGTTCTCAGAGAGGAGATCAACTTCCCCTTCGTAACGCTCCCATCATTCACCCTCCATCCTGTTCAAAATGTTAACACACTTGTGTGGTCCACTTCCCGTCAATATCTTCAGGTCCCCCCAACATGTTGAATTCAACTTCCTTAGCCTGTCCCTTCAGTCACCTCCCCAACTTCTCACTTAACTCCTGTTCGCTGCTCATCTTGTAAAGCATCCCGCTTGAAGGGCCGAATGGCCTGCTCCTATTTTCTTTTCTGTGAAGCGTTTCTTCACAGGGCTGCTGCTCTATAAAAAGAAGCTGCTGTTCCCAATGTCCTTTCTGACTGTTACGAGACCCCCCGCCCCCACCATGGTGAGTATCACACAGGCGCATCGTCACATCGTTCCAAGGCTTCCCGCTCGCCTGACTAAAATGATGGCCGTGTGAAATTCAATCAAATTATTACAACCAAAAACACCTCAAGGCATTGTGACTGAGGAGGGGGTGGAGGAGGGGTGGGTGAGGGCGGGGGAACTAAAATGGTTGCCGCTCAACCAGGAGAACATTGAAATATCATAACATTCAAGGATATGGGGTGAGTGCAGGAAAATGGGATTAGCGCACCTTGAATGGTGGCCATTGTCAGTGCAAGCTTGATGGGCTGAAGGGCCTTTTCTGTAATGTATGACTCTATGACTAGTAGATATTGGTAGGGACAAACCTCAGGGAAATGCAGCCTTTGGGCTGGGTTGGAGAGCTGGAGGAGTTACCAGAGACAATCAGGGCTGGGAGGGTGGAGGAAAGGTTCCGAAGGAGAGATCATCCTCTTCCTGGCACCTCCTCGTGAGTGTTAGATTTGCAGTGTGCAGCTAAGCCGCTGCTCTCTGTTGCCTGTGCAATCATCCTGATTTATTATAGGCACCGGGGCTGTTCATGGATAAATAGCTACAATAACATTTAAATAACTTCAAAAGATGAATGAGTAGTAAGAAACAATCAGAAATTCAAACAGTAGTTTAAAAGCAGCTCCCAACATAAATGGGATGAGGAGAATATTGATAGCGCGCATTAATACTTTCTTCCAATTACAAATTGATTTATTTCTATTCCCTCTCCCTCCTTGTCCACCATCCTTAGCTGATGTCAGGCAGTTTGTAATACAGATGAGCTAACCATGCGAGCCACTGTGTGAGGATTTCAGATGTGACTCAGTGTTTCGCATCGGGGGAAATGTACTCATTCTCAGTTTTAGCTTGCTCATTTTCACCAGGTTGCATCATTATGGGCGACCCGGTGACGCAGTGGTTAGCACAGCTCCAGGGACCCGGGTTCGATTCCCAGCTTGGGTCACTGTCTGCGTAGAGTTTGCACATTCTCCCCGTGTCTGCGTGGGTTCCCTCCGGGTGCTCCGGTTTCCTCCCACACTCCAAAGATGTGCAGATTAGGTTGGTTGGCCATGTTAAATTGCCCCTTCGTGACAGGGTAAGTAAGTAGGGTTTAACGTTTATTTATTAGTCACAAGTAAGGCTTACATTAACACTGCAATGAAGTTACTGTGAAATTCCGCTAGTCGCCACACTCCGGTTATGGGGATAGGGCCTGGGTGGGATCTTGGTTGGTGTAGACTCGATGGGCCGAATGGCCTCCTTCTGCACTGTAGGGATTCTATGGATTCTATTATAAGATCAATAGCATCTCCAGAACCCTTCACCTCCACTGGACAGATAGGACACCTCTGAGTTCCCCTCCAGGTCACCATTCTCCCCCATTGGGCAGCATGGTCCTGAGGGAGTGCTGTCCTATTGGAGGTGCCGTCTTTTGGGTGAGGTGTTTGTAGCCGAGGCTCCAACTCTCTGCATGGGTGGATGGACTGGATCTCATTGCACTCTTTCACCTGGTGTTCTTGACCAGGGGGCAGCACAGTGGCACAGTGCTTGGCACTGCTGCCTCACAGTGCCAGGGAGCCAGGTTCAATTCCCGGCTTGGACGTGTGGAGTCTGCACATTCTCCCCGTGTCTGCATGGGTTTCCTCCGGGCGCTCCGGTTTCCTCCCACAGTCCGGAAGATGTGCTGGTTCGGTGCATTGGCCGTGCTAAATTCTCCCTCAGTGTACCCGAACAGGCGCCGGAGTGTGGCGACTAGGGAATTTTCACAATAGCGTCACTGCAGTGTTAATGTGAGCCTACTTGTGACACTAATAAACAAACTTTAAAAAACTGGAAAGTTCCTTCAAGTGCCACAGCGTGATGTCCAATTGTAAGCTTTTGCAACGATCTGTGAGCTTTGTGCCCACTTGTACCATTGCCAGCTTCCTTACTTCCAGATAGGGGAGATGGTGGCGTAGTGGCAATGTTGCTAGACCAGATACCCAGATCACTGCTCTGGGGACATGGGTTCAAATCCCACGATGTGGAGATGCCGGCGTTGGGCTGGGGTAAACACAGTAAGAAGTTTAACAACACCAGGTTAAAGTCCAACAGGTTCATTTGGTAGCAAAAGCCACACAAGCTTTCGGAGCTCCAAGCCCCTTCTTCAGGTGAGTGGGAATTCTGTTCACAAACAGGGCATATAAAGACACAGACTCAAATCCCACCACGGTGGCTGGTGGAATTTAAATTCAATTCATAAAATCTAGAAGTTAACCCATGAAACTAACACTGATTAGTGTTTTTTTAAAAATCCGTTCCATTGAGGGAAGGAAATCTGCCGTCCTTACCTGGTCTGACCTACATGTGACTCCAGACCCTCAGCAATGTGGTTGACATTTAAATAGCCCAGTGAGCTACTCAGCTGGAGGGCAATTCGGATGGGGAACAAATGTGAGCCACATCCCATAGAAGAATAAAAGATGGTTTAGATTATATTCACACACAAAAAATGCTGGAAAATCTCAGCGGGTCTGACAGCACTTTCAAGAATAGCCAATGTACGAATACTTTGGAGACACTCAGGATTATATTAGGGTACAGTGTCTCATAGAATCATAGAATCCTACAGTGTTGATGGAGGTCATTCGGCCCATCAAGCCTGTACAGACCACAATCCAGCCCAGCCCCCTTCCCCACAGCCCCACATATTTAGCCTGCTAGGCCCCCTCACACTAAGGTGCAATTTAGCGTGGCCAATCCACCTAACCCGCACATCTTTGGACTGTGGGAGGAAACTGGAGCGAGTGGAGAAAACCCATGCAGACACGGGGAGAACGTGCAAACTCCACACAGACAGTGACCCGAGGTTGGACTTGAACTCGGGTCCCTGGTGCTGTGAGGTAGCAGTGCCATTGTGCCACCGTGCCGCCCACATATTGAGTATTAATCTCCATCATGTCTCATCATTTACCCTGCCCAGTGCAAAACCCGGACTCTGAAATGCTTGTCATCATCCACTTTCAAGAATAGCTAATGCACGATTACTTTGGAGAGTTCTGGACACTCCCAGGATTATATTGGGGTGCAGCGTCTCAGTGGCGATGGTACTGAACTTGAGGTTCATGTGACATGGGCCCTGCTTTCTCCGTTATGATCCCAGGGACCCAACTGAAGCTGTCCCCAAAGTTCCTCACGTGGACCAGGGCACTGGTTTTGAACGTTCTTTCTGTCCTTCTAGAATCATCAGAATCATAATTTTTCTTCTGGTTCTTTCGTTGGGACTCCACCAGGCTTGGGAAGAGTAGACTTAATCTTATCCAAAGCCTCTGGCCCACTAACTACCACTGAGGCCATGCCTGTCATTGTGTGAGGTTTGGTCCTGTAGTTGAATACAAATCACTCCAGTTTGGTCTCTGGAGGCTGTGGGTTGCTTCTTCATGCTGAGTTTAAGAGTCTGCACCATCCATTCAGCCAAGCCATTCGATGACAGGTGATAGGCTGCTGTCCTAATGAGTTTGATTCCACTGGAAAGCCTGGAGGTCTGACACTCAGTGCCAGTAAAGGCAGCGTCATTGTCAGAGACTAGGACTTCAGGTATCTCATGCGTGTGGAAACTTTGGCGTAATTCCTCAGTGGTAGGGGAAGTGGTGGAAACCATGCGATGTGTCTCCAGTTATGTGAAATGCACATCAACCAGAATCAGGAACATAGAGCCCAAAAAAGGCCCGGTGAAGTCTCCATGCACTCACCAACTTTTACAGATGCACCATAGAAAGCATTCTTTCTGGTTGTATCACAGCTTGGTATGGCTCCTGCTCTGCCCAAGGCCGCAAGGAACTACAAAAGGTCATGAATGAAGCCCAGTCCATCACGCAAACCAGCCTCCCATTCATTGACTCGGTCTACACTTCGCGCTGCCTCGGAAAAGCAGCCAGCATAATCAAGGACCCCACGCACCCCGGACATTCTCTCTTCCACCTTCTTCCGTTGGGAAAAAGATACAGAAGTCTGAAAACATGTACCAACCGACTCAAGATCAGCTTCTTCCCTGCTGCCATCAGACTTATGAATAAACCTACCTTGCATTAAGTTGATCTTTCTCTAAACCCTAGCTATGACTGTAACACTACATTCTGCACTCTCTCATTTCCTTCTCTATGAATGGTATGCTTTGTCTGTATAGTGTGCATGAAGCAATACTTTTCACTATTTTCTAATATAGTGACAATAATAAACCAAATCAAATCAAATCAAAACACAGGGACAGTACCAGGCCGCTGCCATGAATGTAGGGAGAGTGGAGGGAGATAGGGGGAGCCGGGGGCGTGCGGGTTGATTCTCTTGGCACAACTCACACTGCCTGACCAAGTCAGTAATGTCTGCGTCAAGGCTGGGCCGCTGCAGGTAGCTCCCAGCTCGCACTTTCACCTTCAAAATCCCAGCATGCCCATGGTGTAGTTCTATCAGCATCAGATGTCATCCTGGGCGAGGGGCCCAGGAACCCCAGTGGATGATGCCATCCACGACACTGAGCTGCTCTTTCTTCATCCAGTGGTGTTTCATTTCATCTGAGGCTGGTTCTCTGAATCCCCCATGTAATATTATGTTTTTTAGTGTCATCTTAAAATCCTAGAATCCCTACAGTGCAGAAGGAAGCCATTCGGCCCATCGAGTCTGCACCAACCACAATCCCACCCACGCCCTATTCCCGTAACCCCACACATTTACCCTGCTAGTCCCCCTGATACCAAGGGGCAATTTAGCATGGCCAATCAACCTAACCCGTACATCTTTGGACTGTGGGAGGAAACCGGAGCACCCGGAGGAAACCCATGCAGACTCGGGGAGAATGTGCAAACTCCACATAGACAGTGACCCGAGGCCCCCTGGTGCTGTGAGGCATCAGTGCCAACTACTGTGCCACCTTGCCGCAGATAGGACTGGGTCCTTTAGTGTCCAGGCCTTTCAGGCACAGGCAAGATGTCCAAAAGACTTGAGGGTCATCACGACCTCTTCCACAGCTGTTAATGAAGCTGGGCTTATGGGCAACAGCAGAGAACTCAGTGCACCAGCGTTAGTTATCTGGGTCCTGGGGAGGTGCTCTAGGAGGTGTTCATAAACCACCAGTAACAAGGCCCAATGCTGCATCCGGGTGGAGGCAATGGGGGGGATTGACCTTGTGTTCTTTAAAACATCCTAGCAATGGTTTATGATCAGTTATTGTGATGAAGTGTCCACTGGAAACGTATTGATGGAATTTTTTAACACTGAAGACAACTGCCAACCCTTCTTTCTCCATCTGGGAATACTTCCGCTCAGCGTCCGGGAGAGTACTCGATGTGTAAGCAAGAGCCTTCTATATTTAATCTCTCCAGCGATATGCTAGTACCACCCAACCCCATAGCGGGGGGCATCACATGTCAAGATAAGGTCCTTTTTTGGGGTCAAAGTGAATCAATAAATTAGAGTACAAAAGCTGCTGCTTAACGCTGGTGTAAAGCTCCAGCGCCCCCACTCCTCCCAGGCCACCTTTGATATTTCTGTATTAGGGTATACAACGGGGCCTGTAAAGAAGCTAAATTCGGAATAAACTTCCTGTAATAACTCACTAACCCCAGGAAGGATTTCAATTCCCTGGGGTTCCTTTGAGTTGGCGCCTCCCTGATGGTCCTCATCTTGTCTTCAACCAGGCCCTTGCCATCCAACCGAGAGCCCAAAATAGGTCACCTACTCAGAAGACACATTGTTCCCTATTCAGGCAAATCCCGATCTTGGAAATCACCCTAAGGCCTCTTCCAGGTTTGCGAGGTGTTCGTGTTCCCAAGTTCCTGTGACGGATGCAGACGAGATCCGAGGAGCAGGTGAGTGTACTCCTATCAGCCTTTGTGCGTTTAAACTTGCACATACTTCCGGGAATCAAAATATAGAAGATAGGAGCAGGAGGAGGCCATTCGGCCCTTCGAGCCTGCTCCGCCATTCATCACGATCATGGCTGATCGTCCAACTCAATAGCCTAATCCTGCTTTCTCCCCATAACCTTTGACCCCATTCGCCCCAAGTGCTATATCCAGCCGCCTCTTGAATACATTCAATGTTTTGGCATCAACTACTCCCTGTGGTGATGAATTCCACAGGCTCACCACTCTTTGGGTGAAGAAATGTCTCCTCATCTCCGTCCTAAATCATCTACCCTGAATCCTCAGACTGTGATCCCTGGTTCTGGACACCCCCACCATCGGGAACATCTTGTCTAATTCAAGTTGGAGATATACAAGGTTAATGTCCAACTTTGAAAATGTTTGGTCCCCCCCGCCGCAGTTAACCTGGTGTAGAGGTCTTCAATCCAAGCACCTGTCAGGTTTAGAAACACTATTGACAGAAAGCTTATCGTCTCCACGAAGTCACACCGACTTATCCGGCTTAAGGACAGGAACAACAGTACGGCCCACTCTACAAATTGTACAGGTCTTTTTATGCCCAGATTTTCCAGGCGTTTTCCAGTTCTGATCCAACTTTTCCAATGGCGAGTATGGAACTAGTCTCGCCCTCAAATACTTAGGTGTAGCATTGAGGTCAACGTAGATCTTAGCTTAGGTGCAGCGGAGATTCACCAGGATGCTGCCTGGGATGGAACATTTTAAGTTATGAAGAGAGGTTGGATAGGCTTGGGTTGTTTCCTCTGGAGCAGAGAAGACTGAGGGGCGACCTGATCGAGGTGTTCAAGATTATGAGGGGCATGGACAAGATGGATAAGGAGCAGCTGTTCCCCTTAGTTGAAGGGTCAGTTACGAGGGGACACAAGTTAAAAGTGAAGGGTGGGAGGTTTAGGGGGGATGTGAGGAAAAACCTTTTTACCCAGAGGTGGTGATGGTCTGGAATGCGCTGCCTGGGAGGGTGGTGGAGGCGGGATGCCTCACATCCTTTAAAAAGTACCTGGATGGGCACTTGGCACACCATAACATTCAAAGCTATTGGCCAAGTGCTGGCAAGTGGGATTAGGTGGGCAGGTCGGGGCATTTCATGCGTCAGTGCAGAATCGATGGGCCGAAGGGCCTCTTCTGCACTGTAATATTCTGTGATTCTGTGATTTGGCTCCCTTTATTTTTCCAAGCCCTTCTTGGAAGACTTTGGGGTACTTACTGATGACTTTGTATGGTCCCCCCTGCACCCAGCCTGAAGATCTCCAGCCAGATCAGTCTGATGTGCTGGAGTCAACCTCTTCCTATGAGGATAGGTGCTTGTCCCGGTACAATGATGAGTGGAAGTTGAGCTGCCTGCAAGTCACTGGGGCCTCGGTGGTGGCCTTTATCTGTCATGGTTCCCCTGTTTAGGTGGCCGGCCTGGCCTTTGTGTTTTCTAAGCTCAGGAACTGAATACCAGCCCGGAGGTGATTATGATCTGCTCCCCGATAACGAGAACACAGCCCCTGTATCCACTTCCATTTTTAATGGGTGGTCATGCACTAACAACTCCACTGTTATAGGGGCCACCTTTGTCATGGCGATACAATTTAATTGCATTGTCCCTGTTCCTGGTAGTGGGTCTACCTGCACGGTACAGCCCTGTACTGCCATTGGCCTCCTTTCAAAATAGCACACGTTTTGACTGCCTCTATATTTTTGGCTCGGTTGTGATCTTCTGCACCACTTGCAATATTCTGCCATCCACAACCTTCTGGAATATTCTCCCCAGAAGTCTGAAGTCTTGCTGTGGTGGCACAGTGGTTACACTGCTGCCTCACAGTGCCAGGGACCCAGGTTCGATTCCCAGCTCAGGTCACTGTCTGGGTGAAGTCTGCACGTTCTCCCCGTGTCTGCGTGGGTTTCCTCTGGGTGCTCTGGTTTCCTCCCGCAGTCTGAAAGACGTGCTGGTTAGGTGCATTGGCCATGCTAAATTCTCCCTCAGTGTACCCGAACAGGCGCTGGAGTGTGGCGACTCGGGGATTTTCACAGTAACTTCATTGCAGTGTTAATGTAAGCCTACTGGTGACACCAATAAATAAATTTTTTAAAAACTCAAAGGTCTGTCCCTGTCCTTCCTGGAGTGCCTGATGATCCCTTCGCTGTAAGGGATTCTGAGATATTTTACTGACACAAACGTTCTCAGTTGAGGGATGGATGTTGCATGAAACCCTCCCTACCCCCAGTCGGAGGACACTGCTCTCTGGCATCCCCTATAGTTCCTGAGCTCCTGTCTCCGCATTCTCCAATGATAGAGTTGCCTTAATGGCTTTCTAAGATCGAAAGTGTGCTCCGCAAATTTTTTTTCCAGATTGTCAGATTGTTAATTGCACGGACCAGTCTGTCTCTCAACATGTCGTTCAGGGCTGGCCTGAATTCACAGTGCTCTGCCAATTTTTGTAGCCTGATCAGCAATTCAGTGACGGATTCCCAAGGGGTTCGCCCTGATGAGTTAAAGCGGTGTCCCTGGAGTACTATGGAAGGTTCTGGGTTATAGTAGCCTGTAACCAAGTTTACCAATTCATTAAAGGTTTTGGAGTCAGGGGCATCTGGATAGATCAGGCATTTTACTACACTGAAGGTCAGGACTCCACTTTCTGTCAACCAGACCACTTTCTGCTTCTAGTCCCCATCAATATCATTTGCTTGAAAAAAACCGCACGTGCTCAGTGTATTGGGCCCAGTCTTCTATGCTTGCATCATACACTTCAAATTTACCAAAAAGTGGCATGCTCCTTACGAGAGTACCAGAGCATTACTTGGTTCGATAGTAAAGGTTTAGTTTATTATTTAGTTTATTTTTTATTAGTGTCACAAGTAGGTTTACATTAACACTGCAATGAAGTTACTGTGAAAATCCCCTAGTTGCCACACTCCGGCGCCTGTTCGACTACACTGAGGGAGAATTTAGCATGGCCAATTCCCATCTTTTGGAGTGTGGGAGGAAACCGGAGCACCCAGAGGAAACCCACGCAGACACGGGGAAAACGTGCAACACCCGCCACGCACCGTCTCCCCCCACCGCGCCCCCCCCCACCGTCTCTCCCCACCGCGCCCCCCCCCACCATCTCCCCCCCTCCCCCTGCTCCTTCTGTATTGGGTGATTCTCCACTCGCCTAATCAGGCCCAGGGGGAGATCAAATGATGATTACCCTGGTGCCATCATAACAGAATAAAAAACAAGAGAAACGTCTATACCCAGGAGGTGGTCTGAATACGGAACTCACTGCTGCAGGGAGGAGTTGAGGTGAACAGCGATGGTGACTTTAAGGGGAAGTCGGATGGACACATAGGAAGAAAGAAATAGAAGCATCGGGTGATGAAAGGTGGGTTCACATGGAATCTTAACAGCACAGAAGTCGTCACAGGCAGGATAGTCTGTTCACATGTTGTACACGTGTGTGTTTTTTTTTATTACTGGGACATGGGCGTCGCTGGCTGGCCAGCATTTATTGCCCATCCCTAATTGCCCGAGGGCAGTTGAGAGTCAACCACATTGCTGTGGCTCTGGAGTCACATGTAGGCCAGACCGGGTAAGGACAGCAGATTTCCTTCCCTAAAGGACATCAGTGAACCAAATGGGTTTTTCTAACAATCAACCATGGTTTCATGGTCATCAGTGGATTCTTAATTCCAGATAGTTTTTCTAGAATTCAAATTTCACCATCTGCCGTGGCGGGATTCGAACCCGGGTCCCCAGAACATTAGCTGAGTTTCTGGTTTAATAGTCCAGTGATGATACCACTGGGCCATCACCTCTCTCGCAATGTTCATACATTCTGGCAAGAATAGAGAGCTTTGTGTCTGAAAGGTAGAATGTAAGATATAATCTCCCTGGGATATGAGACAATTTCAACATCGTAAATGTATAATAGATTTCAATAGATTCAGGGAACTCGGAACAAGGAGACTTGGAATTGAAATGACAGAATGCCCATTGGCCAGAGAGCAGCATTCAGTATCTTGCTCGGCCAAACTCGATTCGATTTAATGCCAGCTTTTAGTGGTATCATGAAACGATAAAAGCCTAAGGATGTTCTGTAAATGCTCACTGTGACAGGATCTGGGAATCACTGTGACAGGATCTGGGAATCACTGTGACAGGATCTGGGAATCACTGTGACAGGATCTGGGAATCACTGTGACAGGATCTGGGAGTTACTGTGACAGGATCTGGGAATCACTGTGACAGGATCTGGGAGTTACTGTGACAGGATCTGGGAATCACTGTGACAGGATCTGGGAATCACTGGGACAGGATCTGGGAGTTACTGTGACAGGATCTGGGAATCACTGTGACAGGAACTGGGAGTTACTGTGACAGGATCTGGGAGTTACTGTGACAGGATCTGGGAGTTACTGTCACAGGATCTGGGAATCGCTGTGACAGGATCTGGGAATCACTGTGACAGGATCTGGGAGTTACTGTGACAGGACCTGGGAATCACTGTGACAGGATCTGGGAGTTACTGTGACAGGATCTGGGAATCACTGTGACAGGATCTGGGAGTTACTGTGACAGGATCTGGGAATCACTGGGACAGCATCTGGGAGTTACTGTGACAGGATCTGAGAATCACTGTGACAGGATCTGGGAGTTACTGTGACAGGATCTGGGAGTTACTGTGACAGGATCCGGGAACCACTGTGACAGGATCTGGGAATCACTGGGACAGGATCTGGGAATCACTGGGACAGGATCTGGGAGTTACTGTGACAGGATCTGGGAGTTACTGTCACAGGATCTGGGAATCGCTGTGACAGGATCTGGGAATCACTGTGACAGGATCTGGGAGTTACTGTGACAGGACCTGGGAATCACTGTGACAGGATCTGGGAGTTACTGTGACAGGATCTGGGAATCACTGTGACAGGATCTGGGAGTTACTGTGACAGGATCTGGGAATCACTGGGACAGCATCTGGGAGTTACTGTGACAGGATCTGAGAATCACTGTGACAGGATCTGGGAGTTACTGTGACAGGATCTGGGAGTTACTGTGACAGGATCCGGGAACCACTGTGACAGGATCTGGGAGTTACTATGACAGGATCTGGGAGTTACTGTGACAGGATCTGGGAATCACTGTGACAGGATCTGGGAGTTACTGTGACAGGATCTGGGAGTTACTGTCACAGGATCTGGGAATCGCTGTGACAGGATCTGGGAATCACTGTGACAGGATCTGGGAGTTACTGTGACAGGACCTGGGAATCACTGTGACAGGATCTGGGAGTTACTGTGACAGGATCTGGGAATCACTGTGACAGGATCTGGGAGTTACTGTGACAGGATCTGGGAATCACTGGGACAGCATCTGGGAGTTACTGTGACAGGATCTGAGAATCACTGTGACAGGATCTGGGAGTTACTGTGACAGGATCTGGGAGTTACTGTGACAGGATCCGGGAACCACTGTGACAGGATCTGGGAATCACTGGGACAGGATCTGGGAATCACTGGGACAGGATCTGGGAGTTACTGTGACAGGATCTGGGAGTTACTGTCACAGGATCTGGGAATCGCTGTGACAGGATCTGGGAATCACTGTGACAGGATCTGGGAGTTACTGTGACAGGACCTGGGAATCACTGTGACAGGATCTGGGAGTTACTGTGACAGGATCTGGGAATCACTGTGACAGGATCTGGGAGTTACTGTGACAGGATCTGGGAATCACTGGGACAGCATCTGGGAGTTACTGTGACAGGATCTGAGAATCACTGTGACAGGATCTGGGAGTTACTGTGACAGGATCTGGGAGTTACTGTGACAGGATCCGGGAACCACTGTGACAGGATCTGGGAGTTACTATGACAGGATCTGGGAGTTACTGTGACAGGATCTGGGAATCACTGTGACAGGATCTGGGAGTTACTGTGACAGGATCTGGGAGTTACTGTCACAGGATCTGGGAGTTACTGTGACAGGATCTGGGAATCACTGGGACAGGATCTGGGAGTTACTGTGACAGGATCTGGGAGTTACAGTGACAGGATCTGGGAATCACTGAGACAGGATCTGGGAGTTACTGTGACAGGATCTGGGAATCATTATGACAGGATCTGTGAGTTACTGTGACAGGATCTCGGAGTTACTGTGACAGGATCTGGGAATCACTGGGACAGGATCTGGGAGTTACTGTGACAGGATCTGGGAGTTACAGTGACAGGATCTGGGAATCACTGAGACAGGATCTGGGAATCACTGTGACAGGTTCTGGGAATCACTATGACAGGATCTGGGAATCACTGTGACAGGATCTGGGAGTTACTGTGACAGGATCTGGGAGTTACTGTGACAGGACCTGGGAATCACTGTGACAGGATCTGGGAGTTACTGTGACAGGATCTGGGAGTTACTGTGACAGGATCTGGGAATCACTGTGACAGGATCTGGGAGTTACTGTGACAGGACCTGGGAATCACTGTGACAGGATCTGGGAGTTACTGTGACAGGACCTGGGAATCACTGTGACAGGATCTGGGAATCACTGTGACAGGATCTGGGAGTTACTGTGACAGGATCTGGGAGTTACTGTGACAGGATCTGGGAGTTACTGTGACAGGATCTGGGAGTTACTGTGACAGGACCTGGGAATCACTGAGACAGGATCTGGGAATCACTGTGACAGGATCTGGGAATCACTGTGACAGGTTCTGGGAATCACTGTGACAGGATCTGGGAATCAGTGTGACAGGATCTGGGAATCACTGTGACAGGATCTGGGGATCACTGTGACAGGATCTGGGAATCACTGAGACAGGATCTGGGATTCGCTTTGTATCACAGCTTGGTATGGCTCCTGCTCTGACCAAGACCGCAAGATATTGCAAAGGTTTGTGAATGTAGCCCAGTTCATCACGCAAACCAGCCTCCCATCTACTGACTCTGTTGATACTTCCTACTGCCTTGGAAAAGCAGCCAGCATAATCAAGCACCCCGGATAGAGGGCAGGATTTTCCGGTTGTGCTTGCCCCAAAACCGGAAATTCCCACCCGAGGTCAACGGACTTTTGCAAGGTCCGCTGAATTTTCTGCCCCACACTACAATATCCATGGTGGGCAGGAGGTGAAAATTCTGTCCATATTCTTTTCCACCCTCTTCCGTCAGGAAGAAAATACAAAAGTCTGAGGTCACGTACCAACCGACTCAAGAACCCCTTCTTCCCTGCTGCTGTCAGACTTTTGAATGGACCTTCCTTCTCTGCACCCTAGCTATAACTGTAACATTCTGCACCCTCTCCTTTCCTTCTCCCCTATGCAGTCTATGAACAGTATGCTTTGTATAGCGCGCAAGAAACAATACTTTTCACTGTATCCCAATACATGTGACAATAATAAATCAAATCAAGGATCAGTTCATGATCTCATTGAATGGAGGAGCACACTCGATGGGCTGAATGGTCTACTGCTCCAACGTCTTTTGGTCACATTGAGCAGGGGGACATTACTGTCTTGTGGAGTAGGTTTCTGTCTTGCTGACCTATTTTCTCCATGGAAAACAATTAACTCCTAAATTCATGCATGGTCAAGAGTTCAGTACTGATGTGTGTTGTATGTTGGTTTTGATTGGCTAAGGAATGTTGTTGCAGAGTCCTAGATATGTTTGAACAATAATTATTTATTGGATGATCATAACTATTTACAGATACACTCGGTATTACTCAGTCTAAGCCGTGAGCATTCTCCATCCAAACTTTTTTATTCATTTCTGGGATGTGGCTTGGCCAACATTTACTGCCCATTCCTAATTGCCCTTGAGAAGGTGGTGGTGAGCTGCCTTATTGAATCGCTGCAGTCCATGTGGTGTAGGTACACCCACAGTGCTGTTAGGGGAGTGAATTCCAGGATTTTGACCCAGCAACAGTGAAGGAACGGCGATATATTTCTGAGTCAGGACAGTGAGTGGCTTGGAGGGGAACTTGCAGGTGGTGGTGTTCCCATTTATCTGCTTCCCTTGTCCTTCTAGATGGAAGTGGTCATGGGTTTGGAAGGTGCTGTCTAAGGATCTTTGGTGAATTGCTGCAGTACATCTTGTAGATAGTACACACTGCTGCTACTGAGCGTCGGTGGTGGAGGGATTGAATGTTTGTAGATGTGGTGCCAATTAAGCGGGCTGCTTTATCCTGGATGGTGTTGAGCTTCTTGGGTGTTGTTGGAGCTGCGCCCATCCAGGCAAGTGGAGAGTATTATATCACACTCCTGACTTGTGCTTTGTAGATGGTGGATAGGCTTTGGGGAGTCAGGAGGTGAGTTACTCGCCGCAGTATCCTGAGCCTCTGACCTGCTCTTGTAGCCACTGTGTTAATGTGGTGAGTCCAGTTGAGTTTCTGGTCCATGGGAACCCACAGATGTTGATAGTCATGTAACTCTCTCTTATATTGTCATGTGGGTGGCACTGTTTCTCAACCCCCACACATTAACTCTTTCTGTTCTGAACACCCTGATGCTACATCTCCCCCACCTCCCAGTTTTTGTTCATATATATTTTTACATTGATATTTACAAAATACCCTCCAGTCTCTGACTTCATAGGCTTAATCCGTAGAACCACAGAACTATAGACTCCCTACAGTGCTGAAGGAGGCCATTTGGCTCATTGAGTCTGCGCCGACTCTCTGACAGAGCATCTTACCCAGGCCAGGTCTGGAGATTTCACTTCCCCTGACCGTGTCCTCGTGAGATCAATGGTTGCCCTTTGAACTTCTTTGCTTTGACTTGGTTGGCCTTTGGTAAGAGTTGCAGCATCTGGTACCTTGTCAGTTTGACTCTCAACATCTGGCACTCTGGAATGTGCGTAATGGAAGGTTGTCCTTGAGGAATGAGGATGAGGACTTTCCTGGTCCTTCTTATCATGTCTTCCGGGGCATGTACCATGTAAGATCATTGTTGACCATCGTCCCTTTGGATGCCGTTGCCTTCTCTGCTTTGATCTCTGATCCGAATCTTGCCCTCTCTGTTTAGCCTGGGGAGATTTCTGGAATAGTACCTCCTATTGTAAGTGAAGGCTCACTGTTGTCTGTAGGACTGGTCTTGGTCCTGAACCTTCTGATAGTCCCAAACTGCTAACCCTGGGATTCATTCTTGTGCATCATGGGAAATTGAGTATGAAGCTTCTGCCCATCAGCCCCTTTGATGGTGCCAATCCACATTGCAGTGGTGTCCATAGAACAGTACAGCACAGGAACAGGCCCTTCAGCCCACGATGCTGTACTGAACATGACGCCGACTTAAACTAATCCCTTCTGCCTGCCCTTGGTCCATATCCCTCTGTTCCTTACATATTCATGTGCTTATCTAAAAGTCCCTTAAACACCCCTATCGTCTCTGCCTCCACCACCATCCCTGGCAGCAGGTTCCAGACACCTACCACTGTCTATGTAAAAAACTTGCCCCTCACATCTCCAGACCAATTAAACCTATATAGGGGCTGTATGGAGGCACAGTGGTTAGCACTGCTGCCTCACAGCGCCAGGGACCCAGATTTCATTCCGGCCTTGGGTCACTGTCTGTGTGGAGTCTGCACATTCTTCCCGTGTCTGCGTGGGTTTCCTCTGGGTGCTCTGGTTTCCTCCCACAGTCCAAAGATGCGTGGGTTAGGTGGATTGGCCAGGTTAAATTGCCCCTTAGTGTCTTGGAGGACTAGGAGGGTAAATATGAAATGTTATGGGGATAGGGCCTGGGTGGGACTGTGGTCAGTGCAGACTCAATGGGCCGAATGGCCTCCTTCTGCACTGTAGGGGTTCTAGGATTCTAGGATTTTATGATAAGTCAGAGATTGGAGTAGACCTGTATGTCAACAACATCTCCTTCTTTTTCAGGAACACTTGAATATTCCGGACATCCTTTTCCACCTTGCCGTTAGATTGAGGATACTTTGGGGAAATGGTGATGTGTTGGAATCGATGGCACTCAGCGAATGGGGTGAAGCTTTGATCCGAAGTGATGACTCCTGGTAGCCGGTGGTCTGTGAAGCATTCCAGAATCCCGGATTGCTGTTTCTAGAACAAATTCTTGTGGCAGGACAGGAAAAAGTGATGTGATGCTGGCGTTGGACTGGGGTGGGCACAGTAAGTAGTCTTACAACACCAGGTTAAAGTCCAACAGGTTCATTTGGAATCACGAGCTTTCGGAGCGCTGCTCCTTCATCAGGTGAGTGATCCCAGTGCTCCGAAAGCTCGCGATTCCAAATAAACCGGTTGGACTTTAACCTGGTGTTGTGGGGAAACTGTGAGGAAGGCACTTGTTTGACATTAAAAACAGAAAATGCTGGAAAATCCCAGCAGGTCTGACAGCATCTGTGGAGAGAGAATAGAGCCAACGTTGAGAGTCTGGATGACCTTTCATCCCTCAAATTCCAGCAAGGTCAGTGCCCTTTGACCTGTCAGAGGTGGACATTGCCTGATTCACTTCTGCCTCTGGAGCTGGACTTGTTTGACTGCTCCTTGGGCCACCACTTTTGATGTTAGGAGAGGTTGCAAAAGGGTTTTAATTTTGATTTGATTTGATTTATTATTGTCACATGTATTAACATACAGTGAAAAGTATTGTTTCTTGCGCGCTATACAGACAAAGCATACCGTTCATAGAGAAAGAAAGGAGAGAGTGCAGAATGTAGTGTTACAGTCATAGCTAGGGTGTAGAGAAAGATCAACTTAATGCAAGGTAGGTCCATTCAAAAGTCTGACAGCAGCAGGGAAGAAGCTGTTCTTGAGTCGGTTGGTACGTGACCTCAGACTTCTGTATCTTTTTCCCGACTGAAGAAGGTGGAAGAGAGAATGTCCGGAGTTCTTGGCGTCCTTGATTATGCTGGTTGCTTTTCCGAATGTTGGACTCACATTGTCCACTCACATTGTCTGTACCTTTAAGACTTGCTTAGCTGTAAAGACTCGCATTCCAATCATTATTCATTATTCTGTAAATTGAGTTTGTGTCTTTATATGCCCTGTTTGCTGTTTATGAGCAGATCTCCCACTTACCTGACGAAGGAGCAGCGCTCCGAAAGCTAGTGGCGTTTGCTACCAAATAAACCTGTTGGACTTTAACCTGGTGTTGTTAGACTCTTTACTGTGCTTTTCCGAGGCAGCGGGAAGTGTGGACAGAGTCTAGCTTGTTTACCCGAGATTGGACATTTGTAAGGGGTAAGCCGGGGAGCCTTGGGACTGCGTTGTTTCACTATCACTGCTCTCAGATGAATGTGCTGTTGTACCAGTGCATTCTATCACCTGAGTTTTGCCTTCTCTCCGCTCTGTGGACTCACAGACTGACAGGAGATTCTGGTCATATTCAGACACTCACTCATTGATGCAATTGGTTCAGTAGCATTTTGGTAAAAAAAGGTTCACTCTCTGTCCCTTGGACATTTCCCTGGAAAAGGGCTGGAAGATCCAACTGGCAGGAAAATCCCATCCAATATTCCCAGCATCTGTTTGTTCTCGTATTGGAGCGTTGCTTGTAACATGGCTGTGACTCGTAGCTCGGTCCCTCCCGGACCATATAGCTGGGTTTCAATTGTCCTCAGCCATTGTTTATCATAGAATCCCTACAGTACAGAAGGAGACCATTCGGCCCAACGAGTCTGTACTACTCTCCGACAGTATTCATTCCACTACAGTAACTGACTTCATTAGTAAGTGTGTAGAAGACTTTGTGCCAAAGAAACAAATCCGTGTGTTCCCCAACCGGAAACCATGGATGAACAGGGATATCCACTGCTTGCTGAAGTCCAGGTCCGAGGTGTTCAAGTCAGGCGACCCTGAATGATACAAGAAAGCCAGGTACGATCCAAGAAGATCCCTCAAAGCCAAAAGACAGTACCGGACCAAGCTAGAATCTGAGGCTAGTCACACAGACTCCCACCGACATTGGCAAGGTCCACAAAACATAACAGGCTACAAGATCCAGAACTGGCTTGCCTGCAGAAGGCAGAGAGTGGTTGTAGATGGATCTTTTTCTGAATGGAGGTCAGTCACCAGTGGAGTGCCCCAGGGATCTGTTCTGGGACCCTTGCTGTTTGTCATTTTCATAAATGACCTGGATGAGGAAGTGGAGGGATGGGTTGGTAAGTTTGCCGACGACATGAAGGTTGGTGGTGTTGTGGATAGTTTGGAGGGATGTCAGAAGCTGCAGCATGACACAAATAGGATGCAAGACTGGGCGGAGAAGTGGCAGATGGACTTCAACCCGGATAAATGTGTAGTGGTCCATTTTGGCAGGTCAAATGGGATGAAGGAGTATAATATCAAGGATAAGACTCTTAGCAGTGTAGAGGATCAGAAGGACCTTCGGGTCTGGGTCCATAGGACACTTAAATTGGCCTCACAGGTAGAGGAGGTGGTTAAGAAGGCGTATGGTGTGCTGGCCTTCATCAATCGAGGGATTGAGTTTAGGAGTCGGGAGATAATGATGCAGCTTTATAAGACCCTCGTCAGACCCCACTGAGAGTATTGTGTTCAGTTCTGGTCGCCTCATTACAGGAAGGATGTGGAAATGATTGAAAGGGTGCAGAGAAGATTTACAAGGATGTTGCCTGGATTGGTTGGCATGCCTTATGAGGATAGGTTGAGGGAGCTCGGTCTTTTCTCCTTGGAGAGATGAAGGATGAGAGGTGACCTGATAGAGGTGTACAAGATGTTGAGAGGCATAGATCGGGTGGATTCTCGGAGGCTTTTTCCCCAGGGCTGAAATGGCTGCTACGAGAGGACACAGGTTTAAGGTGCTGGGGGGTAGGTACAGAGGAGATGTCAGGGGTAAGTTTTTCACTCAGAGGGTGGTGGGTGAGTGGAATCGGCTGCCGTCAGCGGTGGTGGAGGCAAACTTGATGGGGTCTTTTAAGAGACTTCTGGATGAGTACATGGAACTTAATAGGATTGAGGGTCATAGGTAAGCCTATATATAAGCCTAGGTAGGTAGGGACATGACCGGCGCAACTTGTGGGCCGAAGGGCCTGTTTGTGCTGTATTGTTTCTATGTTCTATGTTCAATTAAGATGAAGGCATATAAAATCGCTGGCACTAACGCACCCCTCCCTGATGAGCTCAATGCATTCAATGCCTGTTTTGAGCAAGAGGTCAGCAAGATTGGCTGGATCCACGACAGTTCATCTATCACCGCAACAGGTCCACAGCAGACACTATCTCCCTGACCCTGCACTCAACCCTGGACCACCTGGATAACAAGGGGGCAAGGTTCAACACAGATGTTAGGGGGACGTATTCTACACAGAGGGTGGTGGGGGTCTGGAATGCACTGCCAAGCAAGGTGATTGAGGCGGACACACTGGGGTCGTTTAAGACTTATCTAGATAGCCACATGAACAGACTGGGAATCGAGGGATACAAACGAATGTTTTAGTTGGGCACATGAGCGGCGCAGGCTTGGAAGGCCGAAGGGCCTGTTCCTGTGCTGTATTATTCTTTGTTCTTTGACACCGATGTCAGACTCCTATTTATTGACTACAGCTCAGACTTCAACACCATTATTCCTACAAAACTCATCTTCAACTCCATGGCTTGGGCCTTTGCTCCTCCCTCTGCAACTGGATCCTGAACTTCCTAACCCACAGACCACAATCAGTACGGATAGGCAACAATACCTCCTGCATGATCATTCTCAGCGCCGGTGCCCCACAAGGCTGTGTCCTCAGCCTCCTACTATACTCCTTATACACCTATGACTGTGTGGCCAAATTCCCCTCCAATCTGATTTTCAAGTTTGCTGATGACACCACCATAGTGGGTCGGATCTCAAACAATGACGAGACAGAGTAGAGGGATGAGATAGAGAATCTGGTGAACTGGTGCGGCAACAATAATCTCTCCCTCAATGTCAGTAAAACAAGGGAGCTTGTCATCGACTTCAGGAAGCGCAAAGGAGAACATGCCCCTGTCTACATCAATGGGGACGAAGTAGAAAGGGTCAAGAGCTTCAAGTTTTTAGGTGTCCTGATCACCAACAACCTATCCTGATCCCCCCCATGCCGACACTATAGTTAAGAAAGCCCACCAACACCTCTACTTTCTCAGAAGACTAAGGAAATTTGGCATGTCAGCTACGACTCTCACCAACTTTTCAGATGCACCATAGAAAGCATTCTTTCTGGTTGTATCACAGCTTGGTATGAACCATAGAACCATAGAAAATTACAGCTCAGAAACAGGCCTTTTGGCCCTTCTTGTCTGTGGCTCCTGCTCTGCCCAAGACCACAAGAAACTACAAAAGGTCGTGAATGTAGCCCAATCCATCAAGCAAACCAGCCTCCCATCCATTGACTCTGTCTACACTTCCCGCTGCCTCGGAAAAGAAACCAGCATAATTAAGAACCCCACGCACCCCAAACCTTCTCTCTTCCACCTTCTTCCGTCAGGAAAAAGATACAAAAGTCTGAGGTCACATCCCAACTGACTCAAGAACAGCTTCTTCCCTGCTGCCATCAGACTTTTGAATGGACCTACCTTATATTAAGTTATTCTTTCTCTACACCCTAGCTATGACTGTAACACTACATTCTGCACTCTCTCCTTTCCTTCTCTGTGAACGGTATGCTTTGTCTGTATAGCGCGCAAGAAACAATACTTTTCACTGTATACTAATACATGTGACAATAATAAATCAAATCAAACCAAAGGTTTAGGGAGCTGGAAAGGCACATGGGGAGCGATGTGACTTTAAACCACATGCCAATGGGTCACTCCCAAAAGTCACAAATTACCCCCAGTCTAGAAATAAACTCGACCCAAAGGGGGTCCAACCCTCCAGGGCTGGCCTGGAGATCTCCTGGAATTGGCGATCAGTCTCTGGGAGATGCGCGATGCTGGAGAAAAACCATCGCTGCATTTTTTCATTTTCTTTGATTATCCTCTTTACGAAATATAAAAATATTGAAAATGGAAATAAAAAAGGCTGTTGGGCCAACAGCTCCTTCAGTGTCGCTGAGTCAAAATCCTGGAACTCCCTCCCTAACAGCGCTGTGGGTGCATCTACACCACATGGACTGCAGCGATTCAAGATGGCAGCTCACCACCACCTTCTCGAGGGCAATTCGGGATGGGCAATAAATGCTGGCCCAGCCAGCGACACCCACATCCTGTAAATGCATTTGAATAAAGTCAAGCATCTTCCAATTGGGTAATGGGTCTTTTCTTTCCAATTGGTGTTGGAAGACAGTACGTCGCCAGGATGGACAATGTGTTGGCCGAATAATGGCCGGAGGGTGGGAGCAAGTCATGTGATGAAGCCTGCAGGAATATGTCTGATCACAATTGGCCAATCTACCGATCGCTGTCCAATGGCTTTTGCGATTAAAATGAATGGCAGAGCAGGCTCAAAGGGTCAAATGCCCTCCTCCTGCTTCTGGTTTCTATGGTTCAGTGCGAAGCGTCTCATGTGGATGTGGAAGGAAGGCTGAGATTGGATGGAATTGCCTTTGTGACCAGGTTCAGTTGGGAGCAGTACTGTAAGGCACCTTTGCAATGGTTTTCCAAGGTGAACTACTGCCTTCAGGAGGGGAAATTGTTGTTGAGGGGGTGGGGGTGGGGGGTGGTGGGGAGTGAGGGGTGGGGGAGGTGTGTGGAATGTAAGGAGAATACGATTATCCTGAAGAACACACTGACACTGTTACTGTCAGCAGCTCCGGGATCAGCAATGGCGTGGAAGGTGGGATTAGTCTGTTGATTTGGATGATCGTGCATGATCAAAATCACTCAATCATAGAATCCTTATAGTGCAGAAGAGGCCATTCAGCCTACTATCCCAAAGAGCATCTTACCCAGGCCCACTCCCCTACTCTATCCCCGTAACCCCACATATTTATCATGGCCAATCCATCTAACCTACACATCTTGGGTCACTAAGGGGCGATTTAGCATGGTCCATCCACCTGATCTTTCAGACTGTGGGAGGGAACCAGAGCACCTGGAGGAAACCCACGCAGACACGGGGAGAACGTGCAGGCTCCGCACAGACGGTGACCCAAGCCGGGAATTGAACCCGGGTCCCTGGCGCTGTGAGGCAGCAGTGCTAACCACTGTGCCACCGTGTCGTCACTGATGAATGGCAGAGCAGATGCGAAGGGCTGAATGGCCTCCTCCTGCTCCTGTTTCCTATGTTTCTAAGCACTTTGCGCAGCGTTGCATACGTCCTGGGTTTTGATTTTGGTCTGAGAATCCTCAGGAGGGGCTTTGCCTTGTCACTTACTCACCAGCCGAGTGTTTAACGGCGAGAGGGAACAGTCGGAGCAGCTGTCAGGCAAAGGTTAAAACACAATTTAGGGAATAAAGACACGGGGAAAATGATCGCTGTTAACGTTTGGAGTGAGTTATTGCCCAGAAAACAGAATTACAGATGCCTTTTAGTCTGCAGCCCCAGGCAATGAATTAGCAATGAGCTGACCTGCTGGAAGGTGCAGCTGGGCTCGATGCAGCTAATGCTGCGAGTGGGACAGGCTTTCTGCTTTTAGAAATTCTCGACTTAAAACAAATAGATAATTTATGCCTCTCTAACCAACGTGGAACATATTTGGCTGTCCCTGTAGTGCAGCACTGTTTTTCAAAGTCAAATAGATTTGAATCTAGTGACTGGAGGCTTTGAACCCTCCAGGCAGCCAGGGTGGATCTTGCACTATTGCAGCACAAGTTCAGCCGCTGGTTAATTTCTCCCTGTGCGTTGCTAATATTTCTCTGTTTGCCAGCCTTAAAATATACGCCCTCTAATTTGCCATGATTGACTGCTGAGTTCTGAAGATGAGTAATTTTCCAAGGGAAACCGCAACTCCAGTCACGCGGTGGCGCAGTGGTTAGCACGGCTGCCTCACAGCGCCAGGGACCCAGGTTCGATTCCCAGCTTGGGGTCACTGTCTGTGTGGAGTCTGCATGTTCTCCCCGTGTCTGCGTGGATTCCCTCCGGGTGCTCTGGTTTCCTACCACATTATTTGATTTATTATTGTCACATGTATTAGCACACAGTGAAAAGTATCGTTTCTTGTGTGCTATACAGACAAAGCATACTGTTCATTGAGAAGGAAACGAGAGAATGGGAATGTAGTGTTACAGTCATAGCTAGGGTGTAGAGAAAGATCAACTTCATGCACGGGTAAGTCCATTTCAAAGCCTGACAGCAGCAGGGAAGAAGCCCTTTCTTGAGTCAGTTGGGACGTGACATCAGACTTGATGCGCGATAAATCACACGGGAGGCAGGATGTACCCGGGAAATAAAGGCTTTTATTGCCAACAATAACAGAGCTTCTATATACAATCCCAGACTAAGGGGTCACCAGGCAGAGCAGTGACCTTTATACCTCTCCCAGGAGGCGGAGCCAACTGGGGTGTACCATAGGACTATATTAACAGGTAGAACAGCCCAACCCTAACCCCAACAGTAACATATCTACAGACTCATAGTACTGGCCAGACCATGGCTCAGCACTCCTGGTGGTAACCAACAATGGTTCACCACAAGACTTTTGTATCTTTTTCCCGAAGGAAGAAGGTGGAAGAGAGAATGTCCAGGGTGCGTGGGGTCCTTAATTATGCTGGCTGCTTTGCCAAGGCAGCGGGGAGTGTAGACAGAGTCAATGGATGGGAGGCTGGTTTGTGTGATGGATTGGTCTACATTCACGACCCTTTGTAGTTCCTTGCGGTCTTGGGCAGAGCAGGAGCCATACCAAGCTGTGATACAACCAGAAAGAATGCTTTCTATGGTGTATCTGTAAAAGTTGGTGAGAGTCGTAGCTGACATAAAGAACAAAGAACAAAGAACAATACAGCACAGGAACAGGCCCTTCGGCCCCCCAAGCCCGCGCCGCTCCCCGGTCCAGGATTGAATCCTGAATCCAGGATCCCCGCCCAATTTTCCAGCCTATCTACATACTAATATCCTATCCACCGAGCTGTCCCTCACAGCTACGATGCTTTGTTCATTACAACCTATTAACTCACCCCCACCCCCCCATTCCAGACCATGTGATCTCCAGGGAGAGGCAAAAACCCAGAGTGAAAAACCCCAGGGCCAATATGGGGAAAAAAAAATCTGGGAAATTCCTCTCCGACCCCCTGAGGCGATCGAAACGAGTCCAGGAGATCACAATGGCCCTGATCGGAAAATGCTTCCCAACCCTAGTCATTTCCACTTCCACGAACACCATATGAATTCCCTGCCCCCGAGACAGGTTCCCAACTATCCGCAGTCTCATTCTGTACTGGCACCAGCAAGATGATCATAGAATGAAGCCTTGAAATGAGAAACCAGGAACAATTAGCCCGCGCCGCTCCCTGGTCCAAACTAGACCACTCTTTTGTATCCCTCCATTCCCACTCCGTTCATATAGCTGTCTAGATAAGTCTTAAACGTTCCCAGTGTGTCCGCCTCCACCACCTTGCCCGGCAACACATTCCAGGCCCCCACGACCCTCTGTGTGAAATATGTCCTTCTGATATCTGTGTTAAACCTCCCCCCCTTCACCTTGAACCTATGACCCCCCGTGAACGTCACCACCGACCCGGGGAAAAGCTTCCCACCGTTCACCCTATCTATGTCTTTCATAATTTTATACACCTCTATTAAGTCTCCCCTCATCCTCCGTCTTTCCAAGGAGAACAACCCCAGTTTCCCCAATCTCTCCTCATAACCAAGCCCCTCCATACCAGGCAACATCCTGGTAAACCTCCTCTGTACTCTCTCCAAAGCCTCCACGTCCTTCTGGTAGTGTGGTGACCAGAACTGGATGCAGTATTCCAAATGCGGCCGAACCAACGTTCTATACATCTGCAACATCAGACCCCAACTTTTATACTCTATGCCCCGTCCTATAAAGGCAAGCATGCCATATGCCTTCTTCACCACCTTCTCCACCTGTGACGTCACCTTCAAAGATCTGTGGACTTGCACACCAGGTCCCTCTGCGTCTCTACACCCTTTATGGTTCTTCCATTTATCGTGTAGCTCCTCCCTACATTATTCCCACCAAAATGCATCACTTCGCATTTATCAGGATTGAACTCCATCTGCCATTTCCTTGCCCAAATTTCCAGCCTATCTATATCCTTCTGTAGCCTCTGACAATGTTCCTCACTATCTGCAAGTCCTGCCAGTTTTGTGTCGTCCGCAAACTTACTGATCACCCCATTTACTCCTTCTTCCAGATCATTTATATAAATCACAAACAGCAGAGGTCCCAATACAGAGCCCTGCGGTGACATGCCAAATTTCCATACTGAAAGACGTGCTGGTTAGGTGCATTGACCCGAACACGCACCGGACTGTGGCGGCTGGGGGAATTTCACAGTCACTTCATTGCAGTGTTAATGTCAGCCTTACTTGTGACACTAATAAATAAACTTTACTTTAAACTTTAACTCAACTCCAGTTTCAGCTTCACAGGGCGGGATTCTCCGGTCTCCCATCCGCGTGTTTCCCGCCGATGGGAGGTGGCGCGCTGTTTGCTAGCGGCGGGATTCTCTGCTCCTGCTGCTGTCAATTGGAATTCCCATTGAGGTCACCCTACACCAGCGGGAAACCCGTGGGGTGGGGTTGCACTGCCAGCGGGGCTGGAGTATCGCGCAGGCGTGATTGGCTGGAGAATTCCAGGCCATAGTCTACAACCCAAAACTGGGTATAGCACAAAGGTTAAAAAGGTGGGAAGGAAGGTGGTAATTACTGTTATACTCTGGGTCTGTCTTTAGCACTGAGAGAGCTGTACTGGCCCCTCCGTTATCTATCCCTCGTGTCCTCTGTCCAGGAGGGTGAGAAATTGCCCAATATCTGACCGGTGGGTAGCAGTGTTCACTGTGGCTCAGGGAACACCTCCAGCTCCTGAGCCAGACATTCGTTGGTTCAAGTCCTAGACCATTGGCTTGGACATGGAATCGGAGACACTTCCAGTGCTGAGCTGTCAGAGATATTTTATTAGAGTCCCAATAGTGCAAAATGAGCCCATTTGGCCCATCGGGCCTGCAGCAACAACAAACCCACCCAGGCCCTATCCCCTTAACCCTACGTATTGACCCTGCTAATCCCCAAAGAACAAAGAACAGTACAGCACAGGAACAGGCCCTTCGGCTCTCTAAGCCTGCGCCAATCATGATGCCTGCCTAACCTAAAACCGTATGCACTTAGTGTCCATATCTCTCCATTCCCATCCTATTCATGTATTTGTCTAGTTTCCCCTTAAATGCCACTATTGTACCTGCTCCCACCACCTCCCCGGGCAGCGCGTTCCAGATATTCACCACCCTCCAGGTCCAGGATGTCTCTGAACAGACAGAAAGCATTCTAAAGGGAGAGGGTGAACAGCCAGAGGTCGTGGTACATATTGGTACTAACGACATAGGCAGGAAGAGTGATGAGGTCCTGCAGCAGCAGTTTAGGGAGTTAGGTAGAAAGTTAAAAAGCAGGATCTCTCGGGTTGTAATCTCAGGATTACTCCCTGTGCCACATGCTAGTGAGGCTAGGGATAGGAAGATAGTGCAGCTCAACACGTGGCTAAACAGCTGGTGTAGGAGGGAGGGTTTCAGATATCTGGACCATTGGGATCTCTTCCGGGGCAGATGGGACCTGTACAAGAAGGACAGGTTGCATCTAAACTGGAAGGGCATAAATATTCTGGCCGGGAGGTTTGCTCGTGTCACACGGGAGGATTTAAACTAGTTTGGCAGGGGGTGGGAACCAAAGCAAAGGTGAATTAGCTGAAAGGGAACCAGAGAGTAGGGCCAGTAAGACTCAGAGAAAGAGCAGGCAGGGTGCGATTGCTAATCAAAGAGGGTTTGGTGGACTGAAGTGCATTTGTTTCAATGAGAGAAGTGTAACAGATAGGGCAGATGAACTTAGAACTTGGATTAGTACGGGGGAACTATGATGTTGTTGCTATTACAGAAACTTGGTTAAGGGGAGGACAGGATTGGCAGCTTAACATTCCAGGATTTCAGGCGGGATAGAGGGGGATGTAAAAGGGGTGGGGGAATTGCACTACTGGTTAAGGAGAATATCACAGCTGTGCTGCGGGAGGACACCACGGAGGGTTCATACAGCGAGGCAATATGGGTAGAGCTCAGGAATAGGAAGGGTGCAGTAACAATGTTGGGGGTTTACTATGGGCCACCCAAATGCCAGCAGGAGATAGAGGAACAGATATGTAGGCAGATTTTGGCAAGGTGTAAAAGTAACAGGGTTGTTGTGGTGGGAGATTTTAACTTCCCCTATATTGAATGGGACTCACTTAGTGCCATGGGGGTGGATGGGGCAGAGTTTGTAAGGAACATCCAGGAGGGCTTCTTGAAACAGTATGTAAATAGTCCAACTAGGGAAGGGGCCATACTGGACCTGATATTGGGGAATGAGCCCAGCCAGTTGATGTTTCAGTAGGGGAGCAGTTCGGGAACAGTGACCACAATTCAGTAAGCTTTAAGGTACTGATGGATAAAGATAAGTGTAGTCCTCAAGTTATGGTGCTAAATTGGGGGAAGACTAATTACAACAATATTAGGCAGGAACTGAAGAATGTAGATTGGGGGCAGATGTTTGAGGGAAAATCAACATAGAAACATAGAAAACTACAGCACAAAACAGGCTCTTCAGCCCCACAAGTTGTGCCGAACATATCCCTACCTTTTAGGCCTACCTATAACCCTCCATCCTATTAAGTCCCATGTACTCATCCAGGAGTCTCTTAAAAGACCCTATTGAGTTTGCCTCCACTACCACTGACGGCAGCCGATTCCACTCGCCCACCACCCTCAGTGTGAAAAACTTCCCCCTAACATTTCCCCTGTACCTACCCCCCAGCACCTTAAACCTGTGTCCTCTTGTAGCAGCCATTTCCACCCTGGGAAAAAGCCTCTGAGAGTCCACCCGATCTATGTCTCTCAGCATCTTATATACCTCTATTAGGTCTCCTCTCGTCCTACGTCTCTCCAAGGAGAAAAGACCGAGCTCCCTCAGCCTATCCTCATAAGGCATGCCACTCAATCCAGGCAACATCCTTGTAAATCTCCTCTGCACCCTTTCAATCTTTTCCACATCCTTCCTGTAATGAGGCGACCAGAACTGAGCACAGTATTCCAAGTGGGGTCTGACGAGGGTCTTATATAGCTGCATCATTATCCCCGGATTCCTAAACTCAATCCCTCAACTGATAAAGGCCAGCACACCATACGCCTTCTTAACCACCTCCTCCACCTGCGGGGCCGATTTTAGAGTCCTATGGACCCGGACCCCAAGGTCCTTCTGATCCTCTACAGTACTAAGAGTCTTTCCCTTTATATTGTACTCCTTCGTCCCATTTGACCTGCCAAAATGGACCACGACGCATTTATCTGGGTTGAAGTCCATCTGCCACTTCTCCGCCCAGTCTTGCATCCCATCTATGTCCCTCTGTAACTTCTGACATCCCTCCAGACTATCCACAACCCCACCAACCTTTGTGTCATCGGCAAACTTACCAACCCATCCCTCCACTTCCTCATCTAGGTCCTTCATGAAAATGACAAACAGCAAGGGTCCCAGAACAGATCCCTGGGGCACACCACTGGTGACCGACCTCCAATTAGAAAAAGACCCATCTATACACACTCTCTGCCTCCTTTGGGTAAGCCAGTTCTGGATCCACAGGGCAGCAGCCCCTTGGATTCCATGCCCTCTCACTTTTTCGAGAAGCCTTGCATGGGGGACCTTATCGAATGCCTTGCTAAAATCCATATAAACCACATCTACCGCTTTCCCTTTGTCAATGTGTTTAGTCACATTTTCGAAGAACTCCACCAGGCTCGTAAGGCACGATCTGCCTTTGACAAAGCCATGCTGAGTATTCTTGAGCATACTAAACCTCTCTAAATGCTCATAAATCATGTCCCTCAGGATCTTCTCCATCAGTTTAGCAACCACTGAGGTTAGACTCACCGGTCGGTAATTTCCTGGGCTATCCCTATTCCCCTTCTTGAAAATAGGAACCACATCCGCAATCCTCCAATCCTCTGGCACCTCTCCCGTCTCCATTGACGATGCAAAGATCATCGCCAGAGGCTCTGCAATCTCTTCCCTTGCCTCCCACAGTAACCTGGGGTACATCCCATCCGGTCCCGGCGACTTATCTATCTTGATGTCATTCAAAGATTCCAGCACAACCTCTTTGTTAAAGTCCACATACTCAATCCTTTCAATCCAATGCACACCCGCAGTACATCTGGCATGTGGGAGGCTTTCAAGTGTAAGTTGATAGGGATTCAGGACCGGCACATTCCTGTAAGGATGAAGGATAAGTATGGCAAGTTTTGGGAACCTTGGATAACGGGAGATATTGTGAGCCTAGTCAAAGAGAAAAAGGAAGCATTTGTCAAGGCTAGGAGGCTGGGAACACACAAAGCAAGTGTGGAATACAAGGAAAGTAGAAAGGAACTGAAGCATGGAATAAGGAGGGCTAAAAGGGGTCATGAAAAAGTATTGGCCAGCAGGATTAAGGAAAATCCTAAGGCTTTTTATACTTATATAAAGAGCAAGAAGGTAGCCAGGGAGAGGATTGGCCCACTCAAGGACAAGGGAGGGAATCTATGTGTGGAGCCAGAGGAAATGGGCGAGGTATTAAATGAGTACTTTGCGTCAGTATTCACCAAAGAGAAGGACTTGGTGGATGATGAGTCTGGGAAAGGGTGTGTAGATAGTTTGAGTCATGTTGAGATCAAAAAGGAGGAGGTATTTGAATTCTTGAGAAACATCAAGGTAGACAAGTCCCCAGGGCCTGATGGGATATACCCCAGAATACTGAGAGAGGCAAGGGAGGAAATTGCTGGGGCCTTGAGAGAAATCTTTGTATCCTCATTGGCTACAGAGGAGGTCATGATGTGGAAATGCTGGCGTTGGACTGGGGTAAACACAGTAAGGAGCCTAACAACACCAGGTTAAAGTCCAACAGGTTTATTTGGTAGCAATCTGCAGATTTCCACTCCATCTGACGAAGGAGCAGCGCTCCGAAAGCTAGTGGCGTTTGCTACCAAATAAACCTGTTGGACTTTAACCTGGTGTTGTTAGACTCCTTACTGTGTTTACAGGGGAGGTCCCAGAGGATTGGAGAATAGCCAGTGTCATTCCTTTGTTTAAGAAAGGTAACAAGAATAATCCAGGTAATTACAGGCCGGTGAGCCTTACATCAGTGGCAGGGAAATTATTGGAGAGGATTCTTCGCGACAGGATTTATTCCCACTTGGAAATAAGTGGGCGTATTAGTGAGAGGCAACATGGTTTTGTGAAGGGGAGGTAGTATCTCACTAACTTGATCAAGTTGTTCGAGGAAGTGATGAAGATGATTGATGAGGGTAGGGCAGTGCTTGTTGTCTACATGGACTTCAGTAAGGCCTTTGACAAGGTCCCTCATGGCAGACTGGTGCAGAAGGCGAAGCTGCATGGGATCAGAGGTGAGCTGGCAAGGTGGATACAAAACTGGCTCAGTCAAAGAAGACAGAGGATAGCAGTGGAAGCAATGGAGGGCTGTGACAAGTGGTGTTCCTCAGGGATCAGTGCTGGGACCTTTGCTGTTTGTAATATATATAAATGATTTGGAGGAAAATGTAACTGGTTTGATTAGTAAGTTTGTGGACGACACAAAGGTTGGTGGATTTGTGGATAGCGGTGAGGACCTTCAGAGGATACAGCAGGATATAGATCGGTTGGAGACTTGGGCGGAGAGATGACAGATGGAGTATAATCCGGACAAATTTATGGTAATGCATTTTGGAAGATCTAATACAGATAGGAAATATACAGTAAATGGCAGAACCCTTAAGAGTATTGATAGGCAAAGGGATCTGGGTGTACAGGTACACAGGTCACTGAAAGTGGCAATGCAGGTGGAGAAGGTAGTCAAGAAGGCATATGGCATGCTTGCCTTCATCGGCCGGGGCATTGAGTTTAAAAATTGGCAAGTCATGTTGCAGCTTTATAGAACCTCAGTTAGGCCGCACTTGGAATATAGTGTTCAATTCTGGTCGCCACACTACCAGAAGGATGTGGAGGTTTTGGAGAGGGTACAGAAAAGATTTACCAGGATGGTGCCTGGTATGGAGGGCATTAGCTATGAGGAGAGGTTGGAGAAACTTGGTTTGTTCTCACTGGAACGACAGAGGTTGGGGGGAGACCTGATAGAAGTCTACAAGATTATGAGAGGCATGGACTTAGTGGATAGTCAGAAGCTTTTTCCCAGGGTGGAAGAGTCAATTACTAGGGGGCACAGGTTTAAGGTGTGAGGGACAAGGTTTAAAGGAGATATACACGGCAGATTTTTTTACACAGAGCGTAGTGGGTGCCTGGAACTCGTTGCTGGGGGAGGTAGTGGAAGCGGATACGGTAGTGACTTTTAAGGGGCGTCTTGACAAGTACATGAATAGGATGGGAATAGAGGGATATGGTCCCCGGAAGGGTAGGGGGTTTTAGTTAAGTCGGGCAGCATGGTCGGTGCAGGCTTGGAGGGCCGAAGGGCCTGTTCCTGTGCTGTAATTTTCTTTGTTCTTTATGTAAAAATCCTGCCTGACACCTCCCTAAACTTTTTCCCATGCACCTTAAACCTAGTACTTGACTTTTGTACCCTAGGAAAGAGCATCTGACTATCCACTCTGTCCCCCTCACACTAAGGGGCAATTTAGCATGGCCAATCAACCTAACCCGCACATTTTTGGACTGTGGGAGGAAACCAGAGCATCCGGAGGAAACCCACGCGGACACGGGGAGAACGTGCAGACTCCACACAGACAGTGATCTGAGGCCGGAATTGGAACCGGGTCCCTGACGCTGTGAGGCAGCAGTGCTAACCACCGTGCCACCATGATCAAAGCTATGCGTGGAGTACTTAAACTCCATTCCAAGTACTTAAAAATGCTCACTGTCTTCACACTCGCAGTGTGAATGGGTTGTTGTGCTCATCAAGGAAGTAGGTGTTAATGGAGAGGAAACGTGTTAGCATCAAGTACTTCCCAATTCAGGCAAGGTGCATCATAGCGCCACTGCAGCCTGGAAACTCACTGCAAGCTTTAGGGAGAACATTATTCTGTCAGATCCCATGATGAGCTCTGAAACATGAATGTTTCCACCTCCTATTGTAATCGATCCAAGCGTGTTAGTAAATGCAGGACAGAAGCAAAGCTCAATGTTGCTTCCAACTGTAAAGTCTACAGTACATTTTCCTGAAATGACAAATTAGATAGCATCATAGAATCCTGCAGTGCAGAAGGAGGCCATTCAGCCCATCTAGTCTGCACCAAGCCACCCAGGCCCTATCCCCTTGACCAATACACTGTTCTGAATGCTCAATGTGTTGTGTTCTCAACAAACTTCCTTTATTCATGTGAAGGAATTAGGAGAATGGATAAATATGTCCGGGACATTTCATGGTCAGTAATTATATGGTGTTTTTTAATAACCTTCTATCACCCAAATAATGTCAAAGAACAAAGAGCAAAGAAACTTACAGCACAGTAACAGGCCCTTTGGCCCTCCAAGCCTGCACCGCTCATGCTGCCCGACTTAACTAAAACCCCCTACCCTTCCGGGGACCATATCCCTCTATTCCCATCCTATTCATGTATTTGTCAAGATGTCTGTTAAAAGTCACCAAATCAGGAAACCAAAGATAGTTTTAAGGGATTTACATTTGTATCATAGAATAGAATCCCTACGCTGTGGAAGGAGACCATTTGGCCCATCAAATTTACACTGATTCTCTGTCAGTGCATTTTACCCAAGCCCTATCCCCCATGCTAAACTTTCCCTCAGTGTACCCGAACAGGGGCTGGAGTGTGGTGACTAGGGGTTTTTCATAGTAACTTCATTGCAGTGTTAGTGTAATCTAATAAATAAACTTGTATTTTATCCCCATACATTTCTCATGGCTAATCCATCTAACATACACATCTTTGGACACTATGGGACTATTTAGCGTGGCCAATTAATCTAACCAGCACATATTTGGGACTGTGGGAGGAAAGACACACAGACAACATGCAAACTCTACACAGACAGTGACCCAAGCTGGGAATCGAACTGTGAGGCAGCAGAGCTAGCCACTGAGCCACCGTGCCGCGCATGGCATTACTATTCTGAGTAAGAAGTTTAACAACACCAGGTTAAAGTCCAACAGGTTTATTTGGTAGCAAAAGCCACACAAGCTTTCGGAGCGCTGCTCCTTCTTCAGGTCTATGGTAGTTATGATGCGGAGATGCCGGCGTTGGACTGGGGTAAACACAGTAAGAAGTTTAACACCTGAAGAAGGGGCTTGCAGCTCCGAAAGCTTGTGTGGCTTTTGCTACCGAATAAACCTTTTGGACTTTAACCTGGTGTTGTTAAACTTCTTACTGTGTTTACCCCAGTCCAACGCCGGCATCTCCACATCATGAGTACTATTCTGAGACAGGACTTTGCACATGGACAGCTGTAGATGTCCTGCTCAACAGATGTGGGAAAGAAAGGCCTCAAATTGGAACTGAGGTCAAACTAGCAGAAGGCTGATGTTTTTTTTTTAACTGGTCGGTGCAACATCGTGGGCCGAAGGGCCTGTTCTGCGCTGTAATGTTCTATGTTCTATATGTTCTATGAAAGGGGCCGATCCAGAGATTCAGTTATCTGGTTCCGTGCTTTTTTTTGTCTCCCAGCTGGTCACCTCTGACTGGAAGACCCTCTTTGAGCTGCCAAACAAGAGTGTGCCGCATCCAATCAGCGAACCACCCTGTGTAAAACCGACAAATAATCCATCAAAATACAGATAGGAAAAACATCAAAACCATCCTTCTGTGGTAGTGGCAGAGAGAAGATGCTTCATTCCAGAAGAGCTGCACGGAATCGGAAAGGTAACTCACAAAGATTAATCACCGACATCCAACAATGTGAGGAAGCTGCCCGGAAGTGACACAAGGCTGATGCCGAGACCCCCCGACACGGATCAACACCAACGTGTTTACAATATCACAGAAAACATTCAATACATCCCAACACGCTAAACATCCTGAGTGTTTCACTGCATCATATCGACAGAGAGTGTCAGAGGGAGAGAGATGGAGAGAGACAGATAGAGACAGAGAGAGACAGCGAGAGAGAGAGTCAGAGAGAGAGAGAGAGATGGCGAGAGACAGATAGAGACAGATAGAGAGAGAGAGATGGAGAAAGACAGATAGAGACAGAGAGAGAGAGAGAGAGATGAGGAGAGAGGGACAGAGAGAGACAGAGAGAGAGAGAGAGAGTCAGAGAGAGGGACAGAGAGAGACAGAGATGAAGACAGACAGAGACAGAGCGAGACAAAGAGAGACAGAAAGAGAGAAACAGAGAGAATCAGAGAAAGAGAGAGAGAGACAGAGAGAATCAGAGAGAAAGAGATGGAGAGAGACAGATAGAGACAAAGAGAGACAGAGAGAGAGAAACAGAGAGGGTCAGAGAGACAGATAGAGGCGGATAGAGACAGAAAGAGAGACAGAGAGAGAGAGACAGAAAGAGAGAAACAGAGAGAATCAGAGAAAGAGAGAGAGACAGAGAGAATCAGAGAGAAAGAGATGGAGAGAGACAGATAGAGACAGAGAGAGACAGAGAGAGAGAAACAGAGAGGGTCAGAGAGACAGATAGAGACGGATAGAGACAGAGAGAGAGACAGAGAGAAAGACAGAGAGACAGATGAGAGAGAAACAGAGAGAATCAGAGAGAGAGAGAGACGGAGAGAGACAGATAGAGACAGACAGAGACAGAGAGAGATACAGAGAGAGAAAGAGAGAGAGAGAGACGGGGGAATTTTCGTACCCTACCCACCAAGGGAATCGTAGCAGGCAGGGTGGACCATGCAAAGGCCCACTGACCTCAGGTGGGATTTCCCCATTTTGGGTTGAGCAGGGCTGGAAAATCCTGCCCAGAGAGAGGGAGATTAAGAGACACAGGAGCCTGACAGGTGGAGGCTGTGACACATTCAGCAGTTGTAACAGAGGAGTCCAAAACAATAGTGATCCCCAAATGGATCTGTGTTATTTAAATCCATCACTCTTGTCTTGATCAACACGGAGAGGTTTGCTGCCTCTCTCTCTCTCACTTCTCTTGAAAGCAAGAAACAGAAAATCGTGTTGGGCGGTCATGAGGAACAGATGGTATAACCTGAGGTGGAACGTTATCCACCGCTCCCAATAAAACAAATACTTAGCAATTATATAATGCCTTTCACAACCTCAGGACATTCCAAGGCACTGTATGGCTAATAAGGTGCTATTTGAAGTGTGTTTTTAATTCATGTATGGGATGTGGGTGTCGCTGGCTGGGCCAGCATTTATTGCCCATCCCTAATTGCCCCTTGAGAAGGTGGTGGTGAGCTGCCTTCGTGAACCACTGCTGTCCATGTGGTGTAGGTACACCCACAGTGCTGTTAGGGAGGGAGTTCCAGCGACTGCGAATATTTCCAAGTCACAATGGTGTTTGGCGTGCGGGTGGTGGGGTTCCCATCTGTCCACTGCCCTTGTCCTTCTAGATGGTGGGGTTTGTGGGTTTGGAAGGTGCTGTTGAAGGATCCTTGGTGAGTTGCTGCAGTGCATCTTGTAGATAGTACACACTGCTGTTACTGTGCACTGATGGTGGAGGGATTGGGAATGCTGAAGGTGCTGGGTGTTTTTTTTTACTCATTTGTGGGACATGGACATTGCTGTGTAGCCTGTATTTATTGCCCTTGGAAGGCAGTTGAGAATCAACCACATTGTTGTGGATCTGGGGTCACATGTAGGCCAGACCAGGTAAGGACGCAGATTCCCTCCCATAAGGACATTAGTGAACAAGATGGGTTTTTCCGACAATCGACAATGGTTTCATTGTCACTTTCTCAGAAGACTAAGGAAATTTGGCATGTCAGCTACAACTCTCACTAACTTTTACAGATGCACCATAGAAAGCATTCTTTCTGGTTGTATCACAGCTTGGTATGGCTCCTGCTCTGCCCAAGACCGCAAGGAACTACAAAAGGTCGTGAATGTAGCCCAATCCATCATGCAAACCAGCCTCCCATCCATTGTCTACACTTCCCACTGCCTCGGCAAAGCAGCCAGCATAATTAAGGACCTCACGCACCCCGGACATTCTGTCTTCCACCTTCTTCCATCGGGAAAAAGATACAAAAGTCTGAGGTCACGTACCAACCGACTCAAGATCAGCTCCTTCCCTGCTGCTGTCAGACTTTTGAATGGACTGACCTTGCATTAAGTTGATCTTTCTCTACACCCTAGCTATGACTGTAACACTACATTCTGCATTCTTTTGTTTCCTCCTCTATGAACAGTGTGCTTTGTCTGTATAGTGCGCAAAAAACAATACTTTTCACTGTATGTTAATACATGTGACAATAATAAATCAAAGCATCAATAGATTCTTAATTACTGATTTTTTTTTATTGAATTCAAATTCCAATATCTGCTGTGGTGGGATTTGAACCCAGGTCCCCAGAACATTGGTTAAGTTTCTGGATTAATAGTTTGGCAATAACACCACTAAGCCATTACCTCTCCCTTGATCAGTGATTATCAAGCGGGCTGCTTTGTCCTGGATGGTGTCGAGCTTCTTGAATGCTGTTGGAGCTGCACTCATTCAGGTAAGTGGGAAGTGTCCCATCACACTCCTGATTTGTGCTTTGTAGATGGTGGACAGGTTTTGGGGAATCCGGAGGTGAGTTACTGTTGTGTAAATGTTGTAATGTCGGAAAGGCAACGGCAAAGCGGTGCTGAGAAATCTCCCACAGATAGCGACTGAGCAGAGCATCTGTTTCGTAATAATACTTGCCGAGGGATAGATATTCACTGGGATTCTGGGGAGTGGTCCCCCTTTGAGCTTCATGGTTGTCGAATGAGGAAAGGCTGGACTTGTTTCCAGTGGAGTTTGGAAGAATGAGGAGGTGACGTGATTGCAGTCCATGAGACTCTGAACAGTCTCGACAAGATGGATGTGGAAAGGATGTTTCCTCTTATTGCTGAGTCCAGAACTGGGGGGCACCGGTTTAAAATGAGTGGTCATCCTTTTGGAACAGAGATGGGGAGAAATCATAGAATCCCTACAGTACAGAAGGAGGCCATTCGGCCCATTGAGCCTGCACCAACAACAATCCCACCCTATTCCCATAATCCCATATCACAACCCTGCTAATCCACCCAAAACTAGGGCCAATTTAAGATGGCCAATCGACCTAACCCGCACATCTTTGGAGTGTGGGAGGAAACCGCAGCACCCGGAGGAAACCCACGCAGACACGGGGAGAACGTGTAAACTCCACACGGACAGTGACCCGAGGCTGGAATTGAAACCCAGGTCCCTGGCGTTGTGAGGCAGCAGTGCCAATCACTGTGCCCAGTGCCACCCAAACTTTTACAGTTTTGGGGTGAGTACGGTCGGAAAATCCCACCCGAGGTCAATGGAGATTTGCATGGTCTCATTCCCCCACCCCCCCTACGCCACCCACTGCGATTCCCGTGGCAGGCGGGACAGGAAAATCCCGCTCTTTGTCTCAGAAGACAAAGGAGGAGGGGGGTCACTGAATATTTTTAAGACGGAGGTGAATAGATTCTTGTTCAGCAAGGAAATCAAAGGTTATCTGGGGTAGATGGGAATGTAAAAGTCAACACAAACAGATCAACCCTGATCTTATTGAATGGTGCAGCAGACTTGAGGGGCCGAATGGCCTACTGCTGCTCTTATTTGGCATGTCTGTATGTTGAGAGATCATTATGATGGACGCTGCCGGTGAAGCCAAGTTCTCATTAATTACAAGTGAAAACTCTGAATTCTCTAAGAGCTGCATGAAGTGCTCGGCCATGTGCCAATGCCTCGCGATTATCACACTGCCAGCTGCCCTCCAACACAGGGAATGTCAGGGGTATATGAGGAGGGATCAAAAACACAACATATCCATCAGCAAAGAAAAGACAACAGGGGAAGTCATCACCGACTGCAACACACAGTTAGACGGGGCGGCGCAGTGGCACAGTGATTGACACTGCTGCTTCATGGTTCGATTCCGGCCTCGGGTCACAGTCTGTGCGGAGTCTGCACATTCCCCCCGTGTCTGCGTGGGTTTCCTCCCACAGTCCAAAGATGGATGGGTTAGATTGATTGGCCATGCTAAATTGCCCCTTAGTATCAGACAGATTAGCAGGGTAAATATGTGGGGTTGTGGGGAGAGGGCCTGGGTGGGTGGGATTGTGGTCAGTGCCGAATGGCTTCCTTCTGCACTGTAGGGATCCCATGAATTGGATGGAACACTAGCTTGAGTTGTACTCCAGGGAGGATACTCTCATTAAAGAAGTTGCTGTCTGTCTGTTTCTGTGTGTGTGTGTGTGTGTGTGTGTGTCTCTCTCTCTGAGAGAGCTGTACACTGTAGCAGTAGCCGGCAGAGGCAGTGGCTGCCTTTCTGGCAGTTTTCTGCAGTTGGGAGCTGGTTTTATACCCACTTATGACCTACCAAAAGCCCCACAATTGGATTGGTTTACAGCTTATCAGAACACCAAATTCCAGTTTGATAGGCTGCTGCTGTACAAATGCCTATTTCAAATTGATTGGTTATAATTCAAAAAAACAGGTTGTGGTTCAAATGCCGAAAGCCTGTTACCAAAGCAACCCTGTTGTTTTTGCCTGATACATTGTTTCAGTCTGCCGTGGATTTTTCCACCCGCATCTCTGTTTTCTTTTAAAACTCTGAAGTACAGAAAAAAACAAAACCACCTTTTAAAACAGGCCATTTTACAACTCTTAGCATTTTTACAAATGTTTCACAATCTTTAGAATTGTACAAACACTAACTTCACAAAAGACTATTGTGAAGAAGAGTGAGGGATGGAGGGAGGGTGGGGGGTGGGGGGGGGTGGGTCTGCTTTGTGTCCTGGCCAATATCTATCCCTCAGCCAACATCGCTGAAGAAGGCGTATGATCAAATCATCAGCCCATTGTTTTTAGTGAGGGTTTGTTATGTACATGTTGGCTGTTGCATCTTTGATATCACAGCAGTGACTCTGCGACAAAGATACATCATCGCGACTCGAAAGCACTTTGGGATTTCCTGATCTTGTGGAAGGTACTATATACATATGGCTTTCTTTCTTTCATTGGTCTATCACTGGGGTGTTTTCTCTCACACCTATTCTGCATTGTACAAGTGTAACAGCATCCTGAACCTAACTGATAACCTCTGGGCTGGAATGTTACAGCTGTTCACACCAGTGGGATTTTCCCATCCCGCTGCAGCGAATGGAGATTTGGCTGGGAGTGCTACTCGCCTCATGCCCGACTTTACCAAGTTTTCGCGCCCAAAAACAGATGGTAAAATCGCCCCCATAGAGTCACAGTCATAGAGTGGTACAGCACAGAAAGTGGCCCTTTGGCCCATCATGTCTATGCCAGCCATCAAGCAACTATCTATTTTAATCCCACTTTCCAGCATTTGGTCTGTAGCTGTGTATGCTATGGAGTTTCAAATACTCATCTAAATGTTTCTTAAATGTTGTGAGGGTTCGTGCCTCTGCCACCTTTTCAGGCAGTGAGATTCCAGATTCCCACCACCCTCTGGGTGGAAAAGTTTTTCCTCAAATCCCCTCTAGATCTCCTGCCCCTTATCTTAAATCTATGCCTTCTGGTTATTGAACCCACTAGTAAAGGGAAAAGTTTCTTCCTTTCCACCCTATCTATGTCCCTCATTATTTTGTACACCTCGATCTGGGCCCCCTCGGCCTTCTCTGCTCCGGTGTGATCAATCCTTCCTCTGGTGCTGATGGGGCAATGGGCTCTCTGCTGAAACAACTTGAGGATAGCCCATAATTCTACACGGTCCCTGAGAGGGCCTCAGAATCAGCAGGAGCATTTCCATCTCCAAGGCTGACTGATGTGAGGATTCCTGACAGGGGCCGGCCCTGCGAGCTAATCCTGGAATGATAGAGTCATAGGGTCCCTATAATGCAAAAGGAGGCCATTGGACCCATCGAGTCTGCACCAACACAGCATCTTACCCAGGCCCTCCCTCCACCTCATCCCCACAACCCCAAGCATTTACCCCACGAATCCCCCTGACCTACCCACCTTGAGGCACTAAGGGGCAATTTAGCATGGCCAATCCACCTAATCGGCATGTCTTTCGGACTGTGGGAGGAAACTGGAGCACCCGGAGGAAACCCACGCAGACACGGGGAGAATGTACAGACTCCGCACAGACAGTGACCCGAGCCGGGAATTGAACCGGGGTCCCTGGCGCTGTGAAGCAACAGTGCTAACCACTGTGCCACCGTGCTGCCCAATGGCCTAGTTTGGAATTAAGGATGCGCACAGTACCAGGGCAGGATAAATTGAACGTGACTGTTGCCTGGAGACACAAACCCAGATGATGCCTATGATCAGAAAGCAGCTGGTCACTGAGGGAGCTGAATTCAGGGCAGGCGCGAGAGAACTGAGCGCGCTGAATAACATGCAATCGCGTGACCCCCCCACTAACCCCACAATTAACCCTCAAAAATGAACATTGTGCATTAGCATGAATGAAAATTCTGCTTTGATAATGAGATTTATTTTACATGTCGATGAAGAATACTCTGATACTGATTATACAGGGGTTATGATGTGGAGTTGGACGTTGGACTGGGATGGGCACAGTAAGAAGTCTCACAACACCAGCTTAAAGTCGAACTGGTTTATTTGGTAGCACGAGCTTTCGGAGCGCTGCTCCTTCATCAGGCAAATGGAGGATTTGGTCCACAAACAGGGCATATATCCTGAAAGGATGTCCCGAGGCACGGTACATTGGGGAGACCATGCAGACGCTACGACAATGGATGAATGGACACTGCTCAACAATCACCAGGCAGGAGTGTTCTCTTCCTGTGGGGGAACACTGTGCAATCAGCCTCTGATCTTCGGGTAAGCGTTCTCCAAGGCGGCCTTCACGACACATGACAACGCAGAATCGCTGAGCAGAAACTGATAGCCAAGTTCCGCACACATGAGGATGGTCTCAACCAGGATGTTGGGTTCATGTCACACTATCTGTAACCCCCACGACTTGCCTGGGCTTGCAAAATCTCATTAACTGTCCTGTCTGGAGACAATTCACACCTTTAAACTGTGCTTAACCCTCTCTCCACTCACATTGTCTGTACCTGTAAAGACTTGATTACCTATAAAGGTTCGCATTCCAACTATTATCTCGTAACCGAGTTTGTGTCTATATATGCCCTGTTTGTGAAACAAATCCTGCACTTGCCTGATGAAGGGGCAGCGCTGTGAAAGCTTGTGCTACCAAATAAACCTGTTGGACTTTAACCCGGTGTTGTGAGACTTCTTATTATACAGGGGTTAGATCGAATAGATCCAGAAAGAATGTTCTTGATGGTGGGGGAGTTCAGAACTAGGGGTCACAGTTTGAGGATAAGAATCTTCAGTGTAGAAGAAGGCCATTTGGTCCATCGAGCAACCGACAACATTCCCAGGTACTGTCCTATCCCCGTAACCCCACCTATTTACCCTCCTAAACCTCATGACATTAAGGGGCAATTTAGCATGGCCAATCAACCTAACCCGCACATCTTTGGACTGTGGGAGGAAACCGCAGCATCCGGAGGAAACACACTCAGACACGGGGAGAACATGCAAACTCCGCACAGCCACTGACCCAAGTTGGGAATTGAACCTGGGTCCCTGGCGCTGTGAGGCAGCAGTGCTAACCACTGTGCCACCGTGCTGGGGTAAACCTCAAGGGTAAGTCCTTTTAGAACTGAGGTGAGGAGAAATTTCTTCACCCAGAGGGTGGTGAATGTGTGGAATTCACTCCCACAGAAAGTAATTGAGGCCAAAACGTTGTGTGATTTCAAGAAGAAATTAGATATAGCTCTTGGGGCTAAAGGGATCAAGGGATATGAGAGGAAGGCGGGATCAGAATATTGAATTTGATGATCATAATGAATGGCGGAGCAGGCTCGAAGGGCCGAATGGCCTACTCCTACTTCTAGCTCCTATGTTTCTATGTCATCACATGACAACATGTCCCGCCCCACCCTCCTGCTATTGGCTACCCAACGTTGTCCATCCTCGCATTGCCCCGCCTCCCTGTTACGATTGGAATCACTCCCTGATTGGGTGATACTCGACAGTCCAATAGCCTTTCCCTTTGTGCCGGGTCCTGTTACGACGAATAAAGAAAAAAATGTCCTCAGTGTAAATTTTTTTGAAAAGAATGGTTTGTTTTGTGAACTGATTTTTCTCCCTGGTTTTTGCTGGGTAAAAGTGTCCTGTATGTTTGTCCCGGGAGACTCCCTGGAGTAATGCCCGGAGGGTTGAGAACCCCGATTGATGACTACCCTCTGAGAATGAATGAAAATGAAATACACACACCATCGAGTATAATTTAAACGAATGAACATTGGAGAAGAGTGATATCAGCGTGCATCAATTATAGTTTCATTTGCATTGGCCTGATTAGGCTGCCTAATGAACAACAACAAGTTCACACTTGTGGATTGAGATCAGCTCTGTATGATTAGCAAGGCTTAACTGCTTTAAGTAGGTCATTCACTTTCATTAAAACTGAAGATAGAGTTGTTCCGTACTGAATGTTTGGACACAACCAAAATTGCCAGTGCCGTTTCAATCCTGACAATAAAAAGGAGGTTGATTTGATTTGATTTATTATTGTCACACATAGTAACGTACAATGAGAAGTATTGTTTCTTGCGTGCTCTACAGACAAAGCATACCGTTCATAGAGAAGGAAAGGAGAGAGTGCAGGATGTAGTGTTACAGTCATAGCTAGGGTGTAGAGAACGATCAACTTAATGCAAGGTAAGTCCATTCAAAAGTCTGACAGCAGCAGGGAAGAAGCTGTTCTTGAATCGGTCGGTACGTGTCCTCAGACTTTTGTATCTTTTTCCTGAAGGAAGAAGGTGGAAGAGAGAATGTCCGGGGTGCGTGGGATCGTCGATTATGCTGGCTGTTTTTCCGAGGCAGCGGGAAGTGTAGACACTGTCAATGGATGGGAGGTTGGGGCTTGGGGGGGTGGGGGAGGTATTCCAAACCTTCTCATCTCTTTGATGGCTCTATTGGCCAGGAAATTGTGCCAGGAGTTGAACCAAAGAAGAATGCTGCTTCCCCAAAGCAGGGTGAAAGTGGTTCTGCCCAAGATCCTTACTAACAGATGAAGTGATGATGAAGTGGTTTTTCCTTCTTGTATCAGGGTGCCTGAGATGATTAAAGCTCTCTGCTATTACCTCATCCTTTAATCAACTCAGTTCCACCACCCCCCCTCCCCCCACTGCAGAGTCAGGCCCACTCAATCATGCGCCGTTGCCTCATTATGCATTCTTTGGAATAATTCATGACAAGAGTCCCTTTGACTGAAGATTGAAGATTAATTTTAGATTTTGGAATGTCTGTAGTGGAAAGTGTGTCACAGGGAACTCACACTACAGTCACGATTCAGTTGCCACAGAATTCATTGCTCCCCATCTGTTTTGCATGTCCCTTTTGAGAAAAATATCTACTCAAAATTCTGCTGTTTTTTGAGAAGTCCAGTTCACAAACCCCGAACAGTCTCTTTTCTTAAACCTGCTGTTCACAGCTTTTAGTGCTTGTTAGAGAAGCCTAGGATTGTATGTCAACTTTTTTTTATTCATTCATAGGACTTGGGTGTCGCTGGTTGACCAGCATTTATTGCCCATCTCTAGTAGCCCAAGGGCAGTTGAGAGTCAACTCTGGAGTCACATGTAGGCCAGACCAGGTAAGGACGGCAGATTTCCTTCCCTAAAGGGCATTAGTGAGCCAGATGACTTTTTCTGACAATCGACAATGGTTTCATGGTCATCGGTAGATTCTTAATTCCAGATTTTTTTGTTATTGAATTCAAATTCCACCATCTGTCGTGGCGGGATTCGAACCCCGGTCCCCAGAACATTAACTGAGTTTCTGGATTAATAGTCTAGCGATAATACCACTAGGCCATTGCCTCCTTATTCTAATAACACTCACAGTCCACATTACCTGATCACACTACTTGCTCTCCAAGTGCACCCCACACTGAGGGAGGCAGTGACATAGTGTATTGTCGCTAGACTAGCAATCCAGATAACCAGGGTAAGCTCTGGGGTTCAAATCCCACCCCAAGAAATGTTGATGTTGAAATTCAATTTAAAAAAATTTAGAATTAAAAAGATCGAATGATGATATTTGGTTTATTAGTGTCACATGTATTGGGATACAGTGAAAAGTATTGTTTTTAGCACACTGTACAGACAAAACATACCATTCATAGATAAGGAAATGAGAGGGTGCAGAATGTAGTGTTACAGTCATAGCTAGGGTGTAAAGAAAGATCAACTTAATGCAAGATCCATTCAAAAGTCTGATGGCAGCAGGGAAGAAGCTGTTCTTGAATCGGTTGGTGTGTGACCTCAGACTTTTGTATCTTTTTCCCGACTGAAGAAGGTGGAAGAGAGAATATCCGGGGTGCGTGGGGTCCTTAATTATGCTGGCTGCTTTGCCAAGGCAGCGGGAAGTGTAGACAGAGTCAATGGATGGGAGGCTGAAACCATTGTCGGAAAAACCCATCTGGTTCGCTAATGTCCTTTAGGAAAGGAAATCTGCCGTCCTTACCTGGTCTGGCCTATATGGGCAATGTGGTTGACTCTTGCCTGCTCCTCTGAAATGGCCAAGAGAGACACTCAGTTCAAGGGCAATTAGGAATGGGCAACAAATGCTGGCCCAGCCAGTGACACTGACATGCCATGAGAGAGTAAAGGATAAAAAGCAAGCTATGGTGAGCACTGTTGTGTTGGAGAGCGCGGTAGCTTCTGTTTTCCCTTTGTTTTGTTCCAATGTCACTGGCTGGTGACGGATATGAGCAAAGACACCCAGAGCCCTAGAAGAAATGCTGACCCTGCTATTAGGAACATAGGAACAGGAGTAGGCCATTCACCCCTCGAGCACACTCCATTGCCATTCAATAAGATCATGGCTGATCTGTGGCCTGACTTCATGTACCTGCCCGAGGCCAAGATCCCTTGATACCCCTGCTCAATAAAAATCTGTCTATCTCAGACTTAAACCTAACAACTTAACCAGCATCTCCTGCAATGTGAGGAAGAGAGCTCCAAACCTGCCTCACTCTATATGTGTAGAAGTGTTTTCCAACATCTCTCCTGAATAGCTTGCCTCTAATTTTTAGATTATGACCCCTGGTTCCAAAGTACAGCACAGGGACAGGCCCTTCGGCCCTCCAAGCCTGTGCCGATCATGATGCCCTAACTAAACTAAAATAAAACTTTCTGCCCTTACCCGGTCCGAATCCCTCTATTCCCTCCCTATTCATGTATCCATCCAGATGCCTCTTAAATGTTGCTAATGTGCCTGCTTCCACCACTGCCTCTGGTGGCGCGTTCCAGACTCCCACCACTCTCTGTGTGAAAAACTTCCCCCGCGCATCTCCCTTAAACTTTCCCCCTCTCACCTTGAACCTGTGCCCCCTTGTAATTGACACTTCCACCCTGGGAAAAAGCCACTGACTATCCAACCTGTCTCTGCCTCTCATTCTGGAGACCTCTATCAGGTCTGCCCTCAGCCTCCCTCTTTCCAAAGAAAACAATCCTAGTTTATTCAACCTCTCCTCACAGCCAACACCCTCGAGACCAGACAACATCCTGGTGAAACTTCTTTGCACTCACTCCAAAGCTTCCATGTCCCTCTGGTAGTGTGGTAACCAGAACTAGAGGTTCTAGAGCCTGCAATTAGTGGAAACAGTTTATTCTCATAGAATCCCGACAGTGCAGAAGGAGGCCACTCAGCTCATCGAGTCTGCACTGACAACAATCCCATCCAGGCCCTGTCCCTATAACCCCATGCATTTACCCTAGCTAGTCCCCCTGACACTAAGGGGCAATTTAGCATGGCCAATCCACCTAACCCGCACTTATTTGGGAGGAAACCGGAGCACCCGGAGGAAACCCACGCAGACACAGGGAGAACGTGCCAACTCCACACAGACAGTGACCCAAGCCGGGAATCGAACCCAGGACCCTGGCGCTGTGAGGCAGCAGTGCTAACCACTGTGCCACCGTGCCACCCACATCTCAAAAATGACATTTTTGAATAAAAAAAGCTCTGCTTTTAAACGCTGGCATCATGATGTTATAGCAAACATGTTAATGGGTTTGTATGAAACTGCTGTATCTGCTGCTGTAACGAAGGCCGTTAACCTGTCCAAAGCAGTGACAAAGGAGGATTTCAATATGTTAACACATTAATTATTAATGGTGGATATTATCTCCATTGTATCTTGTTTGCTCCAATCCAGCAATGTTCTTTTGCTCTGTTTTCTGGCAGTATTTGTTCTGTGCCTTGATGCTGCACTAATTTCCCAAAAGGAAGAATTTAATGGTCTCAACAACTTTGCTCATTTGCTGTTATTTTTCATCCTGTACAGCAGGGATAGGAAATAACGAGAAATAAATAGTGGAACCTCAATTCTGACACCGCTATTCATCTACTTTAAAGGGCAGACACAGAACTACAAAAGTGAACTTGTTCGAAGGGCACTATCTGCTGCTGAGAGAACATCTTTGTGGAGTTTCAGTTACATTTAGGGCAGAATTCGTCCCCCCCCCCAAAAAAGTGTCGTAACGGCGTGAGTAATGGAGTGACGTGTGGCGGTCTCTCAGGCCCACTCGGTATTGCAGTCCTCCCACACTTATTTGGAGAGTTTGGAGTTCCCCATCATTACTGGGGAGGGGTGGGTGCCTAAACACATTGGTGAGCCCAGCTTCTGAGCCTCAGGCGCTGTTTTGCAAGGGTTCTCTGGTCTCACAGTGCACTGGGAGATCCCTTCCCTCCCCCATGGACATGAGGGCCCTCCCCCCCCCCCCCCTTTTAAGTAGCATTTCCGCCCCCCTCCCCGAAACACGTTGCTGGCATCGGGCCCCATCCAACATGACCCCCTCGTCATGACCTCCAACATGATTCATCCCTGCATAATCCCCCCCCCCCCCCTCGCATAACTACCCCCATCATAGCCCCCCTGCAGAGCCCCTCCGTCACAATCCCCACTCAGGTCCCAACCCCTTGACACTCCAACTGGTACATTGGCAGTGCCTAACTGGCACTTCCGGGCTGACTGGTGGACACTGCTGGGTTGTCCTGTGGGCACCACCAGGCCATGTCCCCGACCACCCGGGCGCTTCAATGACCTCCGAGTCCCCATCCATGGTTGTCGCACCAGGTCTCCGCGAATGGAGACCAGGACTGATTCTCGCCGCTCCCGAAGGCCGGAGAATTCCGTGCGGTGAGGTTCGAATGGGCGATGCATATCTAAATGCTACTTTAACTTATGCTAATAAACCTCATGCCCTTTCTGGGCGCAATCCGGTTTGTGCTATTGGAAAAGGGCTGGGAGGATCGCAAACTGTTTGGCTTCGGACACCATACCAATTTTGAGGCCCACTCGCTTATCCTCCAGGATCGACATGAGGGCAGGTCGGAGAATCGCCCACTTTTTTGCTCCTTTGGCGAGATGAGAGTGCAGTGGCAAGGCCAGCATTTGGGAATTTGTGTGAGGGTGATGCACAGAAGCTTGGGCAAGCTTAGTGAGTGGGCTCAAATATGGCAGATAGAATATCGAATCACAGAATCATAGAATTCCTACAGAAGGTGACACTAATAAAATAAACTTTAAAAAAATTCCACTATCTGCCGTGGCGGGATTCGAACCCAGGCCCTGGCACCCAGAACGTTAGCTGAGTTTCTGGATTAACAGCCAAGAAATAATACAACTAGGCCATCGTCCAGTGAGAAGCCACCAAGAGAGCACTGAAGTAACCTCGCCCGGATGTAACAAAAGTATGGATAAAACTTCCTGGAGCAGATCAGCTGAGACAGGATAGGGTGGAAGAGGAAGAAATTTGTTGGAATCAAGACAACAACCCCACCCCTCCCACCCTCACACATACCGACTGCTGGCTTTTCCAGAGTGTCTTTATCCTGCTCAATGAACTGTTGGAAATCCTGGTGAGATAGATTATCAGAACCAATAAATTGATTTCCTTTCGATGCAGAAGATGCGCAAGAGTTTAATGGACTGGATTCGTCAGGCCGATGGGAGTGTCACCCACTGCTCAGAGAGTGGGTTAAATCTGTCAGTTCAGGAGACCCAATAATATTAAATACCTTGCAGGCATTTAGGTGGCCACCGTTGTGCTTTCCCCAGGATTCAGGGCCCCAGCGACAGATTGGGGTCAGCACGGTGGCACAGTGGTTAGCACTGCTGTCTCCCAGTGCCAGGGTCCCGGATTCGATTCCTGGCTTGGGTCGCTGTCTGTGCGGAGTCTGCATGTTCTCCCTGTGTCTGCGTGGGTTTCCTCCGGGTGCTCCGGTTTCCTCCCACAGTCTGAAAGACGTGCTGGTTAGGTGCTTTGGCCACGCTAAATTTCCCATGAGTGCCGCAAGAGGTGTAGGTTCGATGGTATTAGCCATGGCAAATGTGCAGGGTTATGGGGCAAGGGCAGAGGGGAAGGCCTGGGTGGGATGATTTTTTGGAGAGTCAGTGCAGACTCGATGGGCTGAATAGCCTCTTGCTGCTCTGCAGGGATTCTGCGGCTCTAAGACCTGCTTGGCCAAGAGCTGACAGCCAATCAGGGGCCATCTGCTCCTGCTTGCTGCCAACACCACTTGGGGAGCTCCAGTAAAGATCAAAGAACAAAGAAAATTACAGCGCAAGAACAGGCCCTTCGGCCCTCCAAGCCTGCAGTGATCATGCTGCCCGACTTAACTAAAACCCCCTACCCTTCCGAGGACCATATTCCTCTATTCCCATCCTATTCATGTAATTGACTCTTCCACTCTGCGAAAAAGCTTCTGACTATCCACTCTGTCCATGCCTCTCATAATCCTGTAGACTTCTATCAGGTCGCCCCTCAACCTCCGTCATTCCAGTGAGAACAAACCAAGTTTTTCCAACCTCTCCTCATAGCTAATGCCCTCCGTACCAGGCAACATCCTGGTAAATCTTTTCTGTACCCTCTCCAAAGCCTCCACATCCTTCTGGTGGTGTGGCGACCAGAATTGAACACTATATTCCAAGTGCGGCCTAACTGAGGTTCTATAAAGCTGCAACATGACTTGCCAATTTTAAAACTCAATGCCCCATCCAATAAAGGCAAACATGCCGCATGCCTTCTTGACTGCCTTCTCCACCTGCATTGCCACTTTCACTGACCTGTGTACCTGTACACCCAGATCCCTCTGCCTATCAATACTTTTAAGGGTTAAAGCAGCCACTAGAGGCCCAGGATCACTGAGAGACCCCAGGCCTAAGATGATTGAGGGCAGTGGCGGGGGGTTGGTAGGGTGGGGTTTGTGGGAAAGGGCGGGCTGGGTAGTCAGAGGGAAGGGTAAGGAATGCCTTCATAGAATTGTTACAGTGCAGAAGGAGGCCATTCGGCCCATCGCGTCAGCACTGACAACAATCCAATCCAAGCCCCATCCCCGTAACCCCACGTAATCCCCCTGATTAAGGGGCAATCCCACCCAGACCTGTTCCCGTAACTCCAAGTATTTACCCCACTAATTCGGCCCATCAAATCCACTCTGCCAGTCGATGAGACTATGACTGATCAGATGAGATAATCCTCAACTCCACTTTCCCATCTTATCCCCATAACCCTCGATTCCCTTACTGATTAAAAATCTGTCTGTCTCAGCCTTGAACATACTTAACGACCCAGTCTCTACAGCCCTCTGCGATAAAGAATTCCACAGATTCACTCCCCTCTGAGAGAAGAAATTCCTCCTCAACTGTTTGAAATGGGCAGCCCCTTACTCTGAGATTATCCCCACTGGTCCTGAGCTCTCCCACCAGGGGAAACAACCTTTCAGCATCGACCCTGTATAACCCTCTGAGAATCCTATATGTCTCAATAAGGTTGCCTCTCATTCTTCGAAACGCCAATAATATGTTTGATGTGGTAATATTGTGGATTCAGTCACACTTCAGAGACTTGAGAGTGATGTTGAATAGAGCGCTGGGCGTTGAGTAATTAAGGGAGTTAGGGAAGGAAGGGAAAGAGGGGAGCCTTTGCTTTCTAACTTTCTCAGCCTTCACATAAGAACATAAGAACTAGGAGCAGGAGTAGGCTATCTGGCCCCTCGAGCCTGCTCCGCCATTCAATAAGATCATGGCTGACCTTTTCGTGGACTCAGCTCCACTTACCCGCCCGCTCACCATAACCCTTCACAAAGTGGTTTCACCCTCCTACAGGAGAAGAAGCTGGTTATTTGTTGATTTGATTTATTATTGTCATATAGAAGATAGGAGCAGGAGGAGGCCATTCGGCCCTTCGAGCCTGCTCCACCATTCATCACGATCATGGCTGATCATCCAACTCAATAGCCTAATCCTGATTTCTCCCCATAACCTTTGATCCCATTCGCTCCAAGTGCTATATCCAGCCGCCTTTTGAATACATTCAATGTTTTGGCATCAACTACTTCCTGTGGTAATGAATTCCACAGGCTCACCACTCTTTGGGTGAAGAAATGTCTCCTCACCTCCGTCTTAAATGGTCTACCCTGAATCCTCAGACTGTGACCCCTGGTTCTGGATTCCCCCACCATCGGGAATATCCTTCCTGCATCTATCCTGTCTAGTCCTGTTAGGATTTTATAAGTCTCTATGAGATCCCCCCTCATTCGTCTGAACTCCAGCGAAAACAATCCTAACCCAGTCAATCTCTCCTCATACATCAGTCCCGCCATCCCCGGAATCAGCCTGGTAAACCTTCGCTGCTCTCCCTCGACAGCAAGAACATCTTTCCTCAGAAAAGGAGACCAAAACTGCACCCAATACTCTAGGTGAGGCCTCACCAAGACCCTGTATAATTGCAACGACACATCCCTGCTCCTGTACTCGAAACCTCTCGCAATGAAGGCCAACATACCATTTGCCTTCTTTACTGCCTGCTGCATGCTTACCTTCAGTGACTGGTGCACAAGGGCACCCAGGTCCCGCTGCACACTCCCCTCTCTCAATTTACAGCCATTCAGGTAGTAATCTGCCTTCTTGTTTTTGCTTCCAAAGTGAATAACCTCACATTTATGCATGTATACATGTATTGGGATACAGTGAAAAGTATTGTTTTTTGCACGCTATATACAGACAAAGCATACCGTTCATAGAGTACAGAGATGAGAAGGAAAGGAGAGAGTGCAGAATGTAGTGTTACAGTCATAGCAAGGGTGCAGAGAAAGATCATCTTAATATGAGGTAGGTCCATTCAAAAGTCTGATGGCAGCAGAGAAGAAGCTGTTCTTGAGTTGGTTGCTACATGATATCAGACTTTTGTATCTTTCTCCTGATGGAAGAAGGTGGGGGAGAGAATGTCCGCGGTGCATGGGGTCCTTGATTATGCTGGCTGTTTTTCCGAGGCAGTGGGAAGTGTAGACAGAGTCAGTGGATGGTAGTGTCGGCGTGAAGGGACCAGGACAGTTTGTTGGTGATCTGGACACCTAAAAACTCGAAGCTCTAGCTGGTAAGTGACTAAAGTTTATTCAACTCCAGCAGAGTAATTATGAGGTCTGAGGCACCAAATAAAGGTCATTATCTCTGGATTGTTACCTGAGCCACATGCAAATTGGCACGGGACAATCAGAGAGCTGAGAGCGTGCTTCAAAGGCTGGTGTGGTCAAAATGGGTTCCAGTTCATGAGGTACTGGAACCAGTACAGGGGAAAGTGGTTTCTGTGCCATTGGGACAGTTTATACCTGAACTGTGCTGGGCCCAGTGTTCTCGGGGAGAAAGCAGGAATATGTCATTGAGATTGAGGATCAGCCATGATCACGTTGAATGGTGGAGCAGGCTCGAAGGGTCGAATGGTCTACTTCTGCAAAAACTACAAAGGATTGTGAACATAGCCCAGTCCATCACACAAACCAGCCTCCCATCCATTCGCCAGAATTTTACCGCCTTGCAGAACAGAATTCTCCATTGGCCTCGGACGGGACTTTATGAGGCTCGCCCGAGCGAGGTCATAAAATCCCGCCCACTGACTCTATCTGCACTTCCCGCTGCCTCGGGAAAACAACCAGCATAATCAAGGACCCCACGCACCCCGGATATTTTCTCTTCCATCTTCTTCCGTCAGGAAAAGGATACAAATGTCTGACGCCACGTACCAACTGACTCAAGAACAACTTCTTCCCTTCTGCCATTAGACTTTTGAATGGACCTACCTTGTATTAAGATGATCTTTCTCTACATCCTATCTGTGTTGGCCTACTTCTGTTATTGTACTAGCAGCCTAATTCTGCTGCTAGTATTAAAACACAGCGAGTAAGCCAGAACGTTATAACCCTAAGCTTTTGGTTTTACGGAGGCTGACCAACCTGCTACATATTTCCAGTGTTTAGAATCCAAAGCCATTAGCTGTAATGAAAATAATGGCACCCAGCAAACACTCTGATCCGACTCACTGATCAACTCATCTTAGCAAATATCTTGCAACGTACTTTACTGAGACAACAACACCCTTTCGTCAAGTCAATAAGTTGCTGTCATCGCCCTCAAGTGCAGTCAATATTTGCACGTGACACCCGCGGATCTCATGTGATTAACTGCACAGCAGATTTGAGGGGGAATGCACTTCAGATTTGACCACGAATGGATTAATAGCGGCTGACGGAGCAGGGACTGACTGCAAAGGCAAACGGCAACAAAACATGTTCAATTAACTGAAACTAGTCAAAGTATGGAATAAAATGTATATTCACTGCACTGCCAGAGCCATACTAGCTTCTGAATAGAATGATAATGTTCATACTGTCTCTACTGGGCCATGTAAGGGAATGTCTTTGGTCAACAGTGAAGAAGTAAAAGGTGAATGAACAGGATACAGCAGAGAAACTCGAAGCAGGAGGAGGCCATTCGGCCCTTCCAGCCTGCCCCACCATTCTTTCTGATCATGGCTGATCATCGAATTCAATATCCCGATCCCCCTTTCCCTCATACCCCTTTAGCCCCAAGAGCTTTATCTAAAAGGCAGAGGGACGTCTGGTAAGTGGGAGGCTTTCAAAAGTGTGTTAACCAGGGTTCAGGGTAAGCACATTTCTCTTAAAGTGAAGGGCAAGACTGGCAGAAGTCAGGAACCCTGGATGACTCGGGATATTGAGGCCCTGGTCAAGAAGAAGAAGGAGGCATATGACATGCTGGGATCAAGTGGATCCCTTGAAGAGTAAAGAGAGTGTCAGAGTAGAGTTAAGGGAGAAATCAGGAGGGAAAAAGGGGATTGCTTTGACAGATAAGGCAAAGCAGAATCCAAAGAGCTTCTACAAATACATAAAGAGTAACAAGGGAGAGAGTGGGGCTTCTCAAGGAGCAACAAGGTCATCTATGTGCGGATCCACAAGAGATGGGTGAGATCCTAAATGAATATTCCTCATCAGTATTTACTGTTGAGAAATTGGCTTGACGACAGAAGGCAGAGGGTGGTTGTAGAGACTTGTTTTTCAAACTGGAGGCCTGTGACCAGCAGTGTGCCTCAGGGATCGGTGCTGGTTCACTGTTATTTGCCATTTATATTAATGATTTGGATGAGAATATAGGGGGCATGGTTGGTAAGTTTGCAGATGACACCAAGATTGGTGGCATAGCGGACAGTGAAGAAGGTTATCTCCGATTGCAACGGAATCTTGATCAATTGGGCCAGTGGGCTGACGAATGGCAGATGAAGTTTAATTCAGATAAATGCGAGGTGATACATTTTGGTAGATTGAACCAGAACATGACTTCCTGCATATTGACTGGGATTCCCTTCCAGCCAGGGGCTCGGATGGAGAGCAATTTGTTAGATGTGTCCAGGAGGGATTTTTGATACAGTATGTCGACAATCCAACCAGGGAGGAGGCCGTACTAGACTGGTATTGGGGAGTGGGCCAGGCCAGGGGATTGATGCCTCAGTCGGGGAGCATTTTGGCCTTAGTGACCATAATTCCATAAGAATTCGGGTAGTTGTGGATAAGGACAGGAGTGGCCCTCGGGTGAGGGTGCTTAATTGGGCAATGCCAATTACATGCAAATTAGACAGGAACTGGGGAATGTGGATTGGGAGCGGCTATTTGAGGGCAAATCTACGACTGGCATTTGGGAGACTTTTAAAGGCCGGATGATTGAAGTGCAGGACAGGCATGTCCCTGCAAAGATGAAGGATAGAAATGGCAGGATTCGGGAACCATAGATAACAAGATAGCATAAAATAGGTCTCGGCATCTGAATCTTTCAGTTTACACCCATTCAAATAATAATCTGTCTTCTTATTATTGCTACCGAAGTGGAAAACCTCACCTTCATCCACATTATACTGCTTGCATTTATATAGCGCCTTTAACATAGTCAAACATCCCAAGCTGCTCCTCTGGGCAATTCTCAGAGAAGAAATTTGACACCAAGCCACAAAAAGTTTACTCATTTATTAGTCACAAGTAAGGCTTACATTAACACTGCAATGAAATTCCCCTAGTTGCCACACTCCGGCACCTGTTCGGGTCAATGCATCTAACCAGCACGTCTTTCAGAATGTGGGAGGAAACCGGAGCACCCGGAGGAAACCCACGCAGAGAATGTGCAAACTCCACACAGACAGTTCAAGCTGGGAATCGAACCCGAGACCCTGGCGTTGTGAAGCAGCAGTGCTAACCACTGTGCTGCCATGCTGCCCATTGATAGAGGTGACTGAATGGCTGATGTAACAGGTTTTAAGGGTATCTTGAAAGGAAAGTGAGAGGCAGAGTCACAGCCTCAATAACTGAAGGAATGGTTGCCAATGAGGGAGTGATTAAAATGGGGGATGTGACTTTGGGGACTTTGGGGACAGGAGGGGTCGTCGATGGAGTATCGGGCTGGAAGATGTGATGGAAGGAGGGGAGAGCGGGAAAACAGAGCGGTGAGGCCATCGAGGAATTTGAACACAGGGTGTGGGATCCTCCAGCCATGCTCACCTCAACACCAGAGAATCCCACCCGAGGTCAATGGACCTTTGCGTGGTCCACCCCCTGCCCGCTACGATTCCTATGGCTGGCGGGATGGGAGAATTCCGGCCAGGAATTTATAATTCAGAAACCAGGAGGGCTGAATTCCTGTCTCCTCCCGACTCCCTTTGAAATGTGACCCTGCACTGAATGGGCGAAGTCACCAACCCCCCTTTGTGAAGATCCTCTCTGGTGTTAAATGTGAGGGGATCCCAAGTCCCAGCAGGATAACTTGGAACATCGGTGCCCAGTCTCGTGTATTTTCAATTTAGTATGATGTGAGAGAGGTATACAAACCTGGGAGGAACAATACAGTCTTGTTGTGATCAATTAACAAAGAATATTTATTAACTAAAATGAAAAACACACGATAAGAAGGGCTTCAATACACCACAACTGTGGGAGGAAACCGGAACACCAGGAGGAAACCCATGCAGACACGGGGAGAATGTGCAAACTCTACACAGACAGTGACCCAAGCTGGGAATGGAACCCAGGTGCCTGGCGCTGTGTGGCAGCAACACTAACCACTGTCCCACTGTGTCACAGGAGGCTATTCCACACATCATGTCTGCACTGCCTTTCCAAACGAGCATCGTGACAGTGCCAATCTCCTGTCTATTCCCCGTCCCCTGTACATTGTTTCTGTTCAAATAATTATCTGGTGCTCTCTTGAATCCCTCGATTGAAGCTGCCTCCACCACACTGCCAGGCAGAACATTCCAGAACCCAACCACTCGCTGTGGGAAAACGTTTTTCTCACATCATATTTGCTTCTTTTGCAAATCACTTTAAATCTGTGCCCTCTTATTCTAGATCCTTTTAGAAGCAGGAACAGTTTAGAACATAAGAACATAAGAACTAGGAGCAGGAGTAGGCCATCTGGCCCCTCGAGCCTGCTCCGCCATTCAATAAGATCATGGCTGATCTTTTCGTGGACTCAGCTCCACTTACCTGCCCGCTCGCCATAACCCTTAATTCCTTTACTGTTCAAAAATGTATCTATCCTTGCCTTAAAAACATTCAATGAGGTCGACTCAACTGCTTCACTGGGCAGGGAATTCCACAGATTCACAACCCTTTGTGTGAAGAAGTTCCTCCTCAACTCAGTCCTAAATCTGCTTCCCCTTATTTTGAGGCCATGCCCCCTAGTTCTAGTTTCACCTGCTAGTGGAAACAACTTCCCTGCTTCTATCTTACCTATTCCCTTCATAATCTTATGTTTCTATAAGATCTCCCCTCATTATTCTGAATTTCAATGAGTATAGCCCCAGTCTCTCCTCATAAGCCAACCCTCTCAACTCCGGAATCAACCTAATGAATCTCCTCTGCACCCACTCCAGTGCCAGTATATCCTTTCTCAAGTAAGGAGACCAAAACTGTACACAGTACTCCAGGGGTGGCCTCACCAGCACCTTATACAGCTGCAACATAATCTCACTGTTTTTAAACTCCATCCCTCTAGCAATAAAGGACAAAATTCCATTTGCCTTCTTAATTACCTGCTGCACCTGCAAACCAGCTCCCTGAGATTCCTGCACAAGGACACCCAGGTCCCTCTGCACAGCAGCATGCTGCAATTTGTTACCATTTAAATAAGAGTCCATTTTGCTGTTATTCCTACCAAAATGGATGACCTCACATTTACCAACATTGTACTCCATCTGCCAGACCCTCGCCCACTCACTTAGATTATCTATATCCCTTTGCAGACTTTCAGCATCTTCTGCACACTTTGCTCTGCCACTCATCTTAGTGTCACCTGTGAATTTTGATACACTACACTTGGTCCCCAACTCCAAATCATCTATGTAAATCGTAAACAATTGCGGTCCTAACACTGATCCCTGAGGCACACCACTAGTCACTGATCGCCAACCAGAAAAACACCCATTTACCCCCACTCTTTGCTTTCTGTCAGTTAACCAATCTTCTATCCATGCTAATACATTACCCGTAACACCGTGCACCTTTATCTTATGTAGCAGTCTTTGGCGCGGCACCTTGTCAAATGCCTTCTGGAAATCCAGATACACCACATCCACAGGTTCCCCAGTGTCCACTGCACATGTAATGTTCTCAAAGAATTCCACCAAATTAGTCAAACATGACCTTCCCTTCATGAATCCATGCTGCATCTTACCAATGGGACAATTTCTATCCAGGTGTCTCGCTATTTCTTCCTTGATGATAGATTCAAGCATTTTCCCTACTACAGAAGTTAAGCTAACCGGCCTATAGTTACCCACCTTTTGTCTACCTCCTTTTTTAAACAGTGGTGTCACATTTGCTGTTTTCCAATCTGCAGGAACCACCCCAGAGTCCAGCGAATTTTGGTAAATTACCACTAGTGCATTTGCTATTTCTCCCACCATCTCTTTTAGTTTCTCTCTCTCTACTCTAAACAGCACCCTCATGATTTTGAACACCTCTATCAAATCTCCTATTGGCCTTCTTCTCTCCAAGGAAAACAATCCCAGCTGCTCCAGTCTATCCTCAGAACTGAAGCTAAGGGGTTTATGAAAGTCCCATTCACCTGCCAGCTGGAATTTCCAGTCAGTGATGGAGGAAACCAAAAGAGAAAATGCTGGAAAATCTCAGCAGGTCTGGCAGCATCTGTAAGGAGAGAAAAGAGCTGACGTTTCAAATCCAGACGACCCTTTGTCAAAGCTTTGACAGTGATGGAGGCAACCCACTAGCAAGTGGGGGGTGGGGGTGAAATAGAGGGGGGGAGGGGCACAGTTGTTCACACACAGACCATTCCCCCCCGGAGGGAATTTGAAAGATTGCAATTAACATAACTGTTCTTGTCCCTCGCGGTCTCCATTTTGAGATTGGTATGTCCCACCGTGGGGTTGCCAGTCACTGAGGATTGGAGGTCTTAGACTGGCCTTCCAGCATCTCACACTGTCCCCTGATTGGTTGGTGAGCCAATTGTCTGATTGGCTGAAGCCTTTAAAATGGCGGTGAGTGCGTCTGAAGCATGAAGCAGCCCCATGTCCAAGTACCGAGCCTTGATTAGAAATTCAGGGATTTTGAAACAGAATCGAATGATTAATTCAATCATTAATGAATTAATGAAGTTAAATACCAGTTAATGCAACCCAACCGTGAGTTATGTTCACGCAATAGACTGTAATTCAAAATGCTCAGCTGTCCTGATTAACATAATTAGTTGTCGCATTGAACGAGTGCTCTGGTTCAATGCAAACCAGATGTGGGTTCTTGCAATGTGGGTTCTTCCACCCACAGTCCAAGGATGTGTAGGTTCAATGGACTGGCCATGGTAAATGCATGATGTTACAGGGATAGGGCAGGAGGGTGGTTCTGGGTAAGATGCAGACCACATTTCCTCTTCTGGGGTGACCTAGAACAAGAGGTCGCAGGTATTGGTTGAGAGGCAGTAGATTTAAAACTGAGATGAGGAGGAACTACTTCTCGCAGAGGGTGGTGAATTTGTGGAACTCGCTGCCCCATCGCGCGGTGGAGGCTGAATCATTGAATGGTTTCAAGAAGGAGATAGATACATTTCTGATTTAAAAAAAGGATCCCCTTATCGATATTCCCTTATATGGGGAGCAGGTGTGGAGGTGGATTTGAGACCAGGGAGAGATCAGCCATGATCTGATTGAATGGCGGAGCAGGCTCGAAGGGCTGAATTGCCTACTACAGCTCCTAATTCCTATGTTTTATGCTCTTTCGGAGAGTCGGTGCAGACTCGATGGGCCAAATGGCCTCCTTCTGCACTGGAGGGATTCTATCGTTCGATGATAACAATGCTATGATTCTGTGAATTACACTTAATTAATGTCAAACTGGCTCATCGCTGGGATCATGGCGGGGAACTGGCATGCAGATTGGCAGCACAAAATTGAGGGCCCACCTGCCAATCCCCCTGCCTGCCCCCCTCACTAGCTCACCTGCCCACCCTCTGTCACATGCCTGCCCACCCATCTGCCTGCCACCCCCCACCAGTCCACTTGCCCAGCCCCTGCCTGCCCACCCTCCTGCCTCTAATCTGGAGCCCAACCCATTTCAGAAACCTCTGTGCTATTCTCACTGGTTTATTTCTGCAGTTAAATACCAGTTATCGCAACCCAACCGTTAGTTATGTTTGGGCAATAGTCTGTAATTCCAGATGTTCATCTGTCCTGATTAACGTAATTAGTTATCTCATTGAAGGGAACAAATTGTCCTGCACTCTGTCAAATTGGCTGTAAAGTCAGAGTTGGACGTGTCGGGGTTTTGTCTACAAGAAGTTTTGGAATATATTAGTGCCAAAACTCTGTGTTTTCTTGCTGTAGTTTTGTGTCAGACATAGGAAGATAGGAATTAGGAACAGGAGGAGGCCACTCGGCCCTTCCAGTCTGCTCCCCCATTCAGTAAAGTCATGATGAAGTCACTCACCTGATGAAGGAGCAGCGCTTCGAAAGCTCGTGATTCAAAGTGAACCTGTTGGATTTTAACCTGGTGTTGTGAGACGTCTTACAATAAAGTCACGGCTGATCTGATTGTAACCTCAACCTCACATTCCTGCCTGCTCCCCGATAACCTTTCACCCCCTTGCTTGTCAAGAATCTAGCTCGCTCTGCCTCAAAAGTCTTCGTTGACGCTTCCTCCACCACTGTCTGAGGAAGAGAGTTCCACAGACTCACAACTTTCTAGGAGAAAGAAATTCTCCTCCTCTCTGTCTTCAGTGGGAGTCCCCTTATTTTTCAACTGTATTCCTGAGTTCTGGTCCCTCCCACAAAGGGAAACATCCTGCCAGCATCCATCCTGTCAACTAGAATCTTCTATGTTTCAATGAGATCACCTCTCAATCTTCCAAACTCCAATGGATACAAACTCAACCTGTCCAACCTTTCCTCATAGGATACCCAGGAATCAGTTGAGTCAACATGGAAACTAGAAGCAGGAGTAGGCCATTCAGCCCTTCGAGCCTGCTCCGCCATTCACTTTGATCATAGAGTCATAGAGGTTTACAGCATGGAAATCGATCCTTTGGCCCAACTTGTCCATGCCGTCCTTTGTTTTTATAGACCTCTGTAAGATCACCCCCAATTCCCCTATGCTCCAGGGAAAAGAGTCCCAGTCTATCCAGCCTCTCCTTTTAACACAAGCCATCTGGTGTCGGTAGCAATCCCTCTGGGAGCAGTTTAGTGGGAACTTTACTCTCTATCGAAACTGGTGCTGCATCTCTCCTGGGAGTGTTTGTTGGGGAGAGTGCAGTCGGTGCTTTACTCTCTAACACCATGCTATACCTGGTTTGATGGGGACAGTGTAGAAGTTGCATTACTGTGTATCTAACACATTCTGTCCAGGGAGTGTTTGATGGGACAGAGTAGACGGAGCTTTAATCTGTATCTAACTCCATACTGTACCTGTCCTGGGATTGTTTGGTGGGAACAGAGTAGATGGAGCATTAATCTGTATCTAACCCTGTGCTGAACCTGTCCTGGGAGTGTTTGACGGGGACAGTGTAGAGGGAGATTTCTCTCTATCTAATCCCGTGCTGTACCTGTCCTGGGAGTGTTTGTTTGGGACAATGTAGAGGGAGCTTTACTCTGTATCTAGTCCCATGCTTTAGTTGTCCTGGGAGTGTTTGATGGAGACAGTCTAGAGAGATCTTTACTGTGTGTCTAACTCTGTGTTATACCTGTCCTGGGAGTGTTTGATGGGGGAACAGCGTAGATGTAACTTTACTCTGTATGCAACCCTGTGGTGTGTCTGTCCTGGGAGTGTTTGAGGAACAGTGAAAAGTGGTCTTTATTCAGTATCTAAACCTATGCTGTATCTGTTCTGGGACTGTTTGGAGTAAAAGAGTCATAGAGGTTTGCAGCATGGAAACAGGCCCTTCGGCCCAACTTGTCCATGTGGCCCTTTTTTTTAGCCACTCACAAGTCTCAATTGCCCACGTTTGGCCCATATCCCTCTATACCCATCCGACCCATGTAACTGTCTAATTGTACCTGCCACTACTACTATCTCTGGCAGTTTGTTCGAAACATTCACCACCCTCTGTGTGAAAAGGTTGTCCCTCTGGACCCTTTTGTATCTCTCCCCTCTCACCTTAAACCTATGCCCTTTAGTTTAAGGCTCCCTTACCTTTGGGAAATGATGTTGACTATCTAGCTGATTTATGCCCCTCATTATTTTATAGACCTCTATAAGATCACCTCAGACCTGTACAAGATCACCAAGATCATGGCTGATCATCGAATTCAATATCCTGATCCACCGCCCCCCCCCGCCCACAATATCCCTTGATCCCTTTAGCCCCAAGAGCTATATTTAATTTCTTCTTGAAATCAGACAATGTTTTGGCCTCAACTACATTCTGCGGTAGTGAATTCCACACGTTCACCATCCTCTGGATGAAGAAATTTTTCTTTATAGAATCATAGAATCATAGGATCTACAGTGCAGAAAGAGGCCATTTGGCCCATCGAGCCTGCACCAACAACAATCCCATCCAGGTCTCATCTCTGTAACCCCTCATATTTACATTCCTAATCCCCCTTGACACAAAGGGGCAATTTAGCATAGCCAATCAACCTAACCCGCATATTTTTGGAGTGTGGGAGGAAACCGGAGCACCCGGAGGAAACCCACGCAGACACGGGGAGAACGTGCAGACTCCGCACAGACAGTGACCCAAGCCAGGAATCGAACCCGGGTCGCTGGTGCTGTGAGGCAGCAGTGCTAACCACTGTGCTACCGTGTTGTCCTAATCTCTAAAAGGTCCTTGTCCTCAAACTATGACCCTAGTTCCTTCAGACAAACGTCTCCGAACTGCAATAAACTCCAGCCCCATGTTAAATCAGCTGGGTTACATGGAAATTAGGAAGCAGACACAGACAACATGTCATCACATTCAATGAACATTTCATGGAGTCTTCCTCAGGATATCATGATTTATTTTATTCGTTCGTGGGGTGTGGGTGTCACTCGCAAATGCCAACATTTATTGCCCATCCTTTGTTGCCCCTTGAACTGAGTGGCTCACTGAACCATTTCAGAGGACAGTTAAGAGTCAACTACATTGCTGTGGCTCTGGAGTCACATGTAGGCCAGACCAGATAAGGACAACAGATTTCATAGAATCAAAGAATCTCTACAATGCAGAAGGAGGCCATTCAGCCCATTGAGTCTGCACCGACCACAATCCCACCCAGGCCCTATCCCTGTAACCCCTCACATTTAACCTGCTAGTCCTCTGACACTAGGGTCAATTTAGCATGGCCAATCAACATAACCTTCCCTAAAGGACATTAGTGAACCAGATGGGTTTTTCTGACAATTAACAATGGTTTAATTGTCATCAGTAGATTCTTAATTCCAGATTTTTAATGAATGCAAATTCCAACACCTGCCGTGGTGGGATTCGGACCTGGGTCCCCAGAGCATTACCCTGGGACATTGGAATACTAGTCCGGTGATAATAGCACGATGTTGTCCCTTTAACTGGGGAATCATGTTGGACACATCCACAGGCAGCTCAATAATGGCTGGCTGTTGAACAGTAAAATAGATAATCTATTGATCCTCACCAACTAAACCACTGCAGGGTGGTTTCAGTGAAAAGTGTGGCCAACCAGGGTTGTGTGTCATTGCACCAACTCTCTCAGGGTGAGTTGGTGTGGGTTTGGATATAGGCAGCAGTGCTCAATATTTTGGGCAGCATAAAATAAGATGATGACCCACTATAGCAGGGCAGTGAAGAAGGCTTTTGGCATGCTGGCCTTCATCAGTCAGGGCATTGAGTATACAAGTTGGGAACTTATGTTGCAGTTGTATGGGACGGTGGTGAGGCCACACCTGGAGTATTGTGTTCAGCTTTGGTCACCTTGCTATAGGAAAGATGTTATTAAACTGGAGAGAATGCAGAAGAGATTTACAAGGATGTTGCCAGGACTCAGGGACTGATTTATACAGAGAGATTGGACAGGCTGGGACTTTTTATTTGGAGCATAGGAGTCTGAGAGGTGATCTTATAGGAGGTGTGTAAGATCATGAGAGGCATGGATAGGGTGAATGCACTCAGTCTTTCTCCCAGGGTTGGGATATCGAGAACTAGAGGGCATAGGTTTAAGTTAAGAGAGGAAAGAATTAATGAGAACCTGAGGAGAAACCTTTTTACACAGAGGGTGGTACATATGTGGAATGAGCTGCCGGAGGAAGTGGTTGAGGCAGGGACATTGACAATATTTAAAAGGTATTTGGACAGATACATGGATAGGAAAGCTTTAGAGGGATATGGGCCAAATGCAGGCAAATGGGGTTAGCTTAGATGGGCTTTTGGTCGGTTTGGGCCGAATGGCCTATAGATTCTATGATTCTATAGTGGATCTCCATTCCCATCTCTTTCTGTATTATATGAGAATCTAGCACTGGAAGTAGACCTTTCAACAACTGAAACTTCTTCCACCAGCAGTGAAAAGACTGGCGAGGGAATGGTAAATAATGTTACTGAGAGAGATGCATTTCTGAAGCTTATCTCATTGCCCAATAGGACCTGAGCTTACAGGGGTTGGTCTAAAGCTCCTTATCTCTGTCCTCTGCTATCAATTTCCATCTTTATTCTTTCACAGGATGTGGGTGTCACTGGCTAGCCCAGCATTTGTTGCCCTTTTATTGGCTCGGCCAACACTTATTGCCCATCCCTAATTGCCCTTGAGAATGTGTTAGTGAGCTGCCATCTTGAACCCGCTGCAGTCCGTGTGGTGTAGGTACACTCACACTACTGTGAAGGAGGGAGTTCCAGGACTTTGACCCAGCGACAGTGAAGGAACGGGCGATAGGTTTCCAAGTCAGGATGGTGAGTGGCTTGGAGGGGAACTTCCAGGTGGTGGTGTTCCCATGTATCTGCTGCTCTTGTCCTTCTAGATGGTAGTGGTCGTGGGTTAAGAAGGTGTTGCCTAAGGAGTCTTGAGTTGCTGCAGTGCATCTTGTAAATGGGTCACATGGTGCATCAGTGGGGGAGGGAGTGAATGTTTGTGGATGGGCTAGCAATCAAGCGGGTTGCTTTGTCCTGGATGGTGTCGAGTGTTGTTGGAGCTGCACTCATCCAGATGAGTGGGGAGTATTCCATCACACTCTGACTTGTGCGTTGTAGATGGTGGACAGGTTTCGGGGGAGTCAGGAGGTGAGTTACTCGCTGCAGAATTCCCAGCTTCATGACCAGCTTTTCTGGGTGATTATTTATGCCTTTGGATGCTGACCTTAGGTAAAGGGGTTTAGTGCATGACCACATCACCAGGGAGTGTGCAGCTGCTCTGATAGATGTCCTCAAGAGAGGAAGTGTGAAGGATAAAAGTCTAAAAAGCAACCGTCAGATGCGTGGATGTCAGGCAAGGGACGGGATCATTGTGCTGCCCCTTATAGTCGAATGGCCTGGCTGACACCCCCTGCCTTGGATGGCAAATGGCCTTGCGGGAGAGCAAATGACCTGGGGAGAGGAATGAGCTCAGTGTGAAGGATGCCTCCGAACACAGACAGAGTGAAAGGAAAAGAAACAAACTCACTGGGTGACGGGGGTGGGGAGGGGGGGTGGGGGAGGGGGATGAAGAATGCCCCTTTGCTCCTGTGTTAATAAAGAGCGGGCCTCTGACGTACGGAGTGTGTAAAACTTTACAAACAGCAGCTAAAGATATAAAAGGCAGGTAGCGTGCCGAACTGCGGAGGTTTTATCAATATCCTCATCAGCATTTTATGATTCATAAAGTGACAGAATTCTGTGCCGTTTATCTCCCAGCCAGACCAACAGAGCGTGCAGTCACTCTTGTAATACAGCGCGTTGCAGTTTAACGTTTGCTTTGATAAGTGTATAATTAGGTCTTATTCATAAATTCCGTAAAAATAAAACCCATCTCGCGGCGGCCCATTTATTCATCGATATAATATGAATAGTGATTAAACCCATGTGTGCTACTAAAGAGGTACATTAACAAGTGGCGGAGAGTTCCGGGCTGCAGTTCCGATGATTGGCCACCCTGTTGAACTCCTGATTCACTGGGTTACGGTCAAAAGCAGCACATTTTTTTACCCATGCTTTCATCCATGTTTATCTCCCCCTTTGCGTTGTGCATGTGTATTCCTCAGGCATTACTTGGGGCGACAGGGTGGCACAGTGGTTAGCGCTGCTGCCTCACAGCGCCAGGGACCCGGGTTCGATTCCCGGCTCGGGTCACTGTCTGTGTGGAGTTTGCACATTCTCCCCGTGTCTGCGTGGGTTTCCTCCGGGTGCTCCGGTTTCCTCCCACAGTCTGAAAGACGTGCTGTTTAGATGCATTGATCCGAACAGGCATCGGAGTGTGGTGACTAGGGGACTTTCACAGTAAGTTCATTGCAGTGTTAATATAAGCCTTACTTGTAACTAATCAATTAACTTTAACTTCAGTCAGGCTGATGTCTCCTTCAGCTCCCCTTTCCCCCAGTGCGCCCCCATGCTCGAGACGGACTGAGACATCTCTGAGATTTGTTGGGCCACATGACTTTTAATCGTGGCCCGGGTACCGCTTTAGAATCGTGCAATTGTAGACACTTACTGCACTGCAGGAAGCCATTCAGCCCATCAAAATAATGCCAGCTCTTCGACAGCTCTGTCTAATTTGTCCCCTTCGAACCACAAAGCCTTCCCTTCTCCAATACTTATCCAATTCTCCTTTACATCGCTGCTCACCCTTCCAGCCAGTCTCCCATCCATTGACTCTGTCTACACTTCCCACTGCCTCGGAAAAGCAGCCAGTGTAATTAAGGACCCCATGCACCCCGGACATTCTCTCTTCCACCTTCTTCTGTCAGGAAAAAGATACAAAAATCTGAGGTCACGTACCAACCGACTCAAGAACAGCTTCTTCCCTGCTGCTGTGAGTCTTTTGAATGGACCTACCTTATATTAAACTGATCCCTGTGTGATTGATTGCTTCTGTTAAGTCTTCTTGTCTTATTTGTGGCTGAACTCGTTTCCTGCATCACAGCTAGTTCTTCGGTTTTGACGCCACTGCTGGCTGCTGATTCCTAAGTGGTGAAATGGCACCGTTTTATGCGCTCTGTAACTCTTGTGAACCTTTTTCAGCAATTTCTATTGCCAGAACCATCTCCATTGCTCATTTAAAATTTACATCGACCACTGAAAATAGTCGTCATTGAATTTCCTTGTTATTCACCCCTCAGACTAATCTGTCCAATACCATATCATTCAAGGTGGTTTCAAAATCGCAATATATGTTTCAGTTTAGTGACATTGTGAGTCCGGTCAGAAAGGAAAAGGATGCAGACATGAGGTCTCGGCAACTAAAAACAGATGAAGCATTTGAAGAATACAGGGAAAGTGGAAAAGAGCTCAAACAGAGAGATAGGAGGACAAGAAGGGGGTCACAAAATGTCCTTGGCAGGTCGGATTAACAAGTGGCGGAGAGTTCCTGGCTGCAGTTCCGATGATTGACCACCCTGTTGAACTCCTGATTCACTGGGTTACAGTCAAAAGCAGCACATGTTTTCATCCATGCTTTCATCCATGTTTTCTTCCCCCTTTGCGTTGTGCATGCGTATTCCTCAGGCATTACTTGGGGCGACAGGGTGGCACTACTGCCTCACAGCGCCAGGGACCCGGGTTCGATTCCCGGCTTGGGTCACTGTCTGTGTGGAATTTGCATGTTCTCCCCGTGTCTGCGTGGGTTTCCTCCGGGTGCTCCGATTTCCTCCCACAATCTGAAAGACGTGCTGGTTAGGTGCATTGACCTGAACAGGCGTCGGAGTGTGGCGACTAGGGGACTCCCAAGGCATTTTATACATATGTTAGGAACAAGAAGGTAGGTAGAGAAAGAGTTAAGGACAAAAGAGGGAAACTATGTGTAGAACCAAAGGAAGTGGAAGAGATCCTTAATGAGTACTTTGCATCGGTATTCACAAAGGAGAGGAACACGTCAATTGATGGTGTCTTGGAGGGGTATGTAAACCCTTTAGAACAAGCCATCATTACGAGGGAGAAAGTGTTAGGTGAATTAAAAAACATTAAGGAAGACAAATCCCCAGGACCAGAAGGCATGTTTCCCAGATTACTGAGAGAGATAAGAGATGAAACTGCTGGGCCTCTAACAGAAATCTTTGTTTCTTCATTGGCCACTGGTGAGGTGAGCATGATGTGGGGATGCCGGCATTCTCCAAGGCGGCCTTCACGACACACGACAATGCAGAGTCGGCCATTGAGGACAGAGGGTAGTGGTGGAAGGGTGTTTTTCTGATTGGAGGTCTGTAACTAGTGGTGTTCCGCAGGGATCGGTGCTGGGACCTCTGCTGTTTGTAATATATATAAATGACTTGGAAGAAAACATAGCTGGTCTGATTAGCAAGTTTGCGGATGATACTAAGATTGGCGGAGTTACGGATAGTGATGAAGATTGTCAGAGAATACAGCAGGATATTGATAGGCTGGAAAATTGGGCGCAGAAATGGCAGGTGGAATTTAATCCAGCCAAATGCGAGGTGATGCATTTTGGTAGATCCAATTCAGGTGGAAGCTATAAAACAAATGGCAGAACCATCAGGAGCATAGACACACAGAGAGATCTGGGAGTACAGGTCCACAGACCCTTAAAAGCGGCAGCACAGGTGGAAAAGGTAGTGAAGAAAGCATGTGGCATGCCTGCCTTTATCGACTGGGGCATTGAGTGGAAAAGTTGGCAAATTATGTTACAGTTATATAAAACGTTGGAATACTGTGTCCAATTCTGGTCACCGCACTACCTTTGGAGGCTTTGGAGAGAGTACAGAAAAGGTTTACCAAGATGTTGCCTGGCATGGAGGGTATTAGCTACGAGGAGAGATTGAATAAACTGGGATTGTTCTCCCTGGAAAGACGGAGGCTGAGGGGCGACCTGAGAGAAGTTTATAAAATTATGAGAGGCATAGACAGGGTGAACAGTTGGAAGCTTTTCCCAGGGCAGAAATGACAATTACAAGGGGGATAGACATATGAACAAATGAGGAATAGCGGGATATAAGCGGTTGGTCTAGATAGATAGAAGTGATCGGCGCAGGCTTGGAGGGCCGAAGGGCCTGTTCCTGTGCTGTACTATTCTTTGTTTTTTGACATAAGTCGCAATCCTATTGCCTGGGGCTCTCCCCCTCGAATTCAACCTGAATCTCTGGAGTATAACTGTTGGCTGAGGCTGGAAATGTAACTTCACCAATTCCAAGAGCTGGGTGAATGATTTGGGGCTGAGACTGAGAGTCAGGTTATAAAGTTTGGGTTCCACACGCATTCCAGATGTCTTGCACATCAACCCCCCCCCCATTCCCCTCCCTTATTTGATCCACTTGGAAGTACTACAACAAAGAACAACAAAGAACAATACAGCACAGGAACAGGCCCTTCGGCCCTCCAAGCCCGCGCCGCTCCCTGGTCCAAACTAGGCCATTCTTTTGTATCCCTCCATTCCCACTCCATTCATGTGGCTATCTAGATAAGTCTTAAAAGTTCCCAGTGTGTCTGCCTCCACCACCTTGCCCAGCAGCGCATTCCAGGCCCCCACCACCCTCTGTGTAAAATACGTCCTTCTGATATCCGTGTTAAACCTCCCCCCTCACCTTGAACCTATGACCCCTCGTGAACGTCACGACCGATCTGGGAAAAAGCTTCCCACCGTTCACCCTATCTATGCCTTTCATAATTTTATACACCTCTATTAGGTCACCCCTCATCCTCCGTCTTTCCAGTGAGAACAACCCCAGTTTACCCAATCTCTCCTCATAACTAAGCCCTTCCATACCAGGCAACATCCTGGTAAACCTCCTCTGCACTCTTTCTAAAGCCTCCACGTCCTTCCGGTAGTGTGGCGACCAGAACTGGGCGCAGTATTCCAAATGCCAAGGCGCTCTACTTCTTGTGTTCAGTCCTCTGCGGAAGACTCAAATGGATCTATCCATCGAAAGAGGAGCATCTTGATAAATACTCTTTTAGAGTCATAGAGTTTGCAGCATGGAAACAGGTCCTCCAGCCCAAATTGTCCATGCCACCCAGTTTTTACCATTGCGCTAGTCCCAATTGCCTGTGTTTGGCCCATATCCCTCTATCCCCATCTTATCCATGTAATTGTCTAAATGTTTTTTCATAGAATCATAGAATCCTACAATGCAGAAAGAGGCCATTCAGCCCATCGAGTCTGCACCGACCACAATCCCACCCAGGCCTTATCCTCATAACCCCATGCATTTGCCCTATAGTCCCCCTGACACTAAGGGGCAATTTAGCGTGGCCAGTCCACCTAACCTGCACATCTGTGGACCGTGGGAGGAAACTGGAGCACCTGGAGGAAAAACACCCAGACACGTGGAGAACGTGCAGACTCCACACAGACATGACCCAAACTGGGAATTGAACCCGTGTCCCTGGCACTGTGAGACAGCAGTGCTAACCACTGTGCCACCCTTTTAAAAGACAAAATTGTACCCGCCTCTACTACTGCCTCTGGCAGCTTGTTCCAGACACTGAGTGAAAGATTTGCCCCTCTGGACCTTTTTGTATCTCTCCCCTCTCACCTTAAACCCATGCCCTCGACTTCACTCAACTTCCCTGAAAACTGGGTACTCACAATCTGAGGACCTTTTTTTATCTTTGTCGTCAAATGTAAAGATGCTTGTTCATCAGTTTAGGGAAAAGTTACAGATTAAAACTATAGAGGCTTGCAGCCTCGTGGCTGCAATCAGCTCCCAAGATGACTCTGATGTGGAGATGCAGGTGTTGGACTGGGGTGGGCACAGTAAGAAGTCTCACAACACCAGGTTAAAGTCCAACAGGTTTATTTGGTAGCACAAGCTTTCGGAGCGCTGCTCCTTCATCATGTGAGTCTAAGGTGACTCTGAGTACAGAAGCTCGCACTTACCAGATGACATTAATTTGTAAGGGTGGGGTTTTTTGTTCCCGTTTTTGGGGGCGTGGTGTTTTTTTTATTAATCTATGGGACATGGGCGTGACTGGCTGGCCCGCATTTATTGTCCATCCGTAATTGTCCTTGGAGGGCAGTTGAGAGTTTACCACATTGCTGTAGCTCTGGAGTCACATGTAGGCCAGACCAGGTAAGGACGGCAGATTTCCTTCCCTAAAGGACATTTGTGAACCAGATGTGTTTTTCTGACAATCGACCATGGTTTCATGGTCATCAGTAGATTCTTAATTCCAGATGTATTTATTTTATTGAATTCAAATTCCACCATCTGCCGTGGCAGGATTCGAACCCGGGTCCACAGAACATTAGCTCAGTTTCTGGATTAATAGGCTAGCGATAATACCACGAGGCCATCGCCTCCCCTGTGTGTGGGATCGGTGGACCCCGCAGGAATCCCGAAAGAAATTTTAGGCTGATGGGACTTCCTGTCACGATTGTCCGCATCCCACCAACCCCCAACCCCTACCCTCCAACAAAATAATGGCTTTCCTGTTGAGTGCACTGCCAGCCTAGAACCACTGGATCTGGGCCTCGTTGAAGCTGTGGTTGAGTACGATGCTTTCCTGGCTGCCGTCCTTGTGCTTAAGGATACACATGAGAGGATTTCCGGGAGTGAATTCCTCCATTTGAACATATTTAAATATAATTCATAGAAATTCATAGAATCCCCAAAGTGCAGAAGGAGGCTATTCGGCCCATCGAGTCTGCACCGACCACAATCCCACCCAGGCCCTATTCCCGAAAGCCCACATACTTGCCCCGCTAATCCCTCTAACATACAGACCCCGGAACACTAAGGGTTAATTTAGCATGTCCAGTTGATCTAACCTGCACATCTTTGAACTGTGGGAGGAAACCGGAGCACCCGGAGGAAACCCACGCAGACATGGGGAGAATGTGCAGACTCCGCGTAGACAGTGACCTGAGCCGGGAATCGAACCTGGGTCCCTGGAGCTGCGAAGCAGCAGTGCTAACCACTGTGCCACTGTGCGGCCCACGAATGATCAGGTCTTTATGCCTCCATTCACACCAGCGTGAGAGCGCGTCAGTGTGAATCACGACAGGTCCGTCATGATGTGCACCAGGTGAGCAGAACCTGCTGGAGGCACACAGGTGTGTAAAGCCCCCAGGAAGTTGAGGATCAGGCCTGGGCAGTATCCTGGCACAGTCCCGTGGCACTGCCCGGGCGCAGGGAGGGGAGTTCCATGGTGGGGGGAGGTTCCATGGGGGGGTGCAGGGGAGGTTCTGTGGTGGTGGGATTCTGTGAGGGGATGGGGAAGTATTTTTGATTCTTTATTTAGGGGTGCCCTTTAAAATTAATGTCCCAATCTTTCAAATCCCTAAATTGTTGTCAGAGTGGTGTGGTGGGACCCGCCCTTTCACTTCATTTTCTCTACAAGCATCAAACGAAGAAGCCATCCTCGGGGCCGAAGGTTTTCACCCTGATTTTCCCATCAGCTGCATCAGAAAATGGGAAATAAGACATTTATTTATAAAAGTCTGAAAATGTCACAAAATGTCTGCACCAGTGGTAGGGAAATTATTGGAGAGGATTCTTCGAGACAGGATTTATTCCCACTTGGAAATAAGTGGACATATTAGCGAGAGGCAACATGGTTTTGTAAAGGGGACATCGTGTCTCACTAACTTGATCGAATTTTTCGAGGAAGTGATGAAGATGATTGATGACGGTAGGGTAATGGATGTTGTCTACATGGACTTCAGTAAGGTCTCTGACAAGGTCTCTCATGGCAGACTGGTACAGAAGGTGAAGTTGCATGGGATCAGAGGTGAGCTGGCAAGGTGGATACAAAACTGGCTCGGTCAAAGAAGTGGAGATGCAGATTTCCACTCCATCTGACGAAGAAAGCTAATGGTATTTGCTACCAAATAAACCTGTTGGACTTTAACCTGGTGTTGTTAAAACTCTTACTCGGTCAAAGAAGACAGAGGGTAGCAGTGGAAGGGTGCGTTTCTGAATGGAGGGCTATGACAAGTGGTGTTCCTCAGGGATCAGTGCTGGGACCTTTGCTGTTTGTAATATATATAAATGATTTGGAGGAAAATGTAACTGGATTGATTAGTAAGTTTGCGGACGACACAAAGGTTGGTGGATTTGCGGATAACGATGAGGACCATCAGAGGATACAGCAGGATATAGATCAGTTGGAGACTTGGGCGGAGAGATGGCAGATGGAGTTTAATCCGGACAAATGTGAGGTAATGCATTTTGGAAGGCCTAATACAGATAGAAAATATACAGTAAATGGCAGAACCCTTAGGAGTATCGATAGGCAGAGGGATCTGGGTGTACAGGCACACAGGTCACTGAAAGTGGCAATGCAGGTGGAGAAGATAGTTAAGAAGGCATACGGCATGCTTGCCTTCATCGGCCGGGGTATTAAGTTTAAAAAATGGCAAGACATGTTGACACTTTAAAGGACCTTAGTGAGGCCGCACTTGGAATATAGTGTTCAATTCTGGTCGCCACACTACCAGAAGGATGTGGAGGCATTGGAGAAGGTACAGAAAAGATTTACCAGGATGTTGCCTGGCATGGAGGGCATTAGCTATGAGGAGAGATTGGAGAAACTTGGTTTGTTCTCACTGGAGCGACGGAGGTTGAGGGGAGACCTGATAGAAATCTACAAGATTATGAGAGGCATGGACAGAGTGGATAGTCAGAAGCTTTTTCCCAGGGTGGAAGAGTCAATTACTAGGGGGCACAGGTTTAAGGTGCGAGGGACAAGTTTTAAAAAAGATGTACGAGGCAGATTTTGTACACAGAGAGTGGTGGGTGCCTGGAACTCGTTGCTGGGGGAAGTAGTGGAAGCGGAAACGGTAGTGACTTTTAAGGGGTGTCTTGACAAGTACATGAATGAGATGGGAATAGAGGGATATGGTCCCCAGAAGTGTAGGGGTTTTTAGTTAAGTCAGTCAGCATGGTCGGTGCAGGCTTGGAGGGCCGAAGGGCCTGTTCCTGTGCTGTAGTTTTCTTTGTTCTTTGTTCAGTGCTTATCCCAGCTCTCACTTTGAGGCCTTTCTGTTTTCCTTAGCCCTGAGTCAACACCCAGGCTCAACCAAGCAAGCATGGTGAGCATAGGTCAGTTATCAGAGCCACATAATCAAACACAGAACCATTAGTTCATTTATTTATTTATTTGAGTTTATTTATTAGTGTCACAGGAGGCCTACATTAACACTGCAATGAAGTTACTGTGAAAATCCCATAGTCGCCACACTCCGGCACCAGTTCGGGTACACTGAGGGAGAATTTAGCACGGCCAATGCACCTAACCAGCACGTCTTTCAGACTGTGGGAGGAAACCGGAGCACCTGGAGGAAACCCACGCAGACACAGGGAGAACGTGCAGACTCCACACAGTGACCCAAGCCGGGAATCGAACCCGGGCTCCTGGCGCTGTGAGGCAGCAGTGCTAACCACTGTGCCACCCCATTAAACCATTGAACACTATGCAACCATCTCCCCCTCCCCGCCCTTGTAACTAAAGACCTTATTTAATATTAAATCTTTGAAAATGACAATCTGGCTTGCTGCCAGTCAAACCCCCACCCCCTTGAAATAAAAGAAAATAGTTGCATTCGTGCAAGATATCTGAACCCACACATCATTGTAACACAGTCGGAGGTGCTAATACTGTAATAAGTCTTCAGAGGCAGAAGTCTCTTCACCAAAATCCCTTTATTTACAATTCCAACAGCGGTACACAGAGTGCTATCTGTCAGCAGTCTACCTTCAGGAGCGCCAGAGGAACTGACACTCCCAGTTAAATACAAGGAAAAGACTCCCTGATTGGCCCATCAATTGACTCCTTAATCAGGGAGCTCATATTCCAATAGGCCAACCTCAACGGCCCTGATTGAAGTCATTGCTCTCGAGGGAGTGCAGCGAAGGTTTACCAGGCTGATTCAGGGGATGGCGGGACTGATGTATGAGGAGAGATTGACTAGGTTAGGATTGTTTTCGCTGGAGTTCAGACGAATGAGGGGGGATCTCATAGAGACTTATAAAATTCTAACAGGACTAGACAGGGTTGATGCAGGGAGGATGTTCCCGATGGTGGGGGGAGTCCAGAACCAGGGGTCACAGTCTGAGGATTCGGGATAGACCATTTAGGACAGAGATGAGGAGACATTTCTTCACCCAAAGAGTGGTGAGCCTGTGGAATTCATTACCACAGGAAGTAGTTGATACCAAAACATTGAATGTATTCAAGAGGCAGCTGGATATAGCACTTGGGGCGAATGGGATCAAAGGTTATGGGGAGAAAGCAGGATTAGGCTATTGAGTTGGATGATCAGCCATGATCATAATGAATGGCGGAGCAGGCTCGAAGGGCCAAATGGCCTCCTCTTGCTCCTATCTTCTATGTTTCGATGTTATAAATACATTGCAGCCAGCTTTGAGATAGAGAGTAAAAATGTTTGCAAGAAACAGAGTAGCCTGACCTCTTCAAATGAGATTAACATTATCTTCATTCATGTTTTGGTTGCTGTTGCGTAGAAGCTGTGTTTAACTCCACGTGGATCAGACCCAGTGCTGCTAATTACTCTAATTGTTGCATTAGTGTCGGGGAAAACCCACCCGAGTCGATGGCAAGTGTGCAGCAGCCGTCCTCCCCAGCTCAGGGCAATCTGGATAATCATACATTCGCAATCTGCACCGCGATTGAAGGAAGATCGATGGAAATATCTGGCAGTGAACCGGAGAGATGTTAAAGTAACGCAACGGGCAAAATGTGGCCAGGGTTCCACTGAAAACAAAAAGCAACAGAACATCAAGCCAAGCCTCCGCGCTAAAACAACACAAACTCTTCAAAGGCCAGCTGTAATTATTTAAGTGGCGCTAAAGCCACTCGAGCAGTTGGCCATCTTGTGTTTAAAAGGAGTAATCCATTCCCTCAGGGATGAGACCTTGATTGAATTTGCTGCTACTGAGGTTGTGTTATCTCCCTGTGTGGAGGCAAAACAAACAACAAATACATTTTTAATTCCATCAAATTTGGTGCACTGTCTATTCTTGTACTGCATCAACGGGGATGAAGTATAAAGGGTCGAGAGCTTCAAGTTTTTCGGTGTCCAGATCACCAACAAACTGTCCTGGTCCCCCCATGCTGACACTATAGTTAGGACAGCCCACCAACGCCTCTACTTTCTCAGAAGACTAAGGAAATTTGGCATGTCAGCTAAGACTCTCACCAACTTTTACAGATGCAGCATAGAAAGCATTCTTTCTGGTTGTATCACAGCTTGGTATGGCTCCTGCTCTGCCCAAGACCACAAGAAACTACAAAGGGTTGTGAATGAACCCCAGTCCATCACTCAAACCAGCCTCCCATCCATTGACTCTGTCTACACTTCCCGCTGCCTCGGAAAAGCAGCCAGCATAATTAAGGACCCCACGCCTCCCGGACATTCTCTCTTCCACCTTCTTCCGTCGGGAAAAAGATACAAAAGTCTGAGTTCACGTATCAACCGACTCAAGAACATCTTCTTCCCTGCTGCCATCAGACTTTTGAATGGACTTACCTTGCATTAAGTTGATCTTTCTCTACACCCTAGCTATGACTGTAACACTACATTCTGCACTCTCTCCTTTCCTTCTCTATGAACGGTATGCTTTGTCTGTATAGTGCGCAAGAAACAATACTTCTCACTCTATGTAAATACATGTGACAATAATAAATCAGATTAAATCAAAGGTCCTGCAAAGTGCCCTCCCTTTTAGCAATGCGTATTCGTTTAATTGGCTGTTTTGGGGCTAAAGGGATCAAGGGATATGGGGGGGAAGGGGGGATCAGGATATTGAATTTGATGATCAGCCATGATCAGAATGAATGGTGGAGCAGGCTCGAAGGGCCGAATGGCCTCCTTCTGCTTCTACTTTCTATGTTTCTATGTTGAACGCTGTCCAATTCTGTTTTCAGAGATGCCCTTGCTGGATTATCGGCTAAAAATTAAAAAGCATACTTTGGTTGGAGTTAGATTTTGATTTTTGAGTTCGATTCCCGGCTTGGGTCACTGTCTGTGCCCAGTCTGCATGTTCTCCCCGTGTCTGCGTGGGTTTCCTCCGGGTGCTCCAGTTTCCTCCCACAGTCTGAAAGACGTGCTGATTAGGTGCATTGGCCATGCTAAATTCTCCCTCAGTGTACCCGAACAGACGCCGGAGTGTGATGTCTAGGGGATTTTCACAGTAACTTCATTGCAGTGTTAATGTAAGCCTACTTGTGACACTAATGAATAAATACAATACCAGGATATGGTCCTTCCAGGACATCACAGCACTCTGTTCTGCGTGGGTTTCCTCCGGGTGCTCTGGTTTCCTCCCACACTCCAACGATGTGTGGGTTAGGATGATTGGACATGCTAAATAGTCCCTTAGTTGGGGAATTGACAGGGTAAATATATGGGATTATGGGGATAGGGCCGTCAGAGATCAGAGATTAAATGCAGACACGATGGGCTGAATGGCCTCCCTCTGCACTGTACGATTCAACGGGTGAGATTTTAGGGCCTTGCTCGTCCTGAAACCATAAAATCCCACTCGAGGTCAACAGACCTTTCCATGGTCCGCCCCTCACCCGCTCCGATTCCCGTGGTGGGCAGAACGGTAAAATCCCAGCCTATGATTCTATGAATATTAGTTAAAATCTCTCTGGATCGTGACAGAGGTGCTTCTTGTTTGCTGAGACAACTCCCACCCCCGGCCCAAACTCCTACCAGCTATCCTTCCCCGACCCACTCCACTGCACAGCTTGATCCCACCCCATAATACAGGACCTCTCTCCTTGATGTGATCAGCTGAATGGTCTGTGCCTTCCTCTGGCTCACTTGCTTGTCGCTGGCAAACCTCTCAGCCGAGACCACCTCTTGTGGTGAGACCTGGTCTCCCAGTGCTTTTGACTTATGTGCAGCATTTTGCAATTCTTTGTAAAATCTGCTTCCCTGAGTGAAGTTTATCTTGGAGGTGAAAGAGAGAGAGAGGTGGGGGGAGGCGTTTGGGATCATTTTTGTGACTGAGCACTCGTTGTACCGGCTCAAGCTTCTGCCTCACTCTCACATGAATAGGGTCTTCCTTGTTCGTTGCAAGGTATTTATTTTGAACTGTAAGAAAGTTACGGGAACGCATTCCACACCCTGAAGGGCCTCTGGACTCCAATTAAGATCTGAGCCTCAGTTAACACCCTCATTACGGATCCTGCAAACCATTCCTTTGGCAGGGAGAAAAAAAATCAAAGATAGTTCCTGTATCTTGTGACTTCCCGGCTAGTTAGCACTAACCAAACAAGCAGCTGCCTGCTCCCATTTGCTTAGGTGGCTCTCGTGGGCTGGAAGTTTATGCGCCGTGGCAAGGCACCCCTTTGACCTCACAACCTCTGCGGCATTTTTGTCACCCCCCCCGTTGCCAAGGCTACGGTGTTTGAGCATCTGTCCTTCCCTGCTCCATCCCTCTCTCTCTATTAGATTAGCTGAGAGGCCCAGCACTGGCTTAGATCAAGGCCCTCGAGTCATGATCTGATTTGCTTGATTCCTGGCTGGGTTCAGTGAGAGAATGTGCAGGTTGACTCTCGGGCCATCCGAGCTGGCCAGCTGAATCCTACCTTCAACTAAAACCAATACAAACCTCAAACTCTTTCAATGCGATGCACAGATTTCTAACTTTTCCTCAGTTTAATCGATGTTTTGCACAAACTAATTCCAAACTGATTGTTAACCCCTTGGGCACTGTGCTTTATTCTTGATGGGGTGGCACGGTGGCACAGTGGTCAGCACCAGGAACACGGGTTTGATTCCCGGCTCGGGTCACTGTGCGTGCAGAGTCTGCACGTTCTCCCCATGTCTGCGTGGGTTTCCTCCGGGTGCTCCAGTTTCCTCCCACAGTCTGAAAGATGTGCTGGTTAGGTGCATTGGCCATGCTAAATTCTCCCTCAGTGTACCCGAACAGGCGCCGGAGTGTGGCAACTAAGGGATTTTCATAGTAACTTAGAAACATAGAATCCTACAGTGCAGAAGGAGGCCATTCGGCCCATCGGGCCTGCACCGACCACAATCCCAGCCGGCCCTATCCCCATAACCCCACATATATACCCCACTAAACTCTCTAACCTATCTATCCCGGGACACACTAAGGGGCAATTTAGCACAGCCAATTCACCTAACTTGCACAACTTTGGAGTGTGGGAGGAAACCGGAGCACCCGGAGGAAACCCACGCAGACATGGGGGGAACGTGCAAACTCCACACAGACAGTGACCTGAGCCGGGAATCGAACCCGGGTCCCTGGAGCTGTGAGGCAGCAGTGCTAACCACTTTGCCACCGTGCTGCCCATAACTTCATTGCAGTGTTAATGTAAGCCTACTTGTGACACTAATAAATAGACATAAGGTGCTAGCAAAGCAGCACTGGCCGATACTGTCTATCCAGGAGAGAGTTGGCCAGCAGACAGCCCCATAACTGAAATGAGCAGCGAATATGAGTTAACACAAAGCTTTGTGTGTGATCACGCCATGTTGATCTTCCATAACTGAGCAAGGACGATTCACCTTTCAACGTGACAATAAAAATAACAGCTAAGGCCCTTTTATTTTTCAGGGACACCTGGATAAGTGAGGCTGAGTGCTTTCCTTCACCGAGAGAATACTGAAAAGCCAATTCTTTCATTCAGACAAAAAGAGAAAATAGACGCTTCATGAATTGAGACTTTACCTTCAACTTGCTGCATGGCAACTGTGATGATACAAAGAACAAAGAACAAAGAAGAATACAGCACAGGAACAGGCCCTTCGGCCCTCCAAGCCTGCACCGATCGTGTGTTCCTAACTAGACCATCCGTTTGTATCCCTCTATTCCCATGATGCGGGGAGGATACAGTTATTCTGTGACAGACAGGAGCTTACTGAGGATGTCACGTTGAATGGAGGGAAGCAGCGTCAGGGTGATGGGACAGGCAGCAGTCTGTCCTCGATCTGCTGTGTTTATATTTTGTGCCGGACTTTCTGCCACGCTCGCCCGAGGTCAACGGACCTGTCCATGGTCCACCCCTCACCCGCTACACACCTTTCCATGGTCCCCTCTCGCCCCCTACACACCTGTCCATGGTCCCCTCTCGCCCTCTACACACCTGTCCATGGTCCACCCCTCACCCACTACACACCTGTCCATGGTCCACCCCTCGCCCCCTACACACCTGTCCATGGTCCACCCCTCACCCACTACACACTTGTCCATGGTCCACCCCTCACCCACTACACACCTGTCCATGGTCCCCTCTCGCCCCCTACACACCTGTCCATGGTCCCCTCTCGCCCGCTACACACCTGTCCATGGTCCCCTCTCGCCCCCTACACACCTGTCCATGGTCCCCACTCGCCCGCTACACACCTGTCCATGGTCCCCTCTCGCCCCCTACACACCTTTCCATGGTCCCCTCTCGCCCGCTACACACCTGTCCATGGTCCCCTCTCGCCCCCTACACACCTGTCCATGGTCCCCTCTCGCCCCCTACACACCTGTCCATGGTCCCCTCTCGCCCCCTGCACACCTGTCCATGGTCCCCTCTCGCCCCCTACACACCTGTCCATGGTCCGCTCTCGCCCGCTACACACCTGTCCATGGTCCACCCCTCACCCACTACACACCTGTCCATGGTCCGCTCTCGCCCGCGACACACCTGTCCATGGTCCCCACTCGCCCGTTCCACACCTGTCCATGGTCCCCTCTCGCCCGCTACACACCTGTCCATGGTCCCCTCTAGCCCGCTACACACCTGTCCATGGTCCCCTCTCGCCCACTACACACCTGTCCATGGTCCCCTCTCGCCCGCTACACACCTGTCCATGGTCCCCTCTAGCCCGCTACACACCTGTCCATGGTCCCCTCTCGCCCACTACACACCTGTCCATGGTCCCCTCTCGCCCGCTACACACCTTTCCATGGTCCCCTCTCACCCCCTACACACCTTTCCATGGTCCCCTCTCGCCCGCTACACACCTGTCCATGGTCCCCTCTCGCCCGCTACACACCTGTCCATGGTCCCCTCTCACCCCCTACACACCTTTCCATGGTCCCCTCTCGCCCGCTACACACCTGTCCATGGTCCCCTCTCGCCCGCTACACACCTGTCCATGGTCCCCTCTCGCCCCCTACACACCTGTCCATGGTCCCCTCTCGCCCCCTACACACCTGTCCATGGTCCCCTCTCGCCCCCTGCACACCTGTCCATGGTCCCCTCTCGCCCCCTACACACCTGTCCATGGTCCCCTCTCGCCCCCTGCACACCTGTCCATGGTCCCCTCTCGCCCGCTACACACCTGTCCATGGTCCCCTCTCGCCCGCTACACACCTGTCCATGGTCCGCTCTCGCCTGCTACACACCTGTCCATGGTCCCCTCTCGCTCCCTACACACCTGTCCATGGTCCACCCCTCACCCACTACACACCTGTCCATGGTCCGCTCTCGCCCGCTACACACCTTTCCATGGTCCCCTCTCGCCCGCTACACACCTGTCCATGGTCCCCTCTCGCCCACTACACACCTGTCCATGGTCCCCTCTCGCCCGCTACACACCTGTCCATGGTCCCCTCTCGCCCCCTACACACCTGTCCATGGTCCACCCCTCGCCCGCTACACACCTTTCCATGGTCCCCTCTCGCCCCCTACACACCTGTCCATGGTCCACCCCTCACCCGCTACACACCTGTCCATGGTCCACCCCTCACCCACTACACACCTGTCCATGTTCCCCTCTCGCCCGCTACACACCTGTCCATGGTCCCCTCGAGCCCGCTACACACCTGTCCATGGTCCCCTCTCGCCCACTACACACCTGTCCATGGTCCCCTCTCGCCCCCTACACACCTGTCCATGTTCCCCTCTCGCCCCCTACACACCTGTCCATGGTCCCCTCTCGCCCACTACACACCTGTCCATGGTCCCCTCTCGCCCTCTACGCACCTGTCCATGGTCCCCTCTCGCCCTCTACACACCTGTCCATGGTCCCCTCTCGCCCACTACACACCTGTCCATGGTCCCCTCTCGCCCTCTACGCACCTGTCCATGGTCCCCTCTCGCCCACTACACACCTGTCCATGGTCCCCTCTCGCCCTCTACGCACCTGTCCATGGTCCCCTCTCGCCCCCTACACACCTGTCCATGGTCCCCTCTCGCCCACTACACACCTGTCCATGGTCCCCTCTCGCCCTCTACACACCTGTCCATGGTTCCCTCTCGCCCTCTACGCACCTGTCCATGGTCCACCCCTCGCCCGCTACACACCTTTCCATGGTCCCCTCTCGCCCGCTACACACCTGTCCATGGTCCACCCCTCGCCCGCTACACACCTTTCCATGGTCCCCTCTCGCCCCCTACACACCTGTCCATGGTCCCCTCTCGCCCACTACACACCTGTCCATGGTCCACCCCTCGCCCGCTACACACCTGTCCATGTTCCCCTCTGGCCCCCTACACACCGGTCCATGGTCCCCTCTCGCCCCCTACACACCTGTCCATGGTCCCCTCTCGCCCGCTACACACCTGTCCATGGTCCACCCCTCGCCCCCTACACACCTGTCCATGGTCCACCCCTCGCCCGCTACACACCTTTCCATGGTCCCCTCTCGCCCGCTACACACCTTTCCATGGTCCCCTCTCGCCCGCTACACACCTTTCCATGGTCCCCTCTCGCCCGCTACACACCTGTCCATGGTCCCCTCTCGCCCGCTACACACCTGTCCATGGTCCCCTCTCGCCCGCTACACACCTGTCCATGGTCCCCTCTCGCCCGCTACACACCTGTCCATGGTCCCCTCTCGCCCGCTACACACCTGTCCATGGTCCACCCCTCGCCCGCTACACACCTATCCATGGTCCCCTCTCGCCCCCTACACACCTGTCCATGGTCCCCTCTCGCCCCCTACACACCTGTCCATGGTCCCCTCTTGCCCGCTACACACCTGTCCATGGTCCACCCCTCGCCCCCTACACACCTGTCCATGGTCCGCTCTCGCCCACTACACACCTTTCCATGGTCCACCCCTCACCCACTACACACCTGTCCATGGTCCCCTCTCGCCCGCTACACACCTTTCCATGGTCCACCCCTCACCCACTACACACCTGTCCATGGTCCACCCCTCACCCACTACACACCTGTCCATGGTCCACCCCTCACCCACTACACACCTGTCCATGGTCCACCCCTCACCCGCTACACACCTGTCCATGGTCCCCTCTCGCCCCCTACACACCTGTCCATGGTCCCCTCTCGCCCACTACACACCTGTCCATGGTCCCCTCTCGCCCCCTACACACCTGTCCATGGTCCCCTCTCGCCCACTACACACCTGTCCATGGTCCCCTCTCGCCCACTACACACCTGTCCATGGTCCCCTCTCGCCCACTACACACCTGTCCATGGTCCACCCCTCGCCCACTACACACCTGTCCATGGTCCCCTCTCGCCCACTACACACCTGTCCATGGTCCCCTCTCGCCCACTACACACCTGTCCATGGTCCACCCCTCACCCGCTACACACCTGTCCATGGTCCCCTCTCGCGCGCTACACACCTGTCCATGGTCCACCCCTCACCCACTACACACCTGTCCATGGTCCCCTTTCGCCCACTACACACCTGTCCATGGTCCATCTCTCACCCCCTACACACCTGTCCATGGTCCACCCCTCACCCGCTACACACCTGTCCATGGTCCCCTCTCGCCCGCTACACACCTGTCCATGGTCCCCTCTCGCCCGCTACACACCTTTCCATGGTCCACCCCTCACCCGCTACACACCTGTCCATGGTCCACCCCTCACCCGCTACACACCTGTCCATGGTCCACCCCTCACCCGCTACACACCTGTCCATGGTCCACCCCTCACCCGCTACACACCTGTCCATGGTCCACCCCTCACCCGCTACACACCTGTCCATGGCCCCTCACCCGCTACACACCTGTCCATGGTCCCCTCTCGCCCGCTACACACCTGTCCATGGTCCACCCCTCACCCACTACACACCTGTCCATGGTCCCCTCTCGCCCACTACACACCTGTCCATGGTCCATCTCTCACCCACTACACACCTTTCCATGGTCCCCTCTCGCCCACTACACACCTTTCCATGGTCCGCCCCTCACCAGCTACACACCTGTCCATGGTCCCCTCTCGCCCGCTACACACCTGTCCATGGTCCACCCCTCACCCACTACACACCTGTCCATGGTCCATCTCTCACCCCCTACACACCTGTCCATGGTCCACCCCTCACCCACTACACACCTGTCCATGGTCCACCCCTCACCCACTACACACCTTTCCATGGTCCGCCCCTCACCAGCTACACACCTGTCCATGGTCCCCTCTCGCCCACTACACACCTGTCCATGGTCCATCTCTCACCCCCTACACACCTGTCCATGGTCCCCTCTCACCCGCTACACACCTGTCCATGGTCCATCTCTCACCCCCTACACACCTGTCCATGGTCCACCCCTCGCCCGCTACACACCTGTCCATGGTCCCCTCTCGCCCGCTACACACCTTTCCATGGTCCACCCCTTACCCACTACACACCTGTCCATCGTCCACCCCTTACCCACTACACACCTGTCCATGGTCCACCTCTCACCTGCTACACACCTGTCCATGGTCCCCTCTCGCCCGCTACACACCTGTCCATGGTCCACCCCTCACCCGCTACACACCTGTCCATGGTCCACCCCTCACCCCCACCCACTACACACCTTTCCATGGTCCAACTCTCACCCACTACACACCTGTCCATGGTCCTCCCCTCACCCGCTACACACCTGTCCATGGTCCACCCCTCACCCCCACCCACTACACAACTTTCCATGGTCCAACTCTCACCCACTACACACCTGTCCATGGTCCACCCCTCACCCGCTACACACCTTTCCATGGTCCACCCCTCGCCCCCTACACACCTTTCCATGGTCAACCCCTCACCCCCTACACACCTGTCCATGGTCCCCCCTCACCCGCTACACACCTGTCCATGGTCCGCCCCTCGCCCACTACACACCTGTCCATGGTCCCCTCTCGCCTACTACACCCCTCTCCATGGTCCCCTCTCGCCCGCTACACACCTGTCCATGGTCCCCTCTCACCCGCTACACACCTGTCCATGGTCCCCTCTCGCCCGCTACACACCTGTCCATGGTCCCCTCTCGCCCGCTACACACCTGTCCATGGTCCACCCCTCGCCCGCTACACACCTTTCCATGGTCCCCTCTCGCCCCCTACACACCTGTCCATGGTCCCTTCTCGCCCGCTACACACCTGTCCATGGTCCCCTCTCGCCCCCTACACACCTGTCCATGGTCCCCTCTTGCCCACTACACACCTGTCCATGGTCCCCTCTCGCCCGCTACACACCTGTCCATGGTCCCTTCTCGCCCCCTACACACCTGTCCATGGTCCCCTCTCGCCCGCTACACACCTTTCCATGGTCCCCTCTCGCCCGCTACACACCTGTCCATGGTCCACCCCTCGCCCCCTACACACCTGTCCATGGTCCCCTCTCGCCCGCTACACACCTGTCCATGGTCCCTTCTCGCCCGCTACACACCTTTCCATGTTCCCATCTCGCCCCCTACACACCTGTCCATGGTCCCCTCTCGCCCGCTACACACCTGTCCATGGTCCCCTCTCGCCCCCTACACACCTGTCCATGGTCCCCTCTCGCCCCCTACACACCTGTCCATGGTCCCCTCTCGCCCGCTACACACCTGTCCATGGTCCCCTCTCGCCCCCTACACACCTGTCCATGGTCCCCTCTCGCCCCCTACACACCTGTCCATGGTCCCCTCTCGCCCCCTACACACCTGTCCATGGTCCCCTCTCGCCCCCTACACACCTGTCCATGGTCCCCTCTCGCCCCCTACACACCTGTCCATGGTCCCCTCTTGCCCCCTACACACCTGTCCATGGTCCACCCCTCGCCCGCTACACACCTGTCCATGGTCCCCTCTCGCCCGCTACACACCTTTCCATGGTCCCCTCTCGCCCCCTACACACCTGTCCATGGTCCCCTCTCGCCCCCTACACACCTGTCCATGGTCCCCTCTCGCCCCCTACACACCTGTCCATGGTCCCCTCTCGCCCCCTACACACCTGTCCATGGTCCCCTCTCGCCCCCTACACACCTGTCCATGGTCCCCTCTCGCCCCCTACACACCTGTCCATGGTCCCCTCTTGCCCCCTACACACCTGTCCATGGTCCACCCCTCGCCCGCTACACACCTGTCCATGGTCCCCTCTCGCCCGCTACACACCTGTCCATGGTCCCCTCTCGCCCGCTACACACCTTTCCATGGTCCCCTCTCGCCCGCTACACACCTGTCCATGGTCCCCTCTCGCCCCCTACACACCTGTCCATGGTCCCCTCTCGCCCCCTACACACCTGTCCATGGTCCCCTCTCGCCCCCTACACACCTGTCCATGGTCCCCTCTCGCCCCCTACACACCTGTCCATGGTCCCCTCTCGCCTACTACACCCCTCTCCATGGTCCCCTCTCGCCCGCTACACACCTGTCCATGGTCCCCTCTCACCCGCTACACACCTGTCCATGGTCCCCTCTCGCCCGCTACACACCTGTCCATGGTCCCCTCTCGCCCGCTACACACCTGTCCATGGTCCACCCCTCGCCCGCTACACACCTTTCCATGGTCCCCTCTCGCCCCCTACACACCTGTCCATGGTCCCTTCTCGCCCGCTACACACCTGTCCATGGTCCCCTCTCGCCCCCTACACACCTGTCCATGGTCCCCTCTTGCCCACTACACACCTGTCCATGGTCCCCTCTCGCCCGCTACACACCTGTCCATGGTCCCTTCTCGCCCCCTACACACCTGTCCATGGTCCCCTCTCGCCCGCTACACACCTTTCCATGGTCCCCTCTCGCCCGCTACACACCTGTCCATGGTCCACCCCTCGCCCCCTACACACCTGTCCATGGTCCCCTCTCGCCCGCTACACACCTGTCCATGGTCCCTTCTCGCCCGCTACACACCTTTCCATGTTCCCATCTCGCCCCCTACACACCTGTCCATGGTCCCCTCTCGCCCGCTACACACCTGTCCATGGTCCCCTCTCGCCCCCTACACACCTGTCCATGGTCCCCTCTCGCCCCCTACACACCTGTCCATGGTCCCCTCTCGCCCGCTACACACCTGTCCATGGTCCCCTCTCGCCCCCTACACACCTGTCCATGGTCCCCTCTCGCCCCCTACACACCTGTCCATGGTCCCCTCTCGCCCCCTACACACCTGTCCATGGTCCCCTCTCGCCCCCTACACACCTGTCCATGGTCCCCTCTCGCCCCCTACACACCTGTCCATGGTCCCCTCTTGCCCCCTACACACCTGTCCATGGTCCACCCCTCGCCCGCTACACACCTGTCCATGGTCCCCTCTCGCCCGCTACACACCTTTCCATGGTCCCCTCTCGCCCCCTACACACCTGTCCATGGTCCCCTCTCGCCCCCTACACACCTGTCCATGGTCCCCTCTCGCCCCCTACACACCTGTCCATGGTCCCCTCTCGCCCCCTACACACCTGTCCATGGTCCCCTCTCGCCCCCTACACACCTGTCCATGGTCCCCTCTCGCCCCCTACACACCTGTCCATGGTCCCCTCTTGCCCCCTACACACCTGTCCATGGTCCACCCCTCGCCCGCTACACACCTGTCCATGGTCCCCTCTCGCCCGCTACACACCTGTCCATGGTCCCCTCTCGCCCGCTACACACCTTTCCATGGTCCCCTCTCGCCCGCTACACACCTGTCCATGGTCCCCTCTCGCCCCCTACACACCTGTCCATGGTCCCCTCTCGCCCCCTACACACCTGTCCATGGTCCCCTCTCGCCCCCTACACACCTGTCCATGGTCCCCTCTCGCCCCCTACACACCTGTCCATGGTCCCCTCTCGCCCCCTACACACCTGTCCATGGTCCCCTCTCGCCCCCTACACACCTGTCCATGGTCCCCTCTCGCCCCCTACACACCTGTCCATGGTCCCCTCTCGCCCCCTACACACCTGTCCATGGTCCCCTCTTGCCCCCTACACACCTGTCCATGGTCCACCCCTCGCCCGCTACACACCTGTCCATGGTCCCCTCTCGCCCGCTACACACCTGTCCATGGTCCCCTCTCGCCCGCTACACACCTGTCCATGGTCCACCCCTCACCCACTACACACCTGTCCATGGTCCACCCCTCGCCCCCTACACACCTGTCCATGGTCCCCTCTCGCCCGCTACACACCTGTCCATGGTCCACCCCTCGCCCCCTACACACCTGTCCATGGTCCCCTCTCGCCCGCTACACACCTGTCCATGGTCCCCTCTCGCCCACTACACACCTGTCCATGGTCCCCTCTCGCCCCCTGCACACCTTTCCATGGTCCATCTCTCACCCCCAAAACACCTGTCCATGGTCCACCCCTCACCCACTACACACCTGTCCATGGTCCCCTCTCGCCCACTACACACCTGTTTATGGTGCCCTCTCGCCCACTACACACCTGTCCATGGTCCATCTCTCACCCCCAAAACACCTGTCCATGGTCCACCCCTCACCCACTACACACCTGTTTATGGTCCCCTCTCGCCCACTACACACCTGTCCATGGTCCATCTCTCACCCACTACACACCTGTCCATGGTCCCCTCTCGCCCGCTACACACCTGTCCATGGTCCACCCCTCACCCGCTACACACCTGTCCATGGTCCCCTCTCGCCCACTACACACCTGTTTATGGTCCCCTCTCGCCCACTACACACCTGTCCATGGTCCCCTCTCGCCCACTACACACCTGTCCATGGTCCCCTCTCGCCCGCTACACACCTGTCCATGGTCCCCTCTCACCCGCTACACACCTGTCCATGGTCCCCTCTCGCCCACTACACACCTGTCCATGGTCCACCCCTCACCCGCTACACACCTGTCCATGGTCCACCCCTCACCCGCTACACACCTGTCCATGGTCCACCCCTCGCCCCCTACACACCTTTCCATGGTCCACCCCTCACCCCCTACACACCTGTCCATGGTCCCCTCTCGCCCGCTACACACCTGTCCATGGTCCACCCCTCACCCACTACACACCTGTCCATGGTCCCCTCTCGCCCGCTACACACCTGTCCATGGTCCCCTCTCGCCTGCTACACACCTGTCCATGGTCCACCCCTCACCCCCTACACACCTGCCCATGGTCCCCTCTCGCCCCCTACACACCTGTCCATGGTCCCCTCTCGCCCGCTACACAACTGTCCATGGTCCCCTCTCACCCGCTACACACCTTTCCATGGTCCCCTCTCGCCCGCTACACACCTGTCCATGGTCCCCTCTCACCCGCTACACACCTGTCCATGGTCCCCTCTCGCCCCCTACACACCTTTCCATGGTCCACCCCTCACCCGCTACACACCTGTCCATGGTCCCCTCTCGCCCGCTACACACCTGTCCATGGTCCCCTCTCGCCCGCTACACACCTGTCCATGGTCCCCTCTCGCCCCCTACACACCTTTCCATGGTCCCCTCTCGCCCGCCACACACCTTTCCATGGTCCACCCCTCACCCGCTACACACCTGTCCATGGTCCCCTCTCACCCGCTACACACCTGTCCATGGTCCAACCCTCACCCGCTACACACCTGTCCATGGTCCACCCCTCACCCGCTACACACCTGTCCATGGTCCACCCCTCACCCGCTACACACCTGTCCATGGTCCTCTCTCGCCCGCTACACACCTGTCCATGGTCCCCTCTCGCCCGCTACACACCTGTCCGTGGTCCCCTCTCGCCCACTACACACCTGTCCATGGTCCACCCCTCACCCGCTACACACCTGTCCATGGTCCACCCCTCACCCCCTACACACCTGTCCATGGTCCGCCCCTCGCCCACTGCACACCTGTCAATGGTCCACCCCTCACCCACTACACACCTGTCCATGGTCCCCCCCTCACCCACTACACACCTGTCCATGGTCCACCCCTCGCCCACTACACACCTGTCCATGGTCCACCCCTCACCCACTACACACCTGTCCATGGTCCACCCCTCACCCACTACACACCTGTCCATGGTCCACCCCTCGCCCCCTACACACCTGTCCATGGTCCGCCCCTTGCCCACTACACACCTGTCCATGGTCCACCCCTCACCCACTACACACCTGTCCATGGTCCGCCCCTCGCCCACTACACACCTGTCCATGGTCCACCCCTCACCCCCTACACACCTGTCCATGGTCCACCCCTCGCCCACTACGATCCCGTAGTGGGCAGACCGGTAAAATCCACCCCTTTGTTTTAAATTATGAAGAATTTGAATTCTTTCTTCCGAAAGCTTGCAAAAAAAAATCCAATCGACCCACTGTCTGGCAAAACATTTACAGCAAATCCTCATTGGAGAGAAAAATGATGAAGGGAAGGAAGTAAAAGAAATCTCGGCTGGTTATTCTTTATTCATTCGTGGGACATCCTAGAATCCCGACAGTGCAGAAGGAGGCCATTCAGTCCATCGAGTCTGCACCGACCACAATCCCACCCAGGCCCTATCCTTGTAATCCCACATATTTACCCTAGCTAGTCCCCCTGACACTAAGGGGCAATTTAGCATGGCCAATGCACCTAACCCATACATCTTTGGAGTGTGGGAGGAAACCGGAGCACCCGGAGGAAACCCACGCAGACACGGGGAGAATGCGCAAACTCCACACAGAGACCCGAGGCCAGAATTAAACTCAGGTCCCTGGCGCTGTGAGGCAGCAGTGTTGACCACTGTGCCACCATGGTACCATCGGTGTTGCTGGCTGGTCAGTATTTATTGCCCATCCCTAGTTGCCCAAGGGCAGTTGAGAGTCAACCACATTGCTGTGGCTCTGGAGTCACATGTAGGCCAGACCGGGTAAGGACGGCAGATTTCCTTCCCTAAAGGGACATTAGTGAACCAGATATGTTTTTCCGACAATCGACAATGGTTTCATGGCCATCAGTAGATTCCTAATTACAGATATGGTTTATTGAATTCAAATTCCACCATCTGCTGTGGCGGGATTCGAACCCGGGTCCCCAGAACATTAACTGAGTTTCTGGATTAATAGTCAAACGAGAATGCCACTAGGCCATCACCTCCCCACATGTTTGAGACTCCAGTCTATGGGTGGGATTCTCAGATCCTGTCTGTGATGGGTCCCGTTGCAAGTGAAAATAGAACATTTGGCATTCTAGCCAAAACTCCATTCACTCCCAGCACCATTGAAAAATCCCAGCCGCGAATGAGGGTGGGGGATTTGGGCCAATGGGTGGAATTCTCCCATTTGGGACAGACCCCTGTGGGGCTGGGGAATGTGCTGAGGCTGCTGGAAAACCAGGCCATCTCTTTCAGCTCCAACCTCAGTATGGAACCGGGTGTTGATGAGAGAGGAGGGACCGGCTGAAAAAGTCCTGATGGGATCTCCAGGGGTGCTCAGGAGCTGGAAGGTGGACCACCTCGATGACGCTGAATCTGGATGGCCCACCTGCAACTGCTCCCCTTGCCCGCTGCTGTGGTGTTCCAGGGTCCAGTGTTGCTGGCAGCTTCCATCCCCAACTCCGGAGCTGCCCCAGATATTGTCCAGGTGAGCCCCGACTTCGACTTAGAACAAAGAACAAGGTCGTTCCAGACCCGGGTGTTTGCCCACTGGCATTGCAGATAATTGGCTAGAATCCAGTTGGACCTTCATCTGTATCCCATTAGTGGGATGCAAATCAGTTTCATGCCACCCTCCAGCGGGTTTCCCAATCCACAATGGCCGGCACCATCAAAGGATCCCACAGAACATTCCCGCTAATGTAAAACCAAATTCTAGACTCGTGTCGAATTGCCCCCTGCCCTCACACCCACTTTGTCAGCTACGACTCTCACCAACTTTTACAGATGCACCATAGAAAGCATTCTTTCTGGTTGTATCACAGCTTGGTCTGGCTCCTGCTCTGCCCAAGACCGCAAGGAACTACAAAGAGTCCTGAAAGTAGCCCAGTTCATCACGCAAACCAGCCTCCCAACCATTGACTCTGTCTACACTTCCCGCTGCCTCGGCAAAGCAGCCAGGATAATTCAGGACCCCACGCACCCCGGACATTCTCTCTTCCACCTTCTTCTGCCAGAAAAAAGAGACAAAAGTCTGAGGTCACGTACCAACCGACTCAAGAACAGCTTCTTCCCTGCTGCTGTCAGACTTTTGAATGGACTTACCTTGCATTAAGTTGATCTTTCTCTACACCCTAGCTATGACTGTAACACTACATTCTGCACTCTCTCCTTTCCTTCTCTATGAATGGCATGCTTTGTCTGCATAGCGCGCAAGAAACAATACTTCTCACTGTATGTTAATACATGTGACAATAATAAATCAAATCAAATCGAATCACCCTACATCTTTGTCTTTCTGTGTTGTAAACAGGAGAGGATCTAACCATTGCCCCTTGACATTCAATGGCATTACCATCACTGAATCTCCCACCATCAACATCCTGGGATTACCATTGACCAGAAACTGAACTGGACCAGCATGGCCAGTGCACCTAGCCCGGACACCTTTGGATTGGGAGGAAACCGGAGCACCCAGAGGAAACCCACGCAGACACGGGGAAAACGTGTCCCTGGGGTCGCGGATGAGTCCGTGTATTGGGATCCACTGGCTCACTGGCAGTTCGGGCTCTTCCTTCAGAGGTGGAGGAGGTGTTGTTGCCTATCCTTACTGATTGTGGTCTGTGAGTATCAGTGAGGCTGCATCCATCTAGGTGTCTGTCTCCTTCCTCTTAGCCTGACCACTTCCCCAATCCTTAACTGACACCACCCGTCCCTTGGTACAAATGCTCCAGGATTGGATTTTCAAGCTGGATTTGGGGAGGATTCTGGTTAAAATTCCAAGAAATTTGGGTTCCCCAAAGGCTGGAGTGCTGTGACTCCCCAGTGTGAGGGCATTGCTTTTGAGACAAGTTCCCTGCCCAGAATACAGATAATAGTCAGGGGCTGGGGTTGGGGGGGGGGGGGGGCGGGGGCAGAGGGGGGGGGGGGTGGAGAAGCTTGGGGGGGGGAAGGGTAACATTCGATAAGATGTGGTAAATCAAGGCAGAGGAAAGGCACGGTGGCACAGTGGTTAGTTTCGTAGGGTGGTGGTCGTCTTCTTGAAGCAGATAGGGGGACCTCAGATTGTTGTAAAGAGAGGTTGAAGATGTCTGTGAATACCCCCGCCAGCTGATCCGCGCAGGATCTGAGTGCTCGTCTGGGTACCTAATCCAGGCCAGTCGCTTTCCGTGGGTTGACCTTCGAGAAAGCTGCTCTGACATCTGCAATGGTGACCCCAGATACAGGTTCATCCAGGGCTTCCAGGATGGAGGGCATGCTCTCGCTGACCTCTGGCTCAAAACGGGCGTAGAATGCATTGAGCTCATCAGGGAGGGGTGCATTGGAGTTGGCGATCTTACATGCCTTCATCTTGTAGCCTGTTATGTCTTGCAGACCTTGCCATAGTCGGCGGGGGTCGATGTGGCTAGCCTGGGACTCTAGCTTGGTCTGGTATTGTCTTTTGGCATCTTTGATGGATCTCCTTAGATCATATCTGGCTTTCTTGTATCTGGCTTTCTTGTATAGGTCAGTACAGTAGTACAGTACAGTACAGCACAGGAAACAGGCCCTTCGGCCTTCCAAGCCTGTGCCGCTCCCTGGTCCAACTAGACCAATCGTTTGTATCCCTCCATTCCCAGGCTGCTCATGTGACTATCCAGGTAAGTCTTAAACGATGTCAGCGTGCCTGCCTCCACCACCCTACTTGGCAGCGCATTCCAGGCCCCCACCACCCTCTGTGTAAAAAACATCCCTCTGATGTCTGAGTTATACTTCGCCCCTCTCAGCTTGAGCCCGTGACCCCTCATGATCGTCACTTCTGATCTGGGAAAAAGCTTCCCACTGTGTCGCCTGACTTGAACGCCTCAGACCTGGACTTCAGCAAGCAGTGGATATCCCTGTTCATCCATGGTTTCCGTTTGGGGAACACATGGATTTGCTTCTTTGGCACCCAGTCTTCCACACACTTACTAATGAAGTCAGTTACTGTAGTGGCGTACTCGTTCAGGCTGGTCACAGAGTTTTTAAATACTGACCAGTCCACTGCCTCCAAGCAGCTCCGTAGGAGATCATCCGATTCTTCAGACCAACATTGCACAACTTTCTTTGATGGATTCTCCCGCTTCAGTTTTTGCTTATAAGCTGGGAGCAGGAGCACAGCCTTGTGGTCTGATTTGCCAAAGTGTGGGCGGGTGATAGAGCGGTAGGCGTGTTTGATATTTGTGTAGCAGTGGTCTAGGATGTTTGGGCCTCTGGTGGAACAGGAGATGTGTTGGTGGTAACTTGGTAGGACGCTCTTGAGCTTGGCCTGATTGAAGTCCCTGGTCACGATGAACAAGGCCTCGGGATGTTTCATCTCAAGGCTATTCGTAGTGGTGTATATTTTGTCCAGTGCGATCTTCACGTCCGCGCGGGTTAGGATGTAAACTGCCATCAGGATAACGGAGGTGAACTCCCGCGGAAGGTAGTAGGGGCAGCATTTTAACGTCAGGTATTCTAGATCTGGGGAGCAGAAAGTTGCCAGTGTTGCTATGTCTAGGCACCACGAGGTGTTGATTAGGAAGTAGACCCCACCTCCCCAAGCCTTGCCTGAGGCCGCTGTACGGTCCATTTGATGGATTGAGAAGGTTGTAGGGCGCTGTCCGGTGAAGCAGGAGTGAGCCACACCCCCGTGAAACAGAGTACACCGCAGTCCCTCAGTTCTCTTTGGAAAGTGAGTCTGGCTCTAAGTTCGTCTGGCTTGTTTTCCAGAGACTGGACATTTGCAAGCAGTAAGCTGGGGAGGGGGGCGTTGGGACTGCGCTGTTTCACTCTCTCCTGCAGGCCTGCATGTTTTTCACGCTTCCTGGAGTGACTGCTTCTTTCTGAGCCTGGGAGACGGTGAGAGTGGTTTGCGGTGTTAAGGGTATGGTTGTGTCCAATGAGGTTCTTCGCTCTGGTCGGTGTGCGGATGGAGGATTTGTTGCCTTGCTTGCGGTTCCTGCGTCGGTAGATGGGTCTTGCGTGGTTGGGTGTTCCGGGTCGCTATCGGGCTGCGTTTTGGCTTCGCCGGTTGGTGGATATCCAGATCACGCTCCGGCGTGGATGGAACGAAAGCCGGTAAGTGGATGATGTCCCGGTATCTAAGAAAAAAACCAAGCAACATGCCTTAATAACGATCGGCCGGTGGCTCTGACATCCGTCATTATGAAATGCTTCGAAATGTTAGTCATGGCACGGGTCTGACAGCTGCAGGGAAGAAGCTGTTCTTGAGTCACTTGAGACGTGACCTCAGATTTTTCTATCTTTTTCCCGAAGAAGATGGAAGAGAGAATGTCCAGGGTGCATGGGGTCCTTAATTATGCTGGCTGCTTTGCCGAGGCAGTGGGAAGTGTAGACAGAGTCACTGGATGGGAGGCTGGTTTGTGTGATGGACTGGGCTATATTCACGACCTTGTGTAGTTCCTTGCGGTCTTGGGCAGAGCAGGAGCCATACCAAGCTGTGATACAACTAGAAAGAATGCTTTCTATGGGGCATCTGTAAATGTTGGTGAGAGTCATAGCAGACATGCCAAGTTTCCTTAGTCTTCGGAGACAGTAGAGGCGTTGGTGGGCTTTCTTAACTATAGTGTCAGCATGGGGGGGACCAGGACAGGTTGTTGGTGATCTGGACACCTAAAAACTTTAAGCTCTCGACCCTTTCTACTTCGTTCCCGTTGATATAGATAGGGGCATGTTCTCCTTTATGCTTCCTGAAGTCGATGACAATCTCCTTCGTTTTGTTGACATTGAGGGAGAGATTATTGTTGCCGCACCAGTTCACCAGATTCTCTGTCTCATTCCTGTACTCCTGTACACAGTATTCCAAGTGTGGCCTTACCAATGTCTTGTCTCAGTAGGTGTTTCTGTCTTCTTTGAGTCAGCAGGTTGAAGCATATCAAAAGTACTTCATTGGCTGGAAAACGCGTTGGGAAATCCTGAGGCAGTGAAAGGTGCTATATAAATATAAACCTTCATTTTCAACAGTCGTACTCTTTTCATATTCCCTTTTAGGTTTTCTAATCCCCTTTTGCACTTCCTGTTGACATAGAATCATGGAATTCCTTACAGTGCAGAAGGAGGCCAGTCCATCAAGCCTGCACTGACCTGCACCAGGATATTGCCTGGTCTCGAGGGTGTTGTACGAGGAGAGTTTGAATAAACTAGGATTGTTTTCACTGGAAAGACGGAGGCTGAGGGAAGACCTGATAAAGGTCTTCAAAATGATGAGAGGCGTAGACAGGGTGGATAGTCAGAGGCTTTTTCCCAGGGTGGAAGGATCAATTACAAGGGGGCACAGGTTCAAGGTGAGAGGGGGAAAGTTTAAGGGAGATGTGCAGGGGAAGTATTTTACGCAGAGAGTGGTGGGTGCCCAGAACGCGCTACCAGAGGAGGTGGTGGAAGCAGGCACATTAGCAACATTTAAGAGACATCTGGATGGGTGCATGGATAGGGAGGGAATAGAGGGATACGGACCGAGTAAGGACAGTTTTTGTTTAGTTTAGTTCGGACATCATGATCAGCACAGGCTTGGAGGGCCGAAGGGCCTGTTCCTGTGCTGTACTTTCCTTTGACAAGAATCCAACCAGGCCCAATCCCCAGAACCCCACGTATTTACCCTGCTAATCTTCCCAACACTGAGGGGCAATTTATCATGGCCAATCCATCTAACCCGCACATCTTTGGAGTGTGGGAGGAAACTGGAGCATCCGGAGGAAACCCACGCAGACACGGGGAGAATGTGCAAACTCCACACAGTGACCCAAGCCAGGAATTGAACCCGGGTCCCAGGCGCTGTGAGGCAGCAGTGCTAACCACTGTGCCACCGTGCCGCCTGGGTAATGCAAGCTGTAAGTTCACTAACTGTCCAACCATGTGCAGGCCTCAACTCTGGGCAGGAGTTTCAGCCCCTGATCCCACCCCGATGCGGAAGAGTATTCACGTCAGCAGCTAGCAAATTTAGTGGTTTACACGCACCATGCTGTGGGACCAATTTCCCAGAAGTGAGATGGGGCAGGGGTGAGGGGGATGGGGCAGGGGTGAGGGGGATGTGGGGGGATTCGAAGCCCATTCCCCAGAGAAATATAACAAAACAAAGAACAAAGAACAGTACAGCAGAGGAACAGGCCCTTCGGCCCTCCAAGCCTGCACCGATCACGTCGTCCTATCTAGACCTGTATCCCTCTATTCCCCGCCTGTTCATGTGTCTATCAAGATAAGGCTTAAATGTCGCTAACGTATCCGCCTCAACCACCTCACTTGGCAGCGCATTCCAGGCCCCCACTCACCCTCTGTGTAAAAAACTTCCCCCGCACATCTCTACTGAACCTTTCCCCCCTTACCTTGAACTTGTGCCCCCTTGTAATTGTCATTTCTGCCCTGGGAAAAAGCTTTCAACTGTTCACCCTATCGACACCCCTCATAATTTTATAAACTTCTATCGGGTCGCCCCTCAGCCTCCGTCTTTCCAGGGAGAATTTATTCAATCTCTTATCATAGCTAATACCCTGGATTACTCTGGATTACTAGTCCAGTGATGCGCGTTATCATACACGAGGCTAGATGCTCAGGAAATAAAGGTTTTTATTTACTGTAATGAAGCAGCCAACAATTATATACACGATCCCAGACTGAGGGGTCCCAGCCAGAGCAGGGACCTTTATACCTCTCCCAGGAGGCGGAGCCCAACTGGGATGTACCACAACACTACAGTACAAAGGTGTAACAACCCCACCCTAACCCCAACAGCAACAAGTAGCACAACCCATCCCTAACCCAACAGTAACATATGTACATCCTTGTAGTACTGGCCAGACCCTGGCTCAGTACTATCCAGTGGGAACCAACGATGGTTCACCACATTCACCCCTCCTTTGAGAACAAAGGCCGGCGGGGTACAAAAACAGAATAAAATGTCATCAGTCTATAAGTTCAGACGGTCAGGGGGACCGCACCGTCGTTGTGACCTCCTCAATACCAGCGGTGACACCGGAGTAGGCACTTGCGGTGGTGTTCTCCCCAAGGCGGCGTCCAGCTGTTCTTCCACGGACTCACAGGCCGGTTGACCCTGAGGTGACGGTAGTCCATGGAGTCCTGACACGCCCTGAAGTGGCGACCATCCTCTGGACTCAGGCAGGCTGTACACGGGAGTAAAAGGGTTAAGCAATGGTCCCGATGCTGCCCGCGCCGTGTCCGGGGGAGAAACAAGAGTTAAGGGGTTTGTCACAAGGGGTATGGGAGCGACAGGAGTTGCTACGTCCCCTGCTGGCGCCAGGTCTCGGATCGAGACCGTGTCCTCTCGCCCGTCAGGGTATGCCACATAGGCATACTGAGGGTTGGCGTGGAGGAGATGGACCTGTTCGACCAAAGGGTCGGACTTGCGGGCCCTTACATGTCGCCGCAGGAGGACGGGTCCTGAGTACGTCAACCAAGACGGTATTGAGGTCCCCAAGGAAGACTTCCGAGGGAATGAAAACAGCCTCTCATGGGGAGTAGCTTGGTTGCCGTACACAGGAGTGAGCGAATAGAATGGAGCGCATCAGGGAGCACCTCTTGCCAACGGGAGACTGGAAGACCTTTTGACTTCGACGCCAGTAAGACAGCCTTCCAGACTGTAGCATTCTCACGTTCCACCTGTCCGTTACCCCTAGGGTTGTAGCTCGTGGTTCTACTAGAGGCAATCCCGTATGAGAGCAGGAATTGCCTCAAGTCATCGCTCATGAACGACGAGCCCCTGTCGCTGTGAATGTAGCCGGGGTACCCGAACAGGGTAAAGAGATCACGGAATGCCTTGATAACCGTGGCAGCGGATGTATCAGAGCAGGGAACAACAAAAGGGAACCTAGAGTACTCGTCAATGATATTGAGGAAGTACACATTCCGATCTGTTGAGGGAAGGGGGCCCTTAAAATCGACACTCAGTCTCTCGAAGGGACGAGTGGCCTTGACTAAATGTGCCCGGTCAGGTCGGTAAAAGTGCGGTTTGCATTCCGCGCAAACCCGACAGCTTCTTGTTACGGACCTGATGTCCTCCACCGAGTAGGGCAGGTTGCGGGCTTTTATAAAGTGGTAGAGCCGAGTGACCCCAGGATGGCATAGGTCATTATGGAGAGCCTGCAAACGGTCCTCCTGTATACTGGCGCACGTTCCACGCGAGAGGGCATCCGAGGGCTCATTGAGTTTCCCTGGACGGTACATGATGTCGTAGTTATAGGTGGAGAGTTCAATTCTCCACCGCAAGATCTTGTCATTCTTGATCTTGCCCCTCTGCGTGTTATTAAACATGAACGCCACGGACCGCTGGTCCGTGATCAGGGTGAACCGTTTTCCCACCAAGTAATGGCGCCAGTGCCTGACGGCCTCCACAATGGCCTGGGCCTCCTTTTCCACCGCTGAATGCCGGATTTCGGGGCCTTGGAGGGTGCGGGAAAAAAATGCGACGGGCCTGCCCGCCTGGTTAAGTGTGGCGGCCAGGGCGAAATCAGATGCATCGCTCTCCACCTGAAAGGGGATGGACTCGTCAACAGCGTGCATCATAGCTTTTGCGATGTCGGCTTTTAATTTATCGAAGCCCAATCGGGCCTCTGGCGTTAGGGGAAAGGTCGTGGACTTAATGAGCGGACGGGCTTTGTCCGCGTAGTTGGGGACCCACTGCGCATAATAAGAGAAGAAGCCTAAGCATCTTCTCAGTGCTTTTGCACTAGCGGGCAAGGGAAGTTCAGAAGGGGGGCGCATACGGTCTGGATCAGGGCCAATGACCCCGTTTTCCACCACGTATCCTAGGATGGCTAAACGGCGCGTACGAAACACACACTTCTCCCTGTTGTAGGTCAGGTTCAGGCGAGATGCAGTGCATAGGAAATTCAGGAGATTCGTGTCGTGGTCCTGCTGGTCATGGCCGCAGATGGTGACATTATCCAGGTACGGGAAGGTAGCCCGCAGCCCGTTCTGGTCCACCATTCGGTCCATAGCACGCTGGAAGACCGAGACCCCATTGGTGACATCAAAGGGAACCCTGAGAAAGTGATACAAGTGACCATCCGCCTCAAAAGCCGTGTATTGTCGGTCCTCTGGGCGAATGGGGAGTTGGTGGTAGGCAGACTTGAGGTCTATGGTGGAGAACACCCGGTACTGCGCAATCTGATTGACCATATCAGATATGCGCGGGAGGGGATACGCATCCAGCTGCGTGTATCGATTAATGGTCTGACTGTAGTCAATGACCATCCGGGGTTTGTTCCCGCTCTTGACCACCACGACCTGCGCCCTCCACGGACTAGCGCTGGGTTGTATGATCCTTTCTTTGAGGAGCCGCTGAACTTCAGATCGAATGAAGATCCGATCCTCAGCGCTGTAACGCCTACTCTTAGTCGCAATGGGCTTGCAGCCTGGCACAAGATTCTGGAACAGGCAGGGTGTGGTGATCTTCAGTGTCGAGAGGCTACAGGCGGGGCGCGTTGGGCAATTTGGAGTCTGCTGTTCTCCCACTGACAGTGAAGGGAGTGGCCCACCGTACTGTAGGGTTACACTCCTCAAGTGGACCATGAAGTTTAGTCCGAGAAGTATTGGCGCGCAAAGGTACGGCAACACTAGGAGCTTAAAACGCTCGTAAATTGTGCCTCGCACCGTCAAAGTTACCACGCAACTCCCTAGCACGGTGACAGACCGGGACCTCGATGCCATAGAGATTGGCTGTTTGGCAGGTTGAATCCGGAGTCCACACCGCTTCACAGTGTCTGGGTGGATAAACCTCTCAGTGCTCCCGCTGTCAAACAGACAATAAATCACGTGGTCATTTACCTGGATGTTCATCATAGATTTGTGAAGTCTATGAGGCTTGGCCTGGTCCAGGATGATCGACGCCACCGTTGGTTCATGAGCGCCACTGCAGGCAGCTGAAATCGACGAGGAGGACCCCTGCTGGTCGTTCGCGGTCGGTGCCGACCAACATGGCCGCTCCCATAGGTCGCACGTGGGTGATGGCGCCAAACTCAGCGACCCCTGGTGGTCACACACCTCCGACTCCGTCGACCGTAATGGCGTCGTCCTGGCCTCGCACGTGGATGAACCCCTCGATGATTTCGACGACGAAGAGCCGAGCTCTGAAGAATCGCAGGCCGCACTGCCGTTCCTAGATTTAGATCGGCACACTTTCGAATAGTGCCCCTTCTTACCGCAGGCGGAGCACAACACAGCCTTAGCGGGACACCGTTGCCGAGTATGCTTCGCTCCCCCACAGAAGTAACACCGTGGGCCGCCCGGAGCTGCTGCCGTCGTCTGGCCCGAGTGTGAGCACGCCATTACGCAGCATTTCGAACCCGAGGGACAAGGAGGGATAGGCGACTGCTCCTGCCATGTTGTCTCCACGTGGTCTTCAGGATACAATACTAGGCTTTTGGAGGCCGTCTCCAGCATCTCCGCTAGCTCAATTGCCTGGGTAAGGTCAATGTTACCTTTCTCCAGTAGTTTAAGTCGAATGTACGACGATCCGACTCCCGCCACGAACGCATCTCGGACGAGGTCGTACATGCTCTGCTCAGCCGACACAGCTTTGCAGTTACAGCCCCTGGCTAGCTGTAGGAGCTCGTTCACATATTCCTCCATCGTTTCGCCAGACTGCCGTCGTCGAGTGGCTAAGAGGTAATGAGCGTGTATTTCATTGGGCGGTTTGATGTAACGCTTCTTCAGAAGCTCGAGGGCCTTTGTGTAATCGATGGCCGCACGGATCGCGAGGTAGACAGTGTCGCTTACCCTCGCATGGAGGACCCGGAGTCTGTCATCATCTGTGGTGACCGCTGCGGAGGCTGCCAGGTAGTCTTCGAAACACTTCAGCCAGTGGTCGAAGGTGTTAGAGGCGCCGACTGCACGTGCATCTAGTGTAAGGCGCTCCGGCTTCAGGATCTGCTCCATACTCTCTTTTTTTTTCTTCGACGAGAGTTTAACAACAATAAATAAAATTGATGCGCGTTATCATACACGAGGCTTGAGATGCTCAGGAAATAAAGGCTTTTATTTACTGTAATGACGCAGCCAATAATTATATACACGATCCCAGACTGAGGGGTCCCAGCCAGAGCAGGGACCTTTATACCTCTCCCAGGAGGCGGAGCCCGACTGGGATGTACCACAACACTACAGTACAAAGGTGTAACAACCCCACCCTAACCCCAACAGCAACAAGTAGCACAACCCATCCCTAACCCAACAGTAACATATGTACATCCTTGTAGTACTGGCCAGACCCTGGCTCAGTACTATCCAGTGGGAACCAACGATGGTTCACCACATCCAGTGACAATAACACTCCACCACCCCTTCCCCACCACCCTGAAGTATAATGCAAAGGGCGGACCTTTCCCGTCTCACCCGCCACGGGAATCGTAGCAGGCGGGGCACGGACCTTGCAAAGGTCCATTAACCTTGGGCGGGATTTCCCGGTCCGAGGGTGAACAGAACCACAAAATCCCACAAAAATCTCTGAAATTACTATTGTATCATAACTACCCGTGGCAATGAATCCTTCTTCCTTGCACAAAGGGATAATGAAATAAAACTTCCTTTTCCAATGTTTTAAACAATAGAAGGCAATGAGTGCTGCTCACCATGGAACGTTCAGACTAAAACATAAATAAGATATAATTATTTTTACAGCAGGTTTAAAGTGGTAAAAGTGTTGTGGCTTTGGTGGGGTCAGTTCATTAATAAATTAAGGAAATCTCCTCCATCCAGCACCCTCAATTACATCATGCCTTCATCCCTATCCTTAGGTAAAGATGTGTGCTGGTCACATCGCATTAGGGGCAACACGGTGGCACAGTGGTTAGCACTGCTGCCTCACAGCGACAGGGACCCGGTTCGATTCCTGGCTTGGGTCACTGTCTGTGTGGAGTTTACACGTTCTCCCCGTGTCTGCGTGGGTTTCCTCTGGGTGCTCCAGTTTCCTCCCACTGTCTGAAAGGTGTGCTGGTTAGGTGGATTGGCCATGTTAAATTGCCCCTTAGTGTCATAAAAACTAGGAGCAGGAGTAGGCCATCTGGCTCCTCGAGCCTGCTCCACCATTCAATAAGATCATGGCTGATCTTTTTGTGGACTCAGCTCCACTTACCTGCCCGCTCACCATAACCCTTAATTCCTTTACTGTTCAAAAATCTATCTATCCTTGCCTTAAAAACATTCAATGAGGTAGCCTCAACTGCTTCCCTGGGCAGGGAATTCCACAGATTCACAACCCTTTGTGTGAAGACGTTCCTCCTCAACTCAGTCCTAAATCTGCTCCCCCTTATTTTGAGGTCATGCCCCCTAGTTCTAATTTCACCCGCCAGTGGAAACAACTTCCCTGCCTCTATCTTATCTATTCCCTTCATAATCTTATATGTTTCTATAAGATCTCCCCTCATTCTTCTGAATTCCAATGAGTATAGCCCTAGTCTACTCAGTCTCTCCTCATAAGCCAACCCTCCCAACTTCGGAATCAACCTAGTGAATCTCCTCTGCACCCCCTCCAATGCCAGTATATCCTTTCTCAAGTAAGGAGACCAAAACTGTACACAGTACTCCAGGTGTGGCCTCACCAACACCTTATACAGCTGCAACATAATCTCGCTGTTTTTAAACGCCATCCCTCTAGCAATAAAGGAAAAAATTCCATTTGCCTTCTTAATTACCTGCTGCACCTGCAAACCAACTCCTTGAGATCCCTGCACAAGGACACCCAGGTCCCTCTGCACAGCAGCATGCTGCAATTTTTTACTATTTAAATAATAGTCCATTTTGCTTATTCCTATCAAAATGGATGACCTCACATTTACCAACATTGTACTCCATCTGCCAGACCCTCGCCCACTCACTTAGACTATCTATATCCCTTTGCAGACTTTCAGCATCCTCTGCACACTTTGCTCTGCCACCCATCTTTGTGTCATCTGCGAATTTTGACACACTACACTTGGTCCCCAACTCCAAATCATCTATGTAAATCGTAAACAATTGCGGTCCCAACACTGATCCCTGAGGCACACCACTAGTCACTGATCGCCAACCAGAAAAACACCCATTTACCCCCACTCTTTGCTTTCTGTTAGTTAACCAATCCTCTATCCATGCTAATACATTACCCGTAACACCGTGCACCTTTATCTTATGTAGCAGTCTTTGGTGTGGTACCTTGTCAAATGCCTTCTGGAAATCCAGATACACCACATCCACAGGTTCCCCATTGTCCACTGCACATGTAATGTTCTCAAAGAATTCCACCAAATTAGTCAAACATAACCTTCCCTTCATGAACCCATGCTGCATCTTACCAATGGGACAATTTATATCCAGATGTCTCGCTATTTCTTCCTTGATGATAGATTCAAGCACTGTGAAGACCGACACAAAATACCTGTTCAATGCCTCAGCCATTTTCTCATTTCCAGTTATTACATCCCCCTTCTCATCCTCTAAAGGACTAATGTTCACCTTAGCCACTCTTGCTGGTTTTATATATTTGTAGAAATAATTGCCACCTATTTTTATATTCTGAGCTAGTTTACTCTCATAATCTATCTTACTTTCCTTTATAGCTTTTTTTGTGACTTTCTGTTGACCTTTTAAGGATTTCCCAATCCTCTAGTTTCCCACTAATCTTTGCCACTTTGTATGTATTTTCTTTCAATTTGATACCCTCCTTTATTTCCTTCGATACCCATGGCTGATTATCCCTTTTTCTACAGTCCATCCTTATCACTGGTATATACTTTTGCTGAGCACTGTGAAAAATCGCTTTGAAAGTCCTCCACTGTTCCTCAATTGTCCCATCATAAAGTTTTTGCTCCCAGTCTACCTTAGCCAACTCCTCCCTCATCACATTGTCGTCTCCTTTGTTTAAGCACAAGACTCTGGTATTGGATTTTACCTTCTCTCGCTCCATCTGTATTTAAATTCAACCATAACTTTCAGGCAGATTAGGACTGTAAATATGTGGGTTACGGGGATGGTACCTGGGTGGGATTGTTATCAGTACTAACTCGAATGGCCTCCTTCTGCACTGTAGATTCTATGATTCTTTGTTACTGGGCTGGTAAATCCAGTGGAAGATGAATGCAAATCTCAACCTGACGCTTTGACCATTTGACGATAGTTTAAATAACACTGGTAAAGAAAAGTAAAGTTAAAAGTTTATTTATTATTCACAAGTAGGCTTACATTAACACTGCAATGAAGTTTCTGTGAAAATCTCCCAGTTGCCACATCCGGCGCCTGTTTGGGTACACTGAAGGAGAATTCAGCACGGCCAGTCCACCTAACCAGCACGTCTTTCGGACTGTGGGAGGAAACCAGAGCACCCGGAGGAAACCCACACAGACACAAGGAAAACGTGCAAACTCCACACAGACAGTGACCCAAACCTGGAATTGAACCTGTTCCCTGGCGCTGTGAGGCAGCAGTGCTAACCATAGAATCATCGTAGAAACCCTACAGTACAGAAAGAGGCCATTCGGCCCATCGAGTCTGCACCGACCACAATCCCACCCAGGCCCTACCCCCACATCCCTACATATTTTACCCGCTAATCCCTCTAATCTACGCATCCCAGGACACTAAGGGGCAATTTTAGCATGGCCAATCAACCTAACCCGCACATCTTTGGACTGTGGGAGGAAACCGGAGCACCCGGAGGAAACCCACGCAGACACGAGGAGAATGTGCAAACTCCACACAGACAGTGACCCGAGCCGGGATTCGAACCCAGGTCCCTGGAGCTGTGAAGCAGCAGTGCTAACCACTGTGCCACCGTGCCACGCCAATGGTCCTTCTTTGCTGTGTCGCTTTATGATTCTACTCGACTTTTTCAGAACAACTGAGTTCAGTGTTGGTCTTGTCATTTATATCACATCTTTCTCAGTCTGGTGGTGACCCAGAGCACTTTGCTTCCAGCGTGGTCACTGTTGCACTGTGAGAAGAGTGGAAAGCAATTTGTGCAGATTCCGGCCTTGCCAACGATGTCCACATCCCATGAAAGAATAACGATAAAATGAACTCCACACCCATCGCACATTATACATTCCGAGCCGCAGGATCGTCTGGTGAATCTCCACCTTATTCACACCTCCCTCTTCCCAAATCGTGTCCCATTCCCCACCCCCTCCATGCCCAACAAGAATAATTTCATGTTTTCATCATCTCACAATCATAGAATCATTCAATGCAGAAGAGGTCCTTCGGCCCATCGAGTTTGCACCGACCCACAAGAAACACCTGAACTCCTACTTAATCCCATCTGCCAACACTTGGCCCATAGCCCTGAATGTTATGACGTGCCAAGTGCTCATCCAGGTACTTTTTAAAGAATGTGAGGCATCCCGCCTCCACCACCCTCCCAGGCAGCGCATTCCAGATCGTCACCACCCTCTGGGTAAAAAAGCTTTCCCTCAAATCCCCCCCTAAACCACCTGCCCCTCACCTTGAACCTGTGTCCCCTCGTAACTGATCCTTCAAATAAGGGGAATAGCTGCTCCGTATCCACACTGTCGTGTCTCTCATAATCTTGTACACCTCGATCAGGTCGCCCCTCAGTCTTCTCTGCTCCAACAGAAACAACCCAAGCCTATGCAATCTCTATTCATAATTTAAATGTTCCATCCCAGGCAGCATCCTGGTGAATCTCCTCTGCACCCCCCCCCCTCACATCCTAGGGTGGCACGGTGGCACAGTGGTTAGCACTGCTGCCTCGCAGCGCCAGGGAGTCGGGTTCAATTCTGGCCTCGGATCACTGTCTGTGCGGAGTCTGCACGTTCTCCCCGTGTCTGCGTGGATTTCCTCCGGGTGCTCCAGTTTCCTCCCACAGTCCGAAAGACTTGCTGGTTAGGGTGCATTGGCCATGCTAAATTCTCCCTCAGTGTACCCGAACAGGCGCCGGAGTGTGGCGACTAGGGGATTTTCACAGTAACTTCATTGCATTGTTAATGTAAGCCTACTTGTGACACTAATAAACTTAAAACCTCTCCTGTAATGTAGCGACCAGAACTGCACACAATACTCTCGCTGTGGCCTCACCAACATTCTACAGTTGATGGGCTGCAGAGAATAGGAAGCAGGACAGAAGGGTCGGATGAAGAGGGTACAGAATAAATGGAGAAAGCAAGCAAGAAAGGAGAGTGTGGAAAAGAACAGGACGCACATGGACTCAGCTCATTAGAGGCTGGCACAGGGCCAACTAGGCCCAACGGAACAATGCAAAGAAAACAGCTTCATTCACTCTCCTCATTCACGGTTTCAGTTGTTACTCCACCGTATTGATGAACAGGCGACTGAACCTACCGAGCGTTAGCACAGCGCCTTGACAAATATAATCAGGAATTTACATTCTCTCCACTTGCTGAAATATATAAAAAGAGCCGCCTGGTGCGTGTTACTCCCATTCTCCGTTATTAGGGGCACTTTGATGAATTATCGCTCGCATCAGTGTTTGGATCTGGGACAAGAGAACAGCCAATGCTGGCTCTATGGTCTCTCTATTCCCTGTCTGCTGATGAGTCTGACATTAATATTTCATGAGGAATATCGCGGTGACCATATTCCCAAGATCAGCGTGATGCCGGCAATGAAGCCCAGGCCACATTCGGATGCGAGACCTTTAAAGTGCAGTCCTTCACTGTGGCTGTTAATGTTTGAGTCATTAATTGCTGTGAGGTTAATTGGAGCGGGCTCGTTACACTTTCTGTATCTGAATTGGGCACCAGTGTTGTCACCGGTTATCACAGAATCACACAGCGCAGGAGAGACCCTTCGGCCCATCGGGTCTGTACCAGCTTCCCAGCATCTTAAATAGGCCCAGCCCCCACCCCATACATTTACCCACTAATCCCCCCTAACTTACTCATCTTTGGACACTAAGGGGGCAATGGCCGATCCACCTAATCTGCACAGGACAACTCAGGATGGAGAAGAAATGCTAATCTAGTCAGCAATGCTTACATCCCAAGCATGAAAACTCTTGGGGGAATTTTCCCATTCTGCCCGCCACGGGAACCGCAGCGGACGGGACAGAAAATTCGGCGGACCATGCAAAGGTCCGTTGACCTTGGACAGGAATATCCGGTCTTGGGGTGAGCGCAGCTGGAAAATTCCTCCCCCTATGTGGGTACATCTTGTATCTTGTACACTTCAATCAGGTTGGCCCTCAGTCTTCTCTGCTCCAATGAAAACAGTGTGATAGTTACCATGAGTCAGCCAAAGCAAATTGTCTGATCAGATGTGACTGGAACTGACACTGTTTCCGTGGGAACTGTTCCTGTTGATAGTCTTCCTCTGTTAGCGCTACATCGATGAGGGCCTTTGACAGGACTTTATACTTCAGTCACACAGCGTCTGCCTTCATGCCTGATCCATCTGATTGGTCTTTGCTGTGCTTGATCAGTCTTTGATTTGTCCATATTAGTCTTCAGTGTGCCTGATCAGTCTTTGATTGGTCCATATTGTATCTGGAGAACCTGACCACTCGGTAGGGCGTTGGGGAGAGTTACAGAACAAAGAGACCTAGGGGTACATGTTCATAGCTCCTTGAAAGTGGAGTCACAGGTGGACAGAGTGGTGAAGAAGGCTTTCAGCATTCTTGGTTTCATTGGTCAGAGCATTGAATACAGGAGTTGGGACGTCTTGTTGAAGTTGTACAAGACATGGGTAAGGCCACACTTGGAATACTGTGTGCAATTCTGCTCACCCTATTATAGAAAGGATATTATTAAACTAGAAAGAGTGCAGAAAAGATTTACTGGGATGCTACCAGAACTTGATTGTTTGAGTTATAAGGAGAGGCTGGATAGACTGGGACATTTTTCTCTGGAGCGTAGAAGGCTGAGGGGTGGTCTTATAGAGGTCTATAAAATAATGAGGGGCATAGATCAGCAAGATAGTCAATATCTTTCCCCAGAGGTAGGAGAGTCTAAAACATGAGGGCATAGGTTTAAGGTGAAAGGGGAGAGATACAAAAGTGTCCAGAGGGGAAATTTTTTCACGCAGAGGGTGGTGAGTGTCTGGAATCAGATGCCAGAGGTAGTAGTAGAGGCGAGTACAATTTTGTCTTTTAAAAAGCATTTAGACAGTTAAATGGTTAAGATGGGTTTAGAGGCATATGGACCAAACGCGGGCAACTGAGACTCGCTTAGTGGTTAAAAAAAAGGGCGGCATGGACAAGTTGGGCTGAAGGGCCTGTTTCCATGCGGTAAAGCTCTATGACTCGATGACTCATTGATTGGTCCATGTTGGTCCCTTGGGTGCCTGATCAGTCTTTCATTGGCTCATTTTCCACTGGAATTAACCCATATACTTTCGGAAGTATATGAACGCATTGGAGAGATGTGGATGAGGTTCACAAGAATGATTCCCGGGATGAGAAACTTCAGTGATGAGGATAGATTGGAGAGATTGGGACTGTTCCCCTTGGCGAGAAGAAGGCGAGGAGAAGATTTGATAGAGATGTTCAAAACCATGAGGGGGCTGGACAGGGCAGATTGGGAGAAACTGTTCCCACTCGTAAAAGGATGAAGAAGGAGAGGGAACAAATTTAAGGTGATTTGCAAAAGAAGCAAATGTGACATGAGACCAAACTTTCACACAACGAGTGGTTGGGGTTTGAAATGCACTGAATCATAGAATCGTAGAATCCTACAGTGCAGGAGGCCATCTGGCCCATCGAGTCTGCACCAACCACAATCCCACCCCAGGCCCTATCCCCATATCCCCATGTATTTACCCTTGCTGGTCCCCCTGACTGGAGGGGACTGCCTGGAAGTGTGGTGGAGGCAGGTTCAATGGAGACATTCAAGAGGACATTAGATGATTATTTGAATAGAAACAACGTGCAGGGGGATGGGGAAAAGGCGGGGAAATTGGACTAAGTCACGATGCTGGTTTGGAGGGCCGGTGCATACATGATGAGCCGAATGGCCTCCTTCTGCGATGTAACAATTCGGTGATTCTGAGTTATTTTCTCGTGTGACCCTCCTATATGTAACAGTGTAGCCAGAGCCATGCTGTTGCTTCAAGTTGTATTCCTCAGTGACTGTCCACAATGAGGCATCTCCGTGTGTCAGAGATAAGCACGACCCCTGCTCGAGCAATAATCACCAGGCATTCCTTAAAGCAAACTTAGACAGGAACCCGTAAAGATATTCTTACAGAATCAACTTGCTCATAGCTGCCAAAAGAAGGCACATTAAAATGTAATTAGGAAGGAAATGAAATTAGCATGACTCTGTCTTCTGACACTGTTCGCCTGAGGCTGCACTGTTCCGTGTTAAGATGAATTATATCTTCAGAACACCAGGGGTGAAAACCTCGGGGAGAGAATGCAGTGATTACACATGCTCACACATTGATTCTTCCCCCATCTAAGCAGACGCTATCCAGAGGCCATTATTGCGTTGACCTTCAGTTCAACTGTGGCACCTTGTGAAGACGGAGGCTAAACAAGTGGCAGGGTGGCACAGTGGTTAGCACTGCTGCCTCACAGCACCAGGGACCCAGGTTCGATTCCGGCGTCGGATTACTGTCTGCGTGGAGTCTGCACATTCTCCTCGTGTCTGCGTGGGTTTAGTCCGGATGCTCCGGTTTCCTCCCACAGTTCAAAGATGTGCTGGTTAGGTGGATTGGCCAGGTTAAATTGCCAGGGAGTGTCAGGGAGGTTAGTAGCGTAAATATGGTAACGGGGATTGGGCTTGGGTGTGATTGTGGTCGGTGTAGACTTGATGGGCCGAATGGCCTCTGTCTGCACTGTAGGATTCTGTGATTCTATGTTGATTTTCTGAAGCCAATAGGTTCATATCCAATGTGAGCGTCTTCAGGAGCCGTACAGATTAGGCCGGAATTTGTCGCAATTAGTGGGGGTGACGACATTATCTCAGCCGGTGTTACTCTGTGGTGAGGTTCCCCAGCCTTTGCAGGCTCGAGGGTAAGATTAGCGATGGTTCCATTCGGCGACCCAGTGTTTGGACGCTAAGGGGCAATCTTACTGGATCGCCATGCCGAGTCAATCGGGAGCAACGATTGGCCGGGGCATCAATGTTTGATGTGATTTATTATTGTTAAATCTATTAACATACAGTGAAAAGTATTGTTTCTTGCACGCGATACAGACAAAGCATACCGTTCATAGAGAAGGAAATGAGAGAGCTAGAAAGTCAATATGTTTTCCCAAAGGTAGGGGAGTCTAAAACTAGAGGGCATACGTTTAAGGTGAGAGGGGAGAGGTACAAAAGCGTCGAGAGGGGCAGTTTTTTCACACAGAGGATGGTGAGTGTCTGGAACAAGCTGCCAGAGGTAGTAGTAGAGGCGGGTACAATTTTGTCTTTTAAAAAGCATTTAGATAATTACATGGGTGTGATGGGTATAGAAGGATATGGGCCAAATGCAGGCAATTGGGACTAGCTTTGGAGTTTAAAAAAAAAAGGGCGGCATGGACAAGTTGGACCGAAGGGCCTGTTTCCATGCTGTAAACCTCTATGGCTCTATGACTCTAAGTGCCATTAGATTGTGCCTGGCAGCTCATCCAAAATATGGATGTTATTCTCTCCCGTTTTCGTGCTCGTTTGGCACTTAGAATTTTTTTGGCAAGATCATCCCTGAAAATCTGAATGATCCTGCAGTCAAGATTTCAAATATTATCGAAGAGATATGTTTCTGAAGCTTTTTGTCTCACAGCCATCCGGACAAACACAAGAATACCAAATTTCAAACAATCACAAGTTATAAAACAGAAGGAGAGGGTGCTGATTGGTCGTCAAGTCAACTCTGATTGGCCCAGCCATTACCATGGGGATGAATACCTGTGTCATTGAAAAGTGGATCAGGGCTTCAATGTATTTCTCTGGTCATTTAAGAGAATGGCTCCCTGTGTATGATTGTACCTTGCTTCTAGAAAACAGTGGTGAGACACGTTCTAAGCTTGAACGACTACCTTAACTTGTTCATTCGTGTAGTTATTCACGCACTCAGGATTACTCAGAGAGTGCTACCCAATCACTGACTCACATCTGACTGGAGATTTCATTGATGAGATGGAGTACATGAAAGAGTTAGAGAATCTGGTGAATTGGTGCCACGACAATAATCTCTCCAACAAAACGGAGATAGTCATTGACTTCAGGAAGCTGAATGAAGTGGAAATGGTCGAGAACTTTAAGTTTCTAAGTGTCCAGATCACCAACAACCTGTCCTGGTCTCTCCACACGTGTGCTATAAACAAGAAAGCCCACCAACACCTCTACATTCTCAGGAGGCTAAGGAAATTTGGCATGTCCACTATGACTCTCACAAACGTTACAGATGCACATTAGAAAGGATCCTTTCTGGTTGTATCACAGCTTGGTCTGGCTCCTGCTCTGCCCAAGACTGCAAGAAACTACAAAGGGTTGTGAACGAAGCCCAATCCATCACACAAACCAGCCTCCCATCCATTGACTCTGTCTACACTTCCCACTGCCTCGGCAAAGCAGCCAGGATAATTAAGGACCCCATGCACCCCGGACATTCTCTCTTCCATCTTCTTCCATTGGGAAAAAGATACAAAAGTCTGGGGTCAAATACCAACCGACTCAAGAATAGCTTCCAAATACATGTGACAATAATAAATAAAATCAAATCAAGTTTTGTTTTGGGTTTTGCAAACACAGCTTAGTTGAGTACAGTCTGCTTGTTATAGACTTATTAAATTGTTCTAAACCTATTATAAACTTATTAATCTTATTATAAATAACTGAAGGAACATGCTGTTTGCTTCTATCAGCCAATCACTGGGAGGTGTGCCCTCTGCATCTGGCATCGTACCAAGATAAAATTCATAGACAATATTACACAATTGTGTGATAGGTGTATCCCCAAGAACTCACTCTCCAGCCAGACGTCGGGGAACGCAGGTATTTATTGCAGGTCTTACTCGCTCCACACTCCAAACTACAACTGCCCACCAGGGTGGTCCCCAGGCAGATCAACCCTCACCCAGGGTCACCTGACCCATTGCCTTAAAGGGGTACGCCCCCAACATACACAACCTGATGTGATTGTTGGAAATTTTGCTTTCTTCAATTTGTCGCGATGGGACCCAGATGAAACTTTTCAATGCTGTGTCCCCCTCTTCAGCAACATTCAAGTTCAGTGCCACCAAGGGACTGTCGGTTCCATTTTGTGCCAGACAAATGTCCGAGTAATGATGGTCTCCAGTGAAATGAAAGCCCAAACTTCTCACCTTAAGCTTCAGTAGCACTGTGTGCTCAGGTTCTCCCCCATCGACGTCTGGGAGGTCCAAGCTGATTAAACCAAATATATTAATGTTGGCTGGCATGGGAGGGGACACTGTCGAGATTTGCTCATGTCCTGATCTCTCAGAAGTTTTGTTTTGGGTTTTGCAAATGCAGCTTCGTTGAGTACAGTCTGCTTATTATAAACTTATTTTAAAAAATTATTATAGACTTACTACAGACTTATTATAGACTTATTATAAGCTTATTAGGGAGCTGTGGGATTCCCCTTCCTGTGGTCAGAGAGGCAGGCCTGATGTGCAAACTGTTTAAGGAGGCTGGATATGGAACGAGGCATCATTGGAACAGTAAGAAGCCTCACAACTCCAGGTTAAAGGCCACCGGGTTTATTTGGAATCAGGAGCTTTCAGAGCGCTGCTCCTTCATCAGTCCAATACCAGCGTCTCCACATCATCAATGGAAGGAAGAGAATTGGAGAGATCTGGTGAGATTGTGCAATTTGGATTGCATTTCAGGCTGTGGGCTAGACAGAGTTTTGGTCTTGCGGGGAATTAAAGGGTATGGGGAGCAGACGGGAAAGTGCAGTTGAAGCCCAAGGTCAGCCATGATGGTATTAGATACCAGAACAGACTCGATGGGCCGAATGGTCCTATTCCTAATGTTTTCATTGCCTCAGGGAGTGGCTCAGGGGAATAGCACTAATGGCTTTAAAGAATTTTTTAGTGATTAGAATAGATAGGTGCTTGATGGCCAGCATGGACATGATGGGCCGAAGGGCCTCTTTCCATGCTGTAAAACTCTATGACTTTTGACTATGAAAAGCTAGATGAATGCATATAGGCTGATGTTGCTAAGAGATATGAAGTCAGATGGGATGTGGACCATAAACATGGGGATGAAGAGGAAATGGTCGAGATCTTCCAATTTTTAGGTGTCCAGATCACCTACAAACTGTCCTGGTCCCAGTTAAGAAAGCCCACCAACACCTCTACTTTCTCAAGAGGCTAAGGAAATTCAGTATGTCCGTTACGACTCTCACCAACATTTACTGATGCACCATGGAAAGCATTCTTTCTGGTTGTATCACAGCTTGGTATGGCTCCTGCTCTGCCCAAGACCGCAGGAAACTACAAAAGGTCGTGAATGTAGCCCAATCCATCACGCAAACCAGCCTCCCATCCATTGACTCTGTCTACACTTCCCGCTGCCTTGGAAAAGCAGCCAGCATAATTCAGGACTCCAAGCACCCCAGACATACTCTCTTCCACCTTCTTCTGTCGGGAAAAAAATACAAAAGTCTGAGGTCACGTACCAACCGACTCAAGAACAGCTTCTTCCCTGCTGCCATCAGACTTTTGAATGGACCTACCTTGCACTAAGTGGATCTTTCTCTACACTCTAGCTATGACTGTGACATGACATTCTGCACTCTCTCGTTTCCTTCTCCCCTATGTACTCTATGTACGGTATGCTTTGTCTGAGCAAGAAGCAATACTTTCACTATCCAAATACATGTGACAATAATAAATAAAATCAAATCAAGTTTTGTTTTGAGTTTTGCAAACACAGCTTAGTTGAGTACAGTCTGCTTGTTATAGACTTATTATAAAATTGTTCTAAACTTATTATAAACCTATTATAAACTTATTAAGCTTATTATAAATAACTGAAGGAACATGCTGTTTGCTTCTATCAGCCAATCACTGGGAGGTATGCCCTCTGCATCTGGCATCGTACCAACAAAGAATTCATAGACAATATTACACAATTGTGTGATAGGTGTATCCCCAAGAACTCACTCTCCAGCCAGACGTCGGGGAACGCAGGTATTTATTGCAGGTCTTACTCGCTCCGCACTCCAAACTACAACTGCCCACCAGGGTGGTCCCCAGGCAGATCAACCCTCACCCAGGGTCACCTGACCCGTTGCCTTAAAGGGGTACGCCCCCAACATACACAACCCGATGTGATTGTTGGAAATTTTGCTTTCTTCAATTTGTCGTGATGGGACTCAGATGAAACTTTTCAACGCTGTGTCCCCCTCTTCAGCAACATTCAAGTTCAGTGCCACCAAGGGACATTTTGTGCCACACAAGTGCCCGAGTAATGATGGTCTCCAGTGAAATGAAAGCCCAACCATCTCACCTTAAGCTTCAATTACACTGTGTGCTCGTGTTCTCCCCAATCAACGTCTGGGAGGTCCAAGCTGATTGAACTAAATGTATTAACATGTTGGCCAGCACAGGAGGGGACACTGTCGAGACTTGCTCTCTTCCAGATCTCTCCCCAGGAAGCTGCGGGATTCCCCTTCCTGTGGTCAGAGAGGCAGGTGTGATGTGCAAACTGTTTAAGGAGGCTTGACATGGAACGAGGCATCATTGGAACAGTAAGAAGCCTCACAACTCCAGGTTAAAGGCCAATAGGTTTATTTGGAATCAGGAGCTTTCAGAGCGCTGCTCCTTCATCAGTCCAATGCCAGCATCTCCACATCATCAATGGAAGGAAGAGAATTAGAGCGATTTGATGAGATTGTGCCATGCGCTTTGGAATTTGGAATACATTTCAGGCTGTGGGCTAGACAGAGTTTTGGTCTTTCGGGGAATTAAGGGATATGGGGATCAGACAGGAAAATGCAGTTGAAGCCCAAGGTCAGCCATGATGTTATTGGATGGCAGAGCAGACTCGATGGGCCGAATGGTCTACTTCTGCTCCTATTTCTAACGTTTTCATTGCCTCAGGGAATGGCTCATGGGAATAGCACTAATGGTTTTATGGAAATTTTTAGGGATTAGAATAGATAAGTGCTTGATGGCCACTTTCCGTGATGTAAAACTCTATGACTCTATGACCAAGAAAAGCTAGATGAATGCATATAGGATGATGTTGCTAAGTGATATGAAGTCAGATTTCAGGGGGCTCATGTGGAACATAAATACAGGGATGAAGTGGAAAGGGTCGAGAGCTTCAGGTTTTTAGCTGTCCTGATCACCAACAACCTGTCCTGGTCCCCCCATGCCAACACTATAGTTAAGAAAGCCCACCAACTTTCTCAGAAGAAAAAGGAAATTTGGCATGTCAGCTACAACTCTCACCAACTTTTACAGATGCACCATAGAAAGCATTCTTTCTGGTTGTATCACAGCTTGGTCTGGCTCCTGCTCTGTCCAAAACTGCAAGAAACTACAAAGGGTCGTGAACAAAGACCAGTCCATCCCTCAAACCAGTCTCCCATCCATTGACTCTGTCTACACTTCCCACTGACTCGGAAAAGCAGCCAGCATAATTAAGGAGCCCACGCACCCCGGACATTCTCTCTTCTACCTTCTTCCATCAGGAAAAAGATACAGAAGTCTGAGGTCACGTACCAACCGACTCAAGAACAGCTTCTTCCCTGCTGCTGTCAGACTTTTGAATGGACCTACCATTTATTAAGTTGATCTTTCTCTACACCCTAGCTATGACTGTAACACTACATTCTGCACCCTCCCCTTTCCTTCGCTATGAAAGGTATGCTTTGCCTGTACAGCGCACAAGAAACAATACTTTTCACTGTACGCTAATAAATGTGACAATAATAAATTAGATCAAATCAAATCAGAACACTGACATATACTCGCTGGGACACATCAACTGAATTTTTTGCTGTGGAGTTTGATGTTATGCTCTGTAATTTGAAGAATAAGATTGTAAAATCAGAGGCAGGGAAATGGGAGTTGAGTAGAGTGCACTTGTCCAAGAATTCGGACCAGTTCGATGGATCCAAAAGGTTTTCTTTTGAGCTACAGCTTTTATAATACTCTGTATAATATTCTCAGCAAATCAGGAACCACAAACGATTGTGTCAATCTGATTGGCCAGCAGATCCATCGTCCCGGCAACAACAGCCAGGAGGAGTGGCCACTGTTGGGGCTACAGACAGTCCCACCACACCGAGGATCAGAGATTGGTCCGGGCTCAGGAGTGGGGGATCGGGCTCAAGAGGCTGAGGGTTGGGTTCCAAGGGGAGATAGCTCTTGGGAATGGTAACTCCGATGGGCTCAAGGGATCCACACAGATGATGTCACCCCAACCACCACCTCCCCCCCTTTGCCCGATAACGGCCTCCTCAGCCAAAGCTACCAGACTTCCAACATAGTGTGGGTCTCCCCACGTATGATCCTGACAGTGGTGGCATGAGTTCCATTAACTTGGCCACTTTAGGGCCTCACCTTGCCCAAGGGCGGGTGGGCCTCCTCCCTCCCCTTCGAGTTTTTGACAGGTCGGAGGTGAGGGGGTGGGCCACCCACTGGATTTAGCATGGTCTCTGCCTTGAAACCCACCAGTGGGAGAGATCAAATCCAGGCGTGAGCACAGGATTTGGGCCAAATGTCCATTCCAGTATTGAGGCAGCAGGGCACTGTTGCAGGTGACAATTTTCCAATGAGATGTTGAAGTGAGGCCCCCCCGCGTGTCTCTCAGGTGGAGATCCCGTGGCAAATACTTCGGAGAGGTGGAGGAGTGTTCTCCCCAGTGTCTTGATCAATATTTACCCTCCGACACCAGTGAAACACAGGATCCTGCTCATTGTCACATTGCCGTTTGTGGGAGCTTGCTGTGCATTACTTGGTTGCTGCGTTTCCCACGTTATAACAGCTTCCACATTTCACTGGCTGGTAAGCACTCTTACACATCCTGAGGTTATGAAAAGGCGCCACATAAATTCCTTTCTGGAATGGGGAGTTGATGGCCTAGTGGCATTATCACTAAACTATTAATCCAGAAACTCAGCTAATGGTCTGGGGACCCGGGTTCGAATCCCGCCACGGCAGATGGTGGAATTTGAATTCTATAAAAAATATCTGGAATTAAGAATCTACTGATGACTATGAAACCATTGTCGATTGTCGGAAAAACCCACCTGGTTCACGAATGTCCTTTTGGGAAGGAAATCTGCCATCCTTATCCGGTCTGGCCTCCATGTGACTCCAGAGACACAGCAATAAGGTTGATTGTTAAATACCCTCAGGAATGGGCAATAAATGCTGGCCCAGCCCAGCGACGCCCACATCCTATGAACAAATAAAAAAATCCTGTGCAGCCAGGAATAAATAGCTCCGGAAAAATGTCCTTTCTCCGAAGTGTTAATGGGATTGTTGTGCCTTGCAGCACAATCTGCTCCAGCTCTTAGACACGGTGCCAATGGACAGGAAAGGGTCCTGGAGGCTTCAATTTATTTTACGGGGTTGTTTTTATTATTCTGGTGACGCAGACAGTGTGAAGCTGCCTTTATTGCCCTCCCTTCACTGAAGAAGATAAATCACAGCAATTGTTTCTCTGGCCGGGTAGCAGGGGCCTTGAACAGTCAACTGTGTACAACAACAACTCGCATTTATATAGCATCGCTAATGGGGTAAATCATCCCAAGGTTTGACAAGAACGTGATCACACAAAACTTGATAGCCAACCACGTAAGGGGCTTGATTTGATGGGGTGCCGTGTTCCCCATTCTAAACCATTCCCCCCCCGACTAAAAACGTCAATAGGGATCCCACCCAGGGATCCCACCCACCCAAAGGCTGTGGACAAACCGCCATTTGGAAGCAACGTTATTTGCCTCAGGGTGAGGGTTCCACTCCCATCTTGGGAGGAGGTCCTGTCTTGTCCAAACTGTGGCATGGTGGCGCAGCAGGCAGCATGGTGGCACAGTGGTTAGCACTGCTGCCTCACAGCGCCAGGGATCCGGGTTCAATTCCGGCCTCGGGTCACTGTGTGGAGTTTGCACGTTATCCCCGTGTCTGTGTGAGTTTCCTCTGGTTCCCTCCCATAGTCCAAAGATGAGTGGGTTAGCTAAATTAGTGTCCCAGGATGTGTGGGCTAGATGGATTGGCCATGGTAAATGTGTGGGGTTACGGAGATAGGGCGGGGAGAGGGCCTGGGTAAGATGCTTTGTCAGAGAGTTGGTGCAGACTTGATGGGCCGAATAGCCTCTTCTGCGCTGTAGGGATTCTATGAAAGAAATAATGGCCGTGATTCTCCAATTGCAACCTGCAACTTTTCTGTCAGGTTGCGGTGGGAGACCCGTGTCTGCGACCTTGAACAGGGATTTGCGTATGTGTCGGGAACGCATGTGTATCTCCCAGAGCCGGAGAACAGTTGCCAGTCAGACCACATTGAAACAGGCGGGAAGACAGGTAAGTCATTTACATCTGTTTTTAATCTGTTTTAAATATGCATATTAGGTAATGATCGAATCTCCCACCTCGCCAGGAGTACTTCATTCCGGTGGGGTTCAGACTAACTCCCCACGTTTGGGGAACTGGCGGGAGAACGCCACCGGAATGAAGGGGGGGGCAATCGGGGCCCTCCAGGGGGTCGGGCGGTGGGGGGGGGGGTGCCCCCTGTTCATGGGCACCCTAGCAGTGCCCGCCTGTGCCCCCGGCACTGCCCAAGGGGCAAAGTGCCCATGCCCAGGGGGCACTTTGGCACTGCCCACCGGGCATCGGGCAGTGCCAAGGGGGCGGGGCCTATTGCGGACAGGGCCTAGGGGTGATCGGTGGGGTGGGGGTCCCGCTGCCACTCTGCAGACAGGAGCGGTCTGGGATGGAGGGAGGGCAGCGATTGGGGCGGGCTCGGGGGGGAGGGGGGTGGTCCGCCAAGAGAGAGGCGCGGGGGGATCGCCACTGCTGGGGGGGGGGGTGGGTTGCGCATTGGGGCGCTCCGGGATGAGGGGGGAGAGGGGGGAATAGGGTTGTCCAGGAATTGTTGAGGGGGCCGCAATCAGGCCGTGGCGGGAGGGAGGCTGGAGGGGCAGCACTGGGGTGGCCCTGGGCTGCCCAGCGATTGAGCTGGCCAGCAAACGGGAGTTTGCCAGTTTGGGGCCACTGCGCATGCGCAGAATTCCAGCACTGTCAGGCTCTGGCGTGAATGGGCCCCGCCCCCTGCATTTTTAATGAGATTCCATTAACTTGACCACTTTAGGGCCTCACGATGCCCAAACAGGGCATACATAGACACAGACTCAATTTACAAGATAATGATTGGAATGCGAGTCTTTACAGGTATTTAGTGCCCATCCCTGGTCGCCCTTAGTTCAGAGGGCAGTTGAGAGTCAACCACATTGCTGTGGCCCTGGAGTCACATGTAGGCCAGACCAGGTAAGGGCGGCAGATTTCCTTCCCTAAAGGACATTAGTGAACCAGATGGGTTTTCCGGCAATGCTTTCAGTCATTAGTAGACTCTTAGGCCGGAACTCTGCCACCTAGCCCACCACGGAATCAGAGTAGGTGAGGATCCGACAATGAAAATCTCCGTGGACCTCAGGCAGGAATTTCCGGTCTCGCTCGAGCGAGGCCATAAAATCCTGCCCTTAATTCCAGATATTTTTTTATTGAATTCAAATTCCACCATCTGCCGTGGCAGGATTCGAACCCAGGTCACCAGAACATTGGCCGAGTTTCTGGATTAATAGTCCAGTGATAATACCACTAGGCCATCGCTTTCTCAATATACAACACCTTTCCTAACCATGAGCTATCCCAAAGTGTGTTAGAGCCAATGAAACACATTGGAAGTGTCATCACCGTGGTAATGTAGAAAATGTAGCAGCCATTTTGTGCTCTGCAAGCTCCCACAAATAGCAACGTGATAATGAGCAGATAATCTCTTTTCTTGTGATTGAGGAATAAAAATTGGCCGGGACACTGGGGCTAACTCCCCTGTTGTTCTGTGAAACAATGCCATGGGCTGTTTGACATCACGCTGAGAGAGAATTTCTGTGGTAGTGAATTCCACACGCTTGCCACTCTCTGGGTGAAGAAATTTGTTTTGATTAGATCTGATTTATTATTGTCACATGTATTAGTATGCAGTGAAAATATTGTTTCTTGCGCGCTATACAGACAAAACATTCTATTCACAGAGAAGCAAAGGAGAGAGTCCAGAATGCAGAGTTACAGTCATAGCTAGGGTGCAGAGAAAGATCAACTTAATGCGAGGTAGTTCCATTCAAAAGTCCGACGGCAGCAGGGACGAAGCTGGTCTTGAGTCGGTTGGGATGTGACCTCAGACTTTTGTATCTTTTTCCCGACGGAAGAAGGTGGAGGAGAGAATGTCCGGTGTGCGTGGGGTCCTTTATTATGCTGGCTGCTTTGCTGAGGCAGTGGGAAGTGTCGACAGAGTCAATGGATGGGAGGCTGGTTTGCGTGATGGATTGGGCTACATTCACTGCCCTTTGTAGTTCCTTGCGGTCTTGGGCAGAGCAGGAGCCAAACCAAGCTGTGATACAACCAGAAAGAATGCTTTCTATGGTGCATCAGTAAATGTTGGTGAGAGTCGTAGCTGACATGCCAAATTTCCTTAGTCTTCTGAGAAAGTAGAGGCATTGGTGGACTTTCTTAACTATAGTGTCGGCATGGGGAGACCAGGACAGGTTGTTGGTGATCTGGATACCTAAAAACCTGAAGCTCTCGACCCTTTCGACTTCATCCCCATTGATGTAGACAGGGGCATGTTCTCCACTACACTTCCTGAAGTCGATGACAATCTCCTTCATTTTGTTGACATTGAGGGAGAGATTATTGTTGCCGCACCAGTTCACCAGATTCTCTATCTCTTTCCTGTACTCTGTCTCGTCATTGTTTGAGATCCGACCCACTACGGTGGTGTCATCAGCAAACTTGAAAATCGAGTTGGAGGGGAATTTGGCCGCACAGTCATAGGTGTATAAGGAGTATAGTAGGGGGCTGAGAACACAGCCTTGTGGGGCACCGGTGTTGAGGATGATCGTGGAGGAGGTGTTGTTGCCTATCCTTACTGATTGTGGTCTGTGAGTTAGGAAGTTCAGGATCCAGTCGCAGAGGGAGAAGCCGAGGCCCAGGCCACGGAGTTTGGAGATGAGTTTGGAGGAATAATGGTGTTGAAGTCTGAGCTGTAGTCAATAAATAGGAGTCTGACATAGGTGTCCTTGTTATCTAGGGTTGAGTGCAGGGCCAGGGAGATGGCATCTGCCCTGGACCTGTTGCGGCGGTAGGCAAACTGTAGTGGATCCAGGCAGTCCGTGAGGCTGGAATTGATTCGTGCCATGACTAACCTTTCGAAGCACTTCATAATGATGGATGTCAGAGCCACCAGACGATAGTCATTGAGGTACATTGCTTGGCTTTTTTTCGGTACTGGGATGATGGTCGTCTTCTTGAAGCAGATAGGGACCTCAGATTGTTGTAAAGAGAGGTTGAAGATGTCTGTGAATACCCCCGCCAGCTGATCAGAGTGCTCGTCCAGGTACCCCATCCGGGCCAGTAGCTTTCCGTGGGTTGACCTTCAAGAAAGCTGCTCTGGCATCTGCAATGGTGACCCCAGATACAGGTTCATCCAGGGCTTCAGGGTGGGGGGCATGCTCTCGCTGACCTCTTGCTCAAAACGGGCGTAGAATGCATTGAGCTCATCAGGGAGGGGTGCGTTGGAGCTGGCGATTTTACATGCCTTCATCTTGTAGCCTGTTATGTCTTGCAGACCTTGCCATAGTCGGTGGGGGTCGGTGTGGCTCGCCTAGGACTCCAGCTTGGTCTGGTATTGTCTTTTGGCATCTTTAATGGATCTCCTTAGATTGTATCTGGCTTTCTTGTATAGGTCAGGGTCGCCTGACTTGAATGCCTCAGAACAAAGAACAAAGAAAATTACAGCACAGGAACAGGCCCTTCGGCCCTCCAAGCCTGCACCGACCATGCCGCCCGTATTAACTAAAACCCCTTACGCTTCCGGGGACCATATCCCTCTATTCCCATCCTATTCATATACTTGTCAAAACGCCCCTTAAAAGTCACTACCATATCTGCTTCCACTAACCCCCCTGGCAACAAATTCCAGGCACCCACTACTCTCTGTGTACAAAATCTGCCTCGTACATCTCCTTTAAACCTTGCCCCTCGCACCTTAAACCTATGCCCCCTAGTAATTGACTCTTCCACCCTGGGAAAAAGCATCTGACTATCCACTCTGTCCATGCCTCTCATAATCTTGTAGACTTCTATCAGGTCTCCCCTCAACCTCCGTCGCTCCAGTGAGAACAAACCAAGTTTCTCCAACCTCTCCTCATAGCTAATGCCCTCCATACCAGGCAACATCCTGGTAAATCTTTTCTGTACCTTCTCCAAAGCCTCCACATCCTCCTGGTAGTGTGGTGACCAGAATTGAACACTATATTCCAAGTGCGGCCTAATTAAGGTTCTATAAAGCTGCAACATGACTTGCCAATTTTTTAACTCAATGCCCCGGCCGATGAAGGCAAGCATGCCGTATGCCTTCTTAACTACTTTCTCCACCTGCATTGCCACCTTCAGTGACCTGTGTACCTGTACACCCAGATCCCTTTGCCTATCAATACTCTTAAGCGTTCTGCCATTTACTGTATAGACCTGGACTTCAGCAAGCAGTGGATATCCCTGTTCATCCATGGTTTCTGGTTGGGGAACACACGGATTTGCTTCTTTGGCACACAGTCTGCTACACACTTACTAATGAAGTCAGTTACTGTAGTGACGTACTCGTTCAGGCTGGTCGCACAGTTTTTAAATACTGACCAGTCCACTGACTCCAAGAAGCCCTGTAGGAGATTATCTGATTCCTCAGACCAACATTGCACGACTTTCTTTGATGGATTCTCACGCTTCCGTTTTTGCTTGTAAGCCGGGAGCAGGAGCACAGCCTTGTGGTCTGATTTGCCAAAGTGTGGGCGGGCGATAGAGCAGTAGGCATGTTTGATATTTGTGTAGCAGTGGTCTAGGATGTTTGGGCCTCTGGTTGCACAGGAGATGTGTTGGTGGTAACTTGGTAGGACGCTCTTGAGCTTGGCCTGATTGAAGTCTCCGGTCACGATGAACAAGGCCTCGGGATGTTTCATCTCAAGACTATTTATAGTGGTGTATATTTTGTCCAGTGCGATCTTCACGTCCGCATTGGGGTGGGATGTAAACTGCCATCAGGATAACGGAGGTGAACTCCAGCGGAAGGTAGTAGGGGCGGCATTTTAGCATCAGGTATTCTAGGTCTGGGGAGCAGAAAGTTGCCAGTGTTGCTATGTCTAGGCACCACGAGGTGTTGATTAGGAAGTAGACCCCACCTCCCCAAGCCTTGCCTGAGGCCGCTGTACGGTCCATTTGATGGATTGAGAAGCCCTCTGGTTGTCGGGCGCTGTCCGGTGAAGCAGGAGTGAGCCACGTCTCCGTGAAACGGAGCACACCGCAGTCCCTCAGTTCTCTTTGGAAAGTTAGTCTGGCTTTAAGTTCTTTCTCCTCACCTCAGTTCTAAAAGCTTTACCCCTTATCCTCAAACTATGACCCCTAGTTCTGGACTCCCTCACCGTTGGGAACATTCTTTCTGAATGTACCCTGTCTCACCCTGTTAGAAGTTTATAAGTTTCTATGAGATCCCCTCTCACTCTTCTAAACTCCAATGACGGATATCCTTGCAACAGAGGGAGTACAGCGAAGGTTTATCTGGCTGATTCCTGGAATGGCAGGTCTGTCATATGAGGAGAGACTAAATTGGTTAGGATTATATTCCAGGACAGTCGGTGACCTGGACACCTAAAAACTGGAACCTCTCGACCATCTCTACTTCGTCCCCGTTGATGTAGACAAGGGCACATCCTGTCTCTCAGAATGCCTTATGGCAACTTACCCACTACAGATGTGAGCCTCACCGGCCTGTAGTTCCCAGGCTTTTCCCTGCAGCCCTTCTTAAACTAAGGCACAACATTTGCCATCCTCCAATCTTCAGACACCTCACCTGTGGCTGTCAATTAGAATTGGTGTTCTCCTGTTTAAGACTGAGGGAGAGGAGATTTTCTTTCTCTCAGAGGGTTGTTAGTCGGTGAAATTCTCTTCCCCTGGGGAGCAGTGGGGACTGGATTATTGAACATATCCAATGCTGAGTTGGAGAGTTTTTCCACTGGCAAGAGAGTCGAAGGTTAGACAGGCAGTAAGGTGATGTTGAGGCCACAACCAGTCCTGCCATGATTGTACTGAATGGCAGAGCAGACTTGAGGGGCTGAATGGCCTACTCCTGCTCCTATCCCATGTGTCCTTTCAAAGCCCTCAGGGAACCTTTCCCAAATTAATTTCTTGTTTTAAAATCTGTCTTTAGATAAAAGTGGCATTGGAAAATGAGCATTTTAATTCTGCGTAGCTTTCCTTGCGAGGTATATTTAATCTTGGAGAGCAGTAAATCCGAGTATAAATCCTAATATATGACTCTCATATACATGGACAGTATAATTCTGGGAAATCACCCTTATCCCCTCCAAACACATCATTAAGAATCGTACATCCTCATCCTCGCCCTCCTCACTCTTCAGAATATCCCCAGGCAGTTTATCTTTTCACACTCCACATTGCACCGGGTGCCAAAGTCATCTTTTATGGGCTAGTTAAAAATTGCTTTGTAAATGAATTTGGAGTTAACTGCTGTACATGTTGCATAAGTTGCAATAAAAGGTGTAGTGTGGAGATGCTTTTCAAATACAGTCTGAAAATCAAACTGATAAATGGGCCTGAGGCAGCATACGGTGTCATAAAGTGGCATCTCTATACAAACACACAGCTATACACACACACACACACACACAGATACACCTGCCACACACAGGCATGAACACAGCTGCACACACACGCAAACACACCCGCACATACACACCTGCACACAGATACACACACCTGCACACAGATACACACACCTGCACGAACACAGCCGCACACAAACACACACAAACATACGTCGCGTGCATGCACACACACACCCTCTCAGCATCTATCCTGTCAAGCCCCCTGAGAATCTGATATGTTTCAATAAGGTCGCCTCTCATTCTTCTAAACTCCCATGAGTACAGATCCAACCTACTCAACCTCTCATCATAAGAAAATCCTCCATCTCCAGGTTCAACCCAGTGAACCCTCTCTGCATTGCCTTAATGTGTGAGCACATTCTAACTACTCTCTGGGTAAAGATATTGCTCCTGAAACGCCCGATTGGATTCATAGATAGATAGATCAGAGATACCCGACATCTGGCCCATCGAGTCTGCACCGACCACAATCCCACCCAGGCCCTACCCCCATATCCCTACACATTTACCCGCTAATCCCTCTAACCTACACATCTCAGGACACTAAGGGGCAATTTTAGCATGGCCAATCAACCTAACCTGCACATCTTTGGACTGTGGGAGGAAACCGGAGCACCCGGAGGAAACCCACGCAGACACGGGGAGAATGTGCAAACTCCACACAGACAGTGACCCGAGCCGGGAATCGAACCCGGGTCCCTGGAGCTGTGTCTCTCTCACATTTAGACCTTTTTGGACTCACCTTTCTGCTATTTCATTGTTTCAATGATCTCGAAATGGTCACGTTTTAGTCAGATTTTTTCCAGATGAGAGAGTTCCGCCCTGTGCAACCTTCCCTGATCGGTGTTTCCATTCAATTCCAGTATCGCCCTTATAGAGTCACAGAGATTTGCAGCATGGAAACAGGCCCTTCGGCCCAACTTGTCCATTCCGCCCTTTTTCTTTAACCACCAATTTCTCGCATTTGGCCCATATCCCTCTATTCTCATATCACCCATGTAACTGTCTAAATGCTTTTTAAAATACAAAATTGTACCCGCCTCTACTACTGCCTCTGGCAGCTTGTTCCAGACCTTCTCAATCTTTTTTTTTAGTCCACCTTGCTCTTGCTCCTTTTTCATTCGAAAATGGGCAAGAGAATTCTCCACAGTGTCTACGCAACGCTCATTATAACCTGACATATAGGCTTCCCCACTTTCCCCTCTAGAAATGAACCCCAATGTTGTGTTTGTAAAAACAAGTGTTTTTAGTGACCTTTGTCACTGACCCAGTGACCTTTATTATATAAGAGGTCTAATTATGGATTATAAAGAGACCACTAGGTCAGTCGGTGTAAACAAACTGGAGCTGTTTATTTAACATTGTGTCCATAGCACGGTCAGCCCAAGACAACTCCACCTCGGTTGGAGCTTGTATACCCCGGGTCACTTAACCCCTTCTCTTAAAGGGGCATGCACGCAACATACATAACGGCCTTGTCCCCCTCCATTGGTACTTCTAATGATTTTGTCGATCTGTAATCCCCTCCTACCCCTTTCCCTCAATCAGACATCTGGCTGTACGTAACCGCCTCATTTAGCAAGTCCACCGCTTCACAATTATCTATAGAAAAAGATGCTTGGTAGTCCAGAACTTGAGTATGGCTGAAAAAAGACATGTGCTGTTGAAGTTTTCCACCTTGCACTCATCAGGACAAATTTTCCAGAAGAGCAAATCTCAAATGGAACAATTTATACTGCATGAGAAAAGGGTGCTGATTGGTTTTTGATTTGATTTATTATTGTCACATGTATTAATATACAGTGAAAAGTATTATTTATTGCACGCTCTACAGACAAAGCATACCGTTCATAGAGAAGGAAAAGAGAGAGTGTAGAATGTAGTTTTACAGTCATAGCTAGGGTGTAGAGAAAGATCAACTTAGCTAAAAGAGTTAGAATTAAGTTTTAGAAGCATAGAATGAGCATAAAAGATAGAATTAGAAGGTATGCTGGGCACAGCTGCAAGAAGTTGCCTCAATCTGGCGCCATCTTGAACAAAACTATAAGGTTGGCAAGTGGACTCTGATTGGTTGGGGTATTAGACTTATCAGCCATTCAGAAGCCACCAAACTGGAGTGGGAGCAAGTCATGCTCCATCCCATGAGCGAAAGAGAGAGCAAGATAAGAGACAGGTCAGAATGGTACTGGTGTCCCTTGTTAACCCTGTGTTAAGGAACTGGCACTAACGAAAGGAGAAAGCAGCTGAACAACAATTTCACGGGGCCCTGTTCGACAAGAAAGAGCAGAGAATGGCGAGGGACCATTGCAAAGAGGTTTATCAGGGAAAGGGTGGAAGTTCTGGATGATTCGGTCACACAGGAAGCTGTGGAGAGTAGGTGAAGTGGACTGGAACATTCCTGTATGGCAGAAGAGTGTACGTTTAGTTCAGCCAGAACGGTATAAAGTGCCTAATTGAATGATGAGGTGCAGTTCCTCAAATTTGAATTAAGTGCTTTCCATTCAGGGTTTTTTACCAGCCTGATGGACTCAACACGAGATCATAATCACTGCTCTCCTTTTCTCAGGATGTGGAAATGCTGGCGTTGGACTGGGGTAAACACAGTAAGGAGTCTAACAACACCAGGTTAAAGTTCAACAGGTTTATTTGGTAGCAAACGCCACTAGCTTTCGGAGCGCTGCTCCTTAGGAGCAGCGCTCCGAAAGCTAGTGGCGTTTGCTACCAAATAAACCTGTTGGACTTTAACCTGGTGTTGTTAGACTCCTTACTCCTTTTCTCAGGACAGGAGGTATTGGGAGTGCTTCAGGTCTAACCATTTACACCTGCCCCAAAGCATCTTCTTTATCCCATCCTATCATTACCAACCCCAATATCACTTCACATTTAGGCATTACCTTTCTTCTATTCATTTGTGGGACATGTGTGTCGCTGGCTGGCCAGCATTTATTGCCCATCCCTAGTTCCCTTGGAGAACAGTAGAGAGCCAGCCACATTGCTGCGGCTCTGGAGTCACATGTAGGCCAGACCAGGTAGGGACGGCAGATTTCCTTCCCTAAAGGACATTTAGTGAACCAGATGAGATTTTAACGACAACTGATGATAATTAGTCCAGGAGAATTATTTTTTATTCATCCATGGGGCATGGGCGTCACTGGCTGGCCAGCATTTATTGCCCATCCCTAGTTGGCCGAGGACAGTTGAGAGTCAACCACATTGCTGTGGCTCTGGAGTCACATGTACAAAGAACAAAGAACAGTACAGCACAGGAAACAGGCCCTTCGGCCCTCCAAGCCTGTGCCGCTCATTGGTCCAACTAGACCATTCATTTGTATCTGTATTCGTTTGTCTGTAGGCTAGACCAGGTAAGGATGGCAGATTTCCTTCCCTAAAGGACATCAGTGAACCAGATTGGTTTTTCCGACAAACCACAATGATTTCATGGTCATCAGTAGATTCTTAATTCCAGATATTTTTTCTATTGAATTCAAATTCCACCATCTGCCGTGGCTGGATTCGAACCCGGGTCCCCAGAGCATTAGCTGAGTTTCTGGATTAATAATCTAGCGATAATACCACTAAGCCATCGCCTCCCCTAAAAGGGCATCTGTCCCCTCCCTAATACATTGCATTAAGTTTAATACCTTCATTAATACCTCGCATTAAGTTGATCTTTCACTACACCCACTTATGACTGTAACACTACATTCTGCACGTTCTCCTTTCCTTCTCTATGAACGGTATGCTTTTTCTGTATAGCACGCAAGAAACAATACTTTTTACTGTATACTAATACATGTGACAATAATAAATCAAATCAAATCAAACATTGGTGAGTGGCACACTGGGAGGTGCTATCGCTGTCCCCTGTGCTGCCCTGGAATGAACCACTCGTATCAGAGTGGCTAGTTCAGAATGGCTGTAAGTTTAAGATGCGCAGGAATTGGGTATCTTCCAGTTCTATGGGGTGCCAGCTCGCGCAGTGTGTGGCAGAGGTGGCCCACAGTCCCCCGGTACAGATGCTGTCTTCTCCGGCACTGCAGCTCACATAACTGAAGGTAGGAACATGGATGCCTGAAGATTCTTGGCCGGTACTGTCTCCGACATTGTTCCTCCATGCGTGGTCCTGCTCCCTGAGCCACTGCAGGCTGCAGGTCCTGGCCACATGCACAGCAGCATGTCATTGCCTCTGCTGCCGGGCCAATCCCAATCAGGGGAAAGGCCAATTCAACAGGCTCCAGGAGGCTCCTCATATGACAACCCTCCAGGAATGAAGGCTTTGTCATATGAGGAGCGGTTGAGGACTTTGGGTCTGTACTCGATGGAGTTTAGAAGGATGAGGGGGGATCTAATTGAAACTTACAGAATACTGAGAGGTAGAGTGGACATGGAGAGGATGTTTCCACTAGTGGGAGAGACTAGAACTCGAGGGCACAACCTCAGAGCGAAGGGACACTCCTTTAAAACAGAGATGAGGAGGAATTTCTTCAGCCAGAGAGTGGTGAATCTGTGGAACTCTTTGCCGCAGAAGGCTGCGGAGGCCGGGTCATCGAGTGTCTTTAAGACAGAGATAGATAGGTTCTTGATTGATAAGGGGATCAGGGGTTATGGGGAAAAGTCAGGAGAATGGGGATGAGAAAAAAGTCAGCCATGATTGAATGGCGGAGCAGACTCGATGGGCCGAGTGGCCTCATTCTGCTCCTATATCTTATGGAGTTATGGTCTCGTGAATCATGCACTGAGAGTGAGAACACCACAGTGAGCGTTGAGGAGTTGTCACAGAGCACTGACCCTCATCACTCCATGTGTTTGTTCTTCCCATTACCTGTGTGAGTTTCTGCTCTCCCGCACTCTGCCCCCTCTGACACTACAGCCACATCCCTACCACGCTTTTCCGAACTCTCTGCATTCCAAGCCTGTGGCGCCATTCCCACGAACGTGAAGAGTGGACTCAAGATCCTGCCCTATGTCTCACCCTCGCCACTTGCCTTCCCACCTATATTCGTGTCATCCACAAACTTGGCATTGGGGTGGCACGGTAGCACAGTGGTTAGCACTGCTGCCTCACAGCGCCAGGGACCAGGGTTCGATTCCCGGCTTGGGTCACTGTTTGTGTGGAGTCTGCACGTTCTCCCCGTGTCTGCGTGGGTTTCCTCCGGGTGCACCAGTTTCCTTTCACACTCCAAAGATGTGCGGGTTAAGTTGATTGGCCATGCTAAATTGCCCCCAGTGTCAGGGGGACTAGCATGGTAAAAATATGTGGGGTTACGAGAATAGGGCCTGGGTTGGATTGTTGTCGGTGCAGACTCAATGGGCTGAATGGCCTCCTTCTGCACTGTAGGGATTCTACAAATACGTTCACCTCCCTCGTCCATTACTGTACGGTTGATGATCCCATTAAGTCGCGTGGTAACGGGAGGTGTGGGGGAACCCTCCCTCCTCCTGAGTACTCAGCGGTGTGTATCCAGGAGAGGGTGTTTGCTGAGCCTGAGAGGCGGGAAAACATCAGCACAGGCTGGATTCAGCATCTATCTACTCTGCACACATCTGGCGCACACTCCCTTCGCCAGGTACTGACTCCCTCAAAATGATATCTGGCACACTCCACCCCAGAACCAGCACGGAATTTACGCCCCTTCTCTCCGTCTCTTTACCTGTTCCGTTCATTATCTCGGCACGGTGGCACAGTGGTGAGCACTGCTGCCTCACGGCACCAGGGTTTGATTCCCGGCTTGGGTCACTGTCTGTGTGGAGTCTGCACATCCTCCCCGTGTCTGCGTGGGTTTCCTCCGGGCGCACCGGTTTCCTCCCACAGTCCAAAGATGAGCGGGCTAGGTGGATTGGCCGTGCTAAATTGCCCCTTAGTGTCAGGAGGTTAGTAGGGTAAATAAGTAGGGTTACGGGGATAGGGCCTGGATGGGATTGTGTTTGATGCAGACTCGATGGGCCAAATGGCCTCCTTCTGCACTGTAGGATTCTATGATTATCTCGATCGACGACGGTAAACAGCTTGAGGAGAAAATGGGTTGTCTCCTACTCCCTTTCAAACAGACGATGCTGGAGCGACTCTCAATTTGAGTTGAATCTAATAAGCTGATGTAACGTCATGTTGAATTGTGCCTGTCATAAACCTAGCCAAAACCAAGGCATCACTTGTTAAGCGGTGGGTGTCTGGATTAAATTAGACAGAGAAATCCAAAATCAGTCATTGAAATATTCTCTGTGTTGAAAGGTGCCTGGTATGTTTTTGCACTGGGAGAAACAGTCCTTTCGCTGTGTTTGTACGACCGCCATGCCTTAAGCCAATTATCCCTTACACAGGGCAATTTATCTATATATAAAGCTTCCTGTCTATTAAGAAGCTGACATGCAGTCTTTCGCTGCTTACTTGAAAAGATACATTTAACAAAGAATATAAAGATGCCAAAGCAGAATATATTTAACACGGTTTTTTTTAATGATGCTTTGAAAAAGTCGAATAGCAGATGTAGATATTTGCCACTTTCCCTTGCTTGCCACTTGTCTCAAGGATCACTTTTTCTTTCTAATTTGATGTGCAGTCAAACACATTATTGCAAACTTGTGGCAGCTTTCAACATAGAATTCCTTCTCGGGTTTATTTTTATTCATTTGTGGGACATGGGTGTCGCTGGCTGGCCAGCATTTATTGCCCATCCCTAGTTGCCCTTGTTCAGAGGACAGTTGAAAATCAACCACATTGCTGTGGCTCTGGAGTCACATGTAGGCCAGACCGGGTAAGGACGGCAGATTTCCTCCCCTAAAGGACATTAGTGAACCAGATGGGTTTTTCCAACAATGGTTTCATGTCATCAGTAGATTCTTAATTCCGAACTTGCTTTATTGAATTCCAATTGCACCAACTGCCGTGGCGGGATTCGAACCTGGGGCCCCAGAACATTAGCTGAGTTTCTGGATTAATAGTCCAGTGATAATTCCACGAGGCCATCATCTTCCCCTTAGGTGTTCCTGCTCCCCTGCCCTGACCTATTCTCCTGGACATGTCTAACTACATCTTGGACTGGGACATTCAATGGTGTAACCATCACTGAATCCCCCACTGTCAACATCCTTGGGGTTACCATTGACCAGAAACTCAACTGGACTCACCACATAAACACAGTGGCTACAAGAGCAGGTCAGAGGTTAGGGGCCGAATATTCCTATTCCGCCCACCACGGGAATCGTAGCGGGTGAGGGGTGGACCTTGGAAAGGTCTGTTTACCTTGGGCGGGATTTTCCAGTTTTGGTGCGAACGTGGCTGGAAAATCCTGCTCTAGGAATACAGCAGCGAGTAACTCACCTCCTGACTCCCCAAAGCCTGTCCACCATCTACAAGGCACAAGTCAGGAGTGTGATGGAATACTCCCCACTTGCTTGGATGGGTGCAGCTCCAACAACACCCAGGAAGTTTGACACCATCCAGGACAAAGCAGTCTGCTTGATTGGCACCACATCTACAAACATCCATTCCCTCCACCACCGACGCTCAGTAGCAGCAGTGTGTACTATCTGCAAGATGCACTGCAGCAATTCACCAAAGATCCTTAGGCAGCACCTTCCAAACACACGCAATAAATGCTGGCCAGCCAGCGACGCCCATGTCCCACGAATGAATTAAAAAAAAGAATGGCGGCAGAAAATATGTCACAGGAGCATAGACATCGTAGGAATGGGAAAAGGCTATTCGCCCCAGTATCTTTGTCCCTTTTTGGTAGCTCATTCTAACCCCCACCTCCCCCCTCGCGCCCGTGTCACTGTATCCCTTACTCGCTCTACCTCGAGAAACACACCTCACTGTCTATTTTACTCACTTAAGTAAGATTTCACCTCATCGCTTTCTTAAATGAGTGACCTCTTATTTTTAAACAGTGTCCCCTAGTTCTAGATTCTCCCACTGGGGGAAACATCCGCTTCACATCCACCCTGTCAATAGCCGGCAGGATCTGATATGTTTCAATCAAGTCACCTCTTACTGTTCTAAAGTCCAGTGGATACAAACCTATCCTATCCAATCTTTTCTCTGAAGAATAATAGGGGGCCTAACACAGATCCTTGTGGTACGCCACTGGACACTGGCTTCCAGTCACTCAAGCAGCCTTCTGTCATCACCCTCTGTCTCCTACAACGGAGCCAATTTTGAATCCACCTTGTCAAATTACCCTGTATCCCATGTGAATCTACCTTCTTTACAAGTCTCCCATGTGGGACTTTGCCAAAGGCTTTGCTGAAATTCTTATAAACTATAACAACATATCCAAGTTACAGGTTTTTTTAAAAACAAACTTATTCATAAAATCCAATGTATTACATTTATATTCCTTCAAATACTTTATCCCTCATAAGAATAAACATTTCATTCAATTGCATAATCCCTTATAAAAGCAAACATTAGAAGTCATGGTCCCACTTCGAACAGACCATAACCACTTGGAGCGGTCAAGAAAACGGTGAAATAGCAAGAACCCTGTTCTGATAATGGACTGTTGTGAAATCAGTCATGCAGCACTGATCCAGTAATGGCAGTCCTAATGCTTACCTCAAAAAATAGAGTGAAATGGCAGGCAATCTTTTTTTTTAACATGACAGACAGCTTTTGTTCACAGAATTAAAGGGCAGATGTTTTAAATGCCTTAACAGTTTGATGGCTCCATTTGACAGCTCACCTTGAGACTTCTGACAGTTGTTGTTGACCGTTCCAACGAGCATCACATTTTCAATGTGTTTATGCACTTTTCACGCACATTATGTCTTCTGCTAGCAATCCCGGAGCTCCCCAAAATGGCACCTGACCTCCCCCAAAGGGAGAGGATGTTTCCTTTTGTGGTTTCAGATAAAGCTCGGCATAACATCGTGGGCCGAAGGGCCTGTTCTGTTCTGTATTGTTCTATGTTCTATGTTCTAATCTAGAACTTGAAGTCACTGTTTAAAAATAAACGGTTGCTCATTTAAGGCAGAGATGAGGAGAATTGTTCTCTCAGAGGGTCGTGAGTCTCTGGAACTCTCTTCCTCAAAAGGCAATAGAAGCAGAGTCTTTTGGAAAGTGTGGAAGATATATCATGGGAGGGGATGGCCTAGTGGTATTATCGCTAGACTGTTAATCCAGAAACTCAGCTAATGTTCTGGGGACTCGGGTTCGAATCCCGCCACGTCAGATGGTGGAATTTGAATTCAATAAAAAAAATCTGGAATTAAAAATTTACTGATAACCATGAAACCATTGTTGTAAAAACCCATCTGGTTCACTGATGTCTCTTTAGGGAAGGAAATCTGCCGTCCTTACCCGGTCTGGCCTACAGGTGCATGGTACATTGGGGAAACCATGCAGACGCTACGACAACGGATGAATGAACACCGCTCGACAATCACCAGGCAAAACTGTTCTCTTCCTGTGGGGGAGCACTTCAGCAGTCACGGGCATTCAGCCTTGGATCTTCAGGTAAGCGTTCTCCAAGGCGGCCTTCACGACACACGACAGCGCAGAGTCGCTGAGCAGAAACTGATAGACAAGTTCCGCACACATGAGGATGGCCGAAACCGGGATGTTGGATTTATGTCACATTATCAGTAACCCCCACAGCTTGCCTCCTGGGCTTGTAGAATCTCACTAGCTGTTCTGTCTGGAGACAATACACATCTCTTTAGCCTGTGTTGAATGCTCCCTCCACCCACATTGTCTGTACCTTTAAGACCTGGCTGGCTGTAGAGATTTGCATTCTAACTAGTATTCTGTAACTTGATTTCTGTGTCTGTGCACTGTTGGAGAACAGATATTCACTCCATCTGACGAAGGAGCTGTGCTCTGAAAGCTTATGGTATTTGCTACCAAATAAACCTGTTGGACTTTAACCTGGTGTTGTGAGACTTCTTACTGTGTTTACCCCAGTCCAACGCCGGCATCTCCACATCATGACTACAGGTGACTCCAGAAGCACAGCAATGTGGTTGACTCTCAACTGCCCTCAGGCAATTAGGGATGGGCAATAAATGCTGGCCAGTGACATCCATGTCCCATGAATGAATAAAAAAAATCAGCAGTGACATTTTGGAAAGTGTGACAGGGAATTGGTAAAAGATACAAAGAGGGGAAACAAGGACTTTGTTTAGGCAGTGAATGATCTAGAATTAACTGCCGGAAAGCACATTTCAAAGAGGTTTCACTGTCACCTTGCTTTGACCTATCACCATGCATCATTGTCTTACCTTGAAGAGGCTTTGCTTAGTGCTTGAGATAGTCGGTATACAGGTTATTTTTCTCGAAGCAGTTTATTAAGAATAATCTATAATGACCTCATGGTAAGCGCTTGGTTTCCAGGAAGCAGGCAGTTTGATGGCCTGCTCTACTGGTCATCTGACTCTCGATGTCATGCTCACATCATCGTTGACATCATGGTCTCATTAACATAACTGTTAACTCTACATTACAGGAAATGGAAGCAGCTTAGAATCATAAAATCATACAGTGCAGGAGAGACTCTTTAACCCATCGAGTCTGCACCAACACGCGAGATCCCATCGACCAGCACTTGGTTTAACGGTAACTTTTGAAAGGAGTTGGATAAATAGTTGAAAAGAGGAAACTTGCAGAATTCTGGGAGATGGGACTGGTTAGATCGCTCAAAGGGCCAGCAGCGGCATCAGGGGCTAAACCAGAGATTCATAGAATCCCGACAGGGCAGAAGGAGGCCATTTGGCCCATCGACCACAATCCCACCCAGGCCCTATTCCCGTAACCCCTCATATTTACCCTAGCTAATCCCCCTGACACTAGGGGCAATTTAGCATGGCCAATCCACCCAACTCACACATCTTTGGACTGTGGGAAGAAACCGGAGCACCCGGAGGAAACCCACGCAGACACGCGGAGAATGTGCAAACTCCACACAGACAGTGACCCAAGCCGGGAATTGAACCCAGGTCCCTGGCTCTGTGAGGCAGCAGTGCTAACCACTGTGCCACTGTGCTGCCCTCAATGATCTCCTCTGCTGTATCATTCATGGCACAGTGGCACAATGGTTGGCACAGCTGCCTCACAGCACCAGGGCCTTTGGTTTAAACTAAAGTTAAAGTTTATTTATTCGTGTCACAAGTAGGCTTACATTAACACCGCAATTAAGTTGTTGTGAAATTCCCGGCTTGGGTCACTGTCTGTGTGGAGTCTGCACATTCTCCCCGTGTCTGCGTGGGTTTCCTCCGGGTGCTCTGGTTTCCTCCCACAGTCCAAAGATGTGTGGGTTAGGTTGATTGAGTGTGCCAAATTGCCCCTTAATGTCCCAAGGTGTGTAGGTTAGGGGGATTAGCGGGGTAAAGACGTGGGGTTATGGGGATAGGGCCTGGGTGGGGTTGTGGTCGGTGCAGACTTGATGGGCCGAATGGCCTCCTTCTGCACTGTAGGGATTCTATGATTCTTTTCTATGATTCTAACCTGTGAACATTGAGTGAAACAGGATTGGATCCAGTGATGAATCATCCTTGATGGTGACTAACCTTTTGGGATACATTTTCTTCGATTCCTATTGCTACGGCATGAAGGAGGCCATTCGGCCCAGCGTGTGGGCACTCGGCCATTCGGCCCAGCGTGTGGGCACTCGGCCATTCGGCCCAGCGTGTGGGCACTCGGCCATTCGGCCCAGCGTGTGGGCACTCGGCCATTCGGCCCAGCGTGTGGGCACTCGGCCATTCGGCCCAGCGTGTGGGCACTCGGCCATTCGGCCCAGCGTGTGGGCACTCGGCCATTCGGCCCAGCGTGTGGGCACTCGGCCATTCGGCCCAGCGTGTGGGCACTCGGCCATTCGGCCCAGCGTGTGGGCACTCGGCCATTCGGCCCAGCGTGTGGGCCCTCGGCCATTCGGCCCAGCGTGTGGGCACTCGGCCATTCGGCCCAGCGTGTGGGCACTCGGCCATTCGGCCCAGCGTGTGGGCACTCGGCCATTCGGCCCAGCGTGTGGGCACTCGGCCATTCGGCCCAGCGTGTGGGCACTCGGCCATTCGGCCCAGCGTGTGGGCACTCGGCCATTCGGCCCAGCGTGTGGGCACCCTTTCTCTCCGACTGAGCCGCTCTCCTATGTGTGGTGAAACCAAACGTGTGAAGTGCAGCGGCATTGTGGCACAGTGGTCAGCAGAGACCTGGGTTCGATTCCCGGCTTGGGTCACTGTCTGTGTGGAGTCTGCACGTTCTCCCCATGTCTGCGTGGGTTTCCTCCGGGTGCTCTGGTTTCCTCCCACAGTCCGAAAGACGTGCTGGTTAGGGTGCACTGGCCATGCTAAATTCTCCCTCAGTGTTACCCGAACAGGTGCCGGAGTGTGGCGACTGGGGGATTTTCACAGTAACTTCATTGCAGTGTTAATGTAAGCCTACTTGTGACACTAATAAATAAATAAACTTTAAACGTTAAATCTGGAACCAGAGGCAGGAATGTCGGTCCCACCCCTGGTGTCTCCCCCCCCGACTCCCCCGGCGGATGTCGCCGGCCATTTAAATTCCCGTTTATCTTGGCGGGAACGTAATATCCCTCTGGACAGCAGTAACTGCAAAATCCCAACCCAAACAGGGTCAGGACAGAAGGTGGGAAATGGAAGGAAAATCCACAATGAAACTACCAGCTTTGGTGGAAGGTTTAAATGTTAAGATTTTGAAGCAAAGTTGATGCGCGTCAATTGAACTCGAGGCACGAAGCTTCGGTAACTGAAGGCTTTTATTGTCTAACAATGGAACTAATAGAACGTAAGTACACCACCCCAGACTGACGAGGTCCCGCCCGAGCAGGGGGTCTTATACCTCTCCCAGGAGGCGGAGCCCGACTGGGATGTGCCACAACAGTAACAACCACAGGTGTATTAATCCCACCCTAGCCCAACAACAACATTAGAACAATCCCACAATGGGAACCAACGATGGTTCACCACAAAAGTAACCAGGCTCGAAGGGCCAAATGGCCTCCTCCTGCTCCTATCTTCCATGTTCCTATGATATTGCTCAGGGGGAGGGGGAGGGGGAGGAAGGGGGGAGGTATGGGGGTCTGGGGGAGGAGCTGGGGGGGAGTGGGGAGGTGGGGTGGGGGGAGGGAGTGGGGTGAGGGGGTGGGCGGAGTAAGCTGAGGTGGGGAGGCGAGGGAGAGGGGAGGGGGAGAGGAGGAGGAGAGAGGGGAGAGGTCAGAGGGGAAAGGGGGGAGGGGAGAGAGGGAGAAGGGGGAGTGGAGAGGGGAAAGAGGAGAGGGAGAGGGGAAGGGGAGATGGGAGGGGAGAGGGGAGAGTGGGAGGGGAGAGGGGGAAAGGGGGCAGGGGAGAGGGGGAAGGGAGAGAGGGAGGACAAGGGGGAGGGAAGAGGGGAAAGGGGAGAGAAGAGAAGGGGAGAGGGGAGGGGGAGGGGAGAGGGGGAATGGGGGGGGAGGGGGAAGGGGAGAGGGAGGACAAGGGGGAGGGAAGAGGGGAAAGGGGAGAGAAGAGAGGGGAGAGGGGAGGGGGAGGGAGAGGGGGAAGGGGAGGGGGGAGGGGGAAGGGGAGAGGTGGAGGGGAGAGGGAGAGGGGGAAGGGGAGAGGAGGAGGGGAGAGGGGGAAGGGAGAGGGGAGGGAGAGGGGAGGGGGAGAGGGGAGAGGGGGAAGGGGAGGGGGGAGGGGAGAGGGAGAGGGGGAAGGGGAGAGGAGGAGGGGAGAGGGGGAAGGGAGAGGGGAGGGAGAGGGGAGGGGGGGAGGGGGAGGAGATGAGTGAGCTGAGACGGGGAGGGGTGGGTGATCTGTGCTGAGGTATCCCATGGGTGTTGTGGGGAGTCTGCATTTGGAAACAGGAGTGGGTCCGTCAGGGATCTGGACGGGGGGATGGGTGTGAGTGAGGGTGGGTGTGGGTTGGGCGGGGGAGGGGGGGGGTGGGGTTAGTACTAGAGGGTGGGTGTGAGGTTGCAGTGAGGGGTCCTGATGAGACTGTGGGGGGGGGGGGGGGGGTCTGTGTGGGAAGGGGTTGCAAACTGTCCAGATTCTGCTGCCCTCCCATGTGTTTGAGTGTCTCTGACTCACACCCTCACACAGTGCATCTGACCCGGAGAAACCGGTGACAGAGACGTGTGGAACAAAGGAGAAAGTAAAGTGCAGCATCGGGACAGGCCCTTCGGCCCTCTCTCCTGGTGTTGGGATGTGGGAGCTGCAGGTCAACTGAACGAGACCGACCAGGAAGATCCAATTGGTGAGCCGCTTCCTGCAAGCGGGGGGAGGGCGGGGGGGAGGGATAGCGCCAGACCTTCTGGGCAAGTCAGACATTCCCTCCCAGCTGGCAGTGCCAGGGGGCTGGGCCATGGGTGGGGGAATTGCTGCTGATAATAGATGGGGGCAGCGGGGAGATGGCTGGTGATAATCGACAACGTCACCATTACTAAGACTCGCTTTCAATTTCCGAGTTACTGATTGAATTATGAGCTTCTGTGGTGGGATTTGAACCCACGTCGCCTGGGCCCCTGGATACCAGTCCAGTGACATTACCACTACACCACCACCTCTCTGATCCCTGATCTGTGTTTGAAGTGTACATCAAACGCACAAGCCAACCTGATGGACCAAAATAGTTTGTTTTCTCATACATGCTTTCTTGTGTACTTCAGATGAGTTCCAGGGTTCAGGGGAGGTGGGATAAGAGATCAGGGGCAAAGTTTGACGGGGCGAGTGGGGTGTGGGGAGGCTGTAAATTGTGAAAGAAATGGATGCTGCCTGGATTGGAGAGTATGAGCTATATGGAGAGGCTCGACAAACGAGGGTTGATTTCTCTGGAGCGGCGGAGGCTGAGGGGAGACCCGATAGAAGTCTGTAAAATTATGAGAGGCATAATAGTGGCGGCACGGTGGCACAGTGGTTAACACTGCTGCCTCACAGCGCCAAGGATCTGGGTTCAATTCCCGGCTCGGGTCACTGTCTGTGCGGAGTTTGCACATTCTCCCCGTGTCTGCGTGGGTTTTCTCCGGGTGCTCCGGTTTCCTCCCACAGTCCAAAGATGTGCGGGTTAGGTTGATTGGCCATGATAAGTTTCCCCTTCGTGTCCCAGGATGTGTAGGTTAGAGGGATTAGCGGAGTAAATGCATGGAGTTACGGGGATAGGGCCTGGGTGGGATTGTTGTCAGTGCAGACTCGATGGGCCGAATGGTCTCCTTCTGTACTGTAGGGATCCTATGATTTCTATGGGATGATGTGTCGGAGACTGATGATCAGTGCCTGATTGAGACGTACATCCATAAAAGTAATAAAATTAGTTTTAAAAATTGTTGGCTTCAAGAAAGGAACACGTCGCTTACATTTGTTTCCCGCGATGCTGGAACCAATGCGAGTTGTAAATGCACAAAACAGACGATTAATAACCACAGGAGATTCTACTAAATGTATTTCCTGTGGTACCGATGTTATGGATGATAAGTGTACGTTTCCTGAGATGCAGTGCTTTGCTGTTGAGAGGAGATAAGAGATTTGCAGTATTAGATAACCCCCTTGGGCCTTATTAGTGTCTTTCACATGCAGGATGCCATTGCCAAGAACCACCGGACCGATTCGAACCGTGGCATCATTCACTCAATAACTGAAAAGGTTTCAGATTCTTCATTTCACCCACCTTCCTTTTTTTTAACCTCCGCCCACTTTGTCCGGGGCCGGAACATCTTTTTAAATCTTTCAGGCAATTAACTACTTCAACAGGGTTCATAGTTTATTATTCAAGCCGACGCCACAATCCTCTGTTGGGAGATTCTGCCAATCTCAATTCTCCCTAATAGCCATGTTTCATCCCTCTGTCCTTCTCTTGATTATCATTACTGAGAAAGTTATTGTTACAAATTGAAAGTCCGTGTACCAATTATGATTTGAGAGCTAAAGCTCTCTTTGGAAGACCTCCATCCAAGTGCCTGCCACGTGAAGAACCAGCTTAGCGCGCTTCACTTATTCAGGGGCCATTCTTCCCCCGCCCGCTCCTCCCCTGCTGTAGGCCCCAACCGTTGCCAGGGTAGCGCTCTGGAGCCTCATCCAAAGGCCTGCTCTGCACACGCCCAGTGTGCGTTGACAGAATAAGGAGGGGTGGGGAGTGAAAAGATTGAGGGGCAGCACGGTGGCACAGTGGTTAGCACTGCTGCCTCACAGCGCCAGGGACTCGGGTTCAATTCCGGCCTTGGGTCACTGTCTGTGTGGAGTCTGCACGTTCTCCCCCTGTCTACGTGGGTTTCCTCCGGTTTTCTCCCACAGTCCGAAAGACGTGCGGGTTAGGTGGATTGGCCATGCTAAATTGCCCCTTAGTGTCAGGGGAAGTAGTAGGGTAAATGTGTGGGGTTAAGGGGATAGGGCCTGGGTGGGATTGTAGTTGATCCAGACTTGATGGGCTGAATGGCCTCCTTCTGTACTGTAGGGATTCTAATTCTAATAGGGAAAGATGTGCAAAGATGTGTAGCTTTGGTGGATTGGCCATGCTAAATTGCCCCTTAGTGTCTCAATGTGTGTAAATTGAGGGGATTAGTGGGGTAAATATGTCAGATTACAGGGATAGGGTCTGGATCGGATTGGATTCTCTGTCGGAGATGGGTGCAGACTAAATGGGCCGAATGGCCTCCTTCTGCACTGTAGGGATTCTATGATTCTGTGAAAGATAGAACATTGAACATAGAACAGTACAGCACAGGAACAGGCCCTTCGGCCCACGATGTTGTGCCAAACATGACACCAAATTAAACTAATCCCTTCTGCCTGCCCTTGGTCCATATCCCTCTATTCCTTCCATACCCATGTGCTTATCTAAAAGCCCCTTAAACACCCCTATCGCCTCTGCCTCCACCACCACCCCTGGCAGCATGTTCGAGCCACCTACCACTCTCTGTGTAAAAAAACCTGCCCCTCACATCTCCTTTGAACTTTCCCCCTCTCACTTTAAGTGCCCCCTAGTATTTGACATTTCAACTCTGGGGAAAAGATTCTGACTGTCAACCCTATCTATGACTCTCATAATTTTGTAGACTTCTATCAGGTCTCCCCTCTGCCTCCACCGCTCCAGAGAAAGCAACCCTAGTTAGTCCAATTCTCCAGATCAGGGAACAAATGCCAAAGTTTGGAATTGAAGGTCCATCGACCATAGAACCCCTACAGTGCAGAAGGAGGCCATTCAGCCCATTGAGTCTGCACCGACAGAGTATTTTATTCAGGCCCACCGCACTGCCTTCTAGCACGGCCAATGTACCTAACCAACGTGTTTTTCGGACTGTGGGAGTAAACCGGAGCACCCGGAGGAAACGCACGCAGACACGGGGAGAACGTGCAAACTCCACACAGTGACTCAAGCTGAGAATCAAACCCGGGTCCTTGGCTCTGTGAGGCAGCGGTGCTCACCACTGTGCCACCGTGCCGTTCATTGGGGTAACTTACAGCATGATCAGAAGGATGGTCTTGGCAAAGGTTGTTATAGGCAAGCAAACAGAAGGTGAGTCGGATCGATGGGTGGAGGGAAGGGGGAATTCTCAGCGAGCTGGGCTGTGTGCGCTGAAGTTTCTGCCACTAATAAAGGGCACAGAGAGGTCGGGGGGTCAGTAGTGATGTTCAGAAGCTCAGGAACTCGCTCACATGTGTGAGCGACAGAGAATTGCCGGCATTCAAAAGTATGTTTTAATATAACCTTTCTGAATGAAAGCCAATAAAAGGACACCTTGGCCCAAACCTTACCACCTTGCCCGCCCTGGAACTGGCACGGACGAGGACCCCACAGGAGGAACCTCTGTTCACCTCGAGGTCATGTTGAAAGGATATGTCAGCTAATTGGATAATAAATGGCAATCATCCATTATAAACCATAATAATAAGGTCCAGACTTTATAGTTTTGATTGTATCTGCACCCCATACACAGCTACCCCCAGCATTATGGAGACTACATCACATTGGAATACGGGAATTAGGAGCAGAAGGAGGCAAATTCAGCCCTTCGAGCCTGCTCCGACATTCAATCCGATCATGGCTGATCTCTCCCTGCTCTCAAATCCACCTCCCCACCTGCTCCCCATATCCCCGATCCCTTTTTTAAATTAGAAACATATCTATTTCCTTCTTGAAACAATTCAACAATTCAGACTCCACCGCGCTATAGGGCAGCGAGTTCCACAAATTCACCACCCTCTGTGAGAAGTACATCACAGCAGTACTGAGAGGGGATATATCCGAGGGTTCGATATGGGTAGAACTGAGAAATAAGAAGGGGGAAATCACTTTGATAGGGTTGTATTATAGGCCCCCAAGTAGTCAGCGGGAAATTGAGGAGCAAATATGTAAGGAGATTACAGATAGCTCCAAGAAAAATAGAGTGGTAATAGTCGGAGATTTTAACTTTCCCAACATTGACTGGGACAGCCATAGTATTAGAGGGTTGGATGGAGAGAAATTTGTTGAGTGTATTCAGGAGGAATTTCTCATTCAGTCTGTGGATGGCCCGACTAGAGAGGGGGCTCGATTGAGGGTTACAAGTTAGCAAGGAATGAGCTGAAAAAGGGGCTTAGGAGAGCTAGGAGGGGACACGAGAAGTCCTTGGCGGGTCGGATCAAGGAAAACCCCAAGGCTTTTTACTCTTATGTGAGGAATAAAAGAATGACCAGGGTGAGGTTAGGGCCGGTCAAGGACAGTAGTGGGAACTTGTGTATGGAGTCAGTAGAGATAGGCAAGGTGATGAATGAATACTTTTCTTCAGTGTTCACCAAGGAGAGGGGCCATGTTTTTGAGGAAGAGAAGGTGTTGCAGGCTAATAGGCTGGAGGAAATAGATGTTCGGAGGGAGGATGTCCTGGCAGTTTTGAATAAACTGAAGGTCGATAAGTCCCCTGGGCCTGATGAAATGTATCCTAGGATTCTTTGGGAGGCAAGGGATGAGATTGCAGAGCCTTTGGCTTTGATCTTTGGGTCCTCGCTGTCCACGGGGATGGTACAGTAAGAAGTCTCACAACACCAGGTTAAAGTCCAACAGGTTTATTTGGTAGCAAATACCATAAGCTTTCGGAGCACAGCTCCTTCGTCAGATGGAGTGGTCTCTGTTCTCAAACAGTGCAAACAGACACAGAAATCAAATTACAGAATATTGATTAGAATGCAAATCTCTACAGCCAGCCAGGTCTTAAATGTACAGACAATGTGGGTGGAGGGAGCATTCAACACAGGTTAAAGAGATGTGTATTGTCTCCAGACAGAACAGCTAGTGAGATTCTACAAGCCCAGGAGGCAAGCTGTGGGGGTTACTGATAATGTGACATAAATCCAACATCCCGGTTTAGGCCGTCCTCATGTGTGCGGAACTTGGCTATCAGTTTCTGCTCAGCGACTCTGCGCTGTCGTGTGTCGTGAAGGCCGCCTTGGAGAACGCTTACCTGAAGATCCAAGGCTGAATGCCCGTGACTGCTGAAGTGCTCCCCCACAGGAAGAGACTTTATCACATTATCAGTAACCCCCACAGCTTGCTTCGTGGACTTGCAGAATCTCACTAGCTGTTCTGTCTGGAGACAATACACATCTCTTTAACCTGTGTTGAATGCTCCCTCCACCCACATTGTCTGTACCCTTAAGACCAGGCTGGCTGTAGAGATTTGCATTCTAATCAGTATTCTGTAATTTGATTTCTGTGTCTTTTTGCACTGTTTGAGAACAGATAACCACTCCATCTGACGAAGGAGCTGTGCTCCGAAAGCTTATGGTATTTGCTACCAAATAAACCTGTTGGACTTTAACCTGGTGTTGTGAGACTTCTTACTGTGTTCACCCCAGTCCAACGTCGGCATCTCCACATCACGGGGATGGTGCCAGAGGACTGGAGAATGGCGAATGTTGTTCCTCTGTTTAAGAAAGGGAATAGAAATGACCCTGGTAATTATAGACCGGTTAGTCTGACTTCGGTGGTTGGTAAATTGATGGAAAAGGTCCTTAGAGATGGGATTTACGACCATTTAGAAAGATGCGGATTAATCCGGGATAGTCAGCACGGATTCGTGAAGGGCAAGTCGTGCCTCACAAATTTGATAGAATTTTTTGAGGAGGTAACTAAGTGTATTGATGAAGGTAGGGCAGTTGATGTCATATACATGGATTTTAGTAAGGCGTTTGATAAGGTCCCCCATGGTCGGCTTATGATGAAAGTGAGGAGGTGTGGGATAGAGGGAAAGTTGGCCGATTGGATAGGTAACTGGCTGTCTGATCGAAGACAGAGGGTGGTGGTGGATGGAAACTTTTCGGATTGGAGGCAGGTTGCTAGCGGAGTGCCGCAGGGATCAGTGCTTGGTCCTCTGCTCTTTGTGATTTTTATTAATGACTTAGAGGAGGGGGCTGAAGGGTGGATCAGTAAATTTGCTGATGACACCAAGATTGGTGGAGTAGTGGATGAGGTGGAGGGCTGTTGTAGGCTGCAAAGAGACATAGATAGGATGCAAAGCTGGGCTGAAAAATGGCAAATGGAGTTTAACCCTGATAAATGTGAGGTGATTCATTTTGGTAGGACTAATTTAAATGTGGATTACAGGGTCAAAGGTAGGGTTCTGAAGACTGTGGAGGAACAGAGAGATCTTGGGGTCCATATCCACAGATCTCTAAAGGTTGCCACTCAAGTGGATAGAGCTGTGAAGAAGGCCTATAGTGTGTTAGCTTTTATTAACAGGGGTTTGGAGTTTAAGAGCCGTGGGGTTATGCTGCAACTGTACAGGACCTTGGTGAGACCACATTTGGAATATTGTGTGCAGTTCTGGTCACCTCACTATAAGAAGGATGTGGAAGCACTGGAAAGAGTGCAAAGGAGATTTACCAGGATGCTGCCTGGTTTGGAGGGTAGGTCTTATGAGCAAAGGTTGAGGGAGCTAGGGCTGTTCTCTCTGGAGTGGAGAAGGTTGAGGGGAGACTTAATTTATAAAATGATGAAGGGGATAGATAGAGTGAACGTTCAAAGACTATTTCCTCGGGTGGATGGAGCTATTACAAGGGGGCATAACTATAGGGTTCATGGTGGGAGATATAGGAAGGATGTCCGAGGTAGGTTCCTTACTCAGAGAGTGGTTGGGGTGTGGAATGGACTGCCTGCAGTGATAGTGGAGTCAGACACTTTAGGAACATTTAAGCGGTTATTGGATAGGCACATGGAGCACACCAGGATGATAGGGAGTGGGATAGCTTGATCTTGGTTTCAGATAAAGCTCGGCACAACATCGTGGGCCGAAGGGCCTGTTCTGTGCTGTACTGTTCTATGTTCTATGTTCTAAAACTTGACCACCTCTTGGGAAATAAGGAAGGGCAGATGACAGAAGTGTTAGTGAGGGATCACTTTGGGACCAGTGACCATAATTCTATTAGTTTTAAGATAGCTATGGAGAATGATAGGTCTGGCCCAAAAGTTAAAATTCTAAATTGGGGCAAGGCCAAGTTTGATGGTATCAGGCAGGAACTTTCAAAAGTTGACTGGGGAAGTCTGTGGGAAGGCAAAGGGTGTCTGGTAAGTGGCAGGCTTTCAAAAGTGTGTTAACCCAGGGTTCAGGATAAACACATTCCTCTTAGAGTGAAGAGCAAGGCTGGTAGAAGTAGGGAACCCTGGATGACTCGGGGTATTGAGGCCCTGGTCAAGAAGAAGAAAGAGGCACATGACATGCATAGGCAGCTGGGATCACCTTGATACCCCTTGAAGGGTATAGAGGGTGTAGGAGTAGAGTTAAGAGAGAAATCAGGAGGGCAAAAAGGGGACACAAGATTGTTTTGGCAGATAAGGCAAAGGAGAATCCAAAGAGCTTCTACAAATACATAAAGGGCAAAAGAGTAACAAGGGAGAGAGTAGGGTCTCTTAAGGAGCAACAAGGTCATCTATGTGTGGATCCACAAGAGATGGGTGAGATTATTAAAAAATATTTCTCATCAGTATTTACTGTTGAGAAAAGCATGGATGTTAGGGAACTTGGGGAAATAAATAGTGATGTCTTGAGGAGTGTACATATTACAGAGAAGGAGGTGCTGGAAGTCTTAAAGCTCATCAAGGTAGATAAATCCCCGGGACCTGATGAAGTGTATCCCAGGACATTGTGGGAGGCTAGGGAGGAAATTGCGGGTCCCCTAGCCGAGATATTTGAATCATCGATAGTCACGGGTGAGGTGCCTGAAGATTGGAGGGTGGCAAATGTTGTGCCTTTGTTTAAAAAGGGCTGCAGGGAAAAGCCTGGAAACTACAGGCCAGTGAGCCTCACATCTGTGGTGGGTAAGTTGTTGCAAGGTATTTTGAGAGACAGGATCGACAGGCATTTAGAGACGCAAGGACTGATTAGGGACAGTCAGCATGGCTTTGTGAGTGGAAGATCATGTCTCACAAATTTGATTGAGTTTTTTGAAGGGGTAACGAAGAAGGTAGATGAGGGCAGTGCAGTTGATGTTGTCTACATGGACTTTAGCAAGGCCTTTGACAAGGTACCACATGGTAGGTTGTTGCATAAGGTTAAATCTCATGGGATCCAGGGTGAGGTATCTAAATGGATACAAAATTGGCTTCTTGACAAAAGCCAGAGGGTGGTTGTAGAGGGTTGTTTTTCAAAATGGAGACCTGTGACCAGCGGTGTGCCTCAGGGATCAGTGCTGGGTCCACTGTTATTTGTCATTTATATTAATGATTTGGATGAGAATATAGGAGGCATGGTTAGTAAGTTTGCAGATGACACCAAGATTGGTGGCATAGTGGACAGTGAAGAAAGTTATCTCCAATTGCAACAGGATCTTGATCAATTGGGCCAGTGGGCTGACGAATGGCAGATGGAGTTTAATTTAGACAAATGCGAGATGATGCATTTGAGTAAATTGAACCAGGGCAGGACTTACTCAGTTAATGGTAGGGCATTGGGGAGAGTTACAGAATAAAGAGATCTCAGGGTACATGTTCATAGCTCCTTGAAAGCAGAGTCACAGGTGGACAGAGTGGTGAAGAAGGCATTCGGCATGCTTGGTTTCATCGGTCAGAACATTGAATACAGGAGTTGGGAAGTCTTGTTGAAGTTGTACAAGACATTGGTAAGGCCACATTTGGAATACTGTGTGCAATTCTGGTCACCCTATTATAGAAAGGATACTATTAAACTAGAAAGAGTGCAGAAAAGATTTACTAGGATGCAACCGGGACTTGATGGATTGAGTTATAAGGAGAGGCTGGATAGACTGGGACTTTTTTCTCTGGAGCGTAGGAGGCTGAGGGGTGATCTCATAGAGGTCTATAACATAATGAGGGGCACAGATCAGCGAGATAGTCAATATCTTTTCCCAAAGGTAGGGGAATCTAAAACTAGAGGGTATAGGTTTAAAGTGAGAGGGGAGAGGTACAAAAGTGTCCAGAGAGGCAATTTTTTCACAGAGAGGGTGGTGAGTGTCTGGAACAAACTGCCAGAGGTAGTAGTAGAGGCGAGTACAATTTTGTCTTTTAAAATGCATTTAGACAGTTACATGGGTAAGATGGGTATAGAGGGATATGGGCCAAATGCGGGCAATTGGGATTAGCTTAGGGGTTTAAAAAAAAAGGGCGGCATGGACAAGTTGGGCCGAAGGGCCTGTTTCCATGCTGTAAACCTCTATGACTCTACAAGTAGTTCCTCCTCATCTCAGTTTTAAATCTACTGCCTCTCAACCTATACCTGTGACCTCTTGTTCCACATTGCACCATCAGAGGAACCATTTGGTCCACATTTACTTTATCAATCCCTTTTAAAATGTTATATATCTTGATCAGATCCCCTCTCATCCTTCTAAACTCCCGGGAGTTTAATCTTTCCTCATACGACAACCTCTTCATTCCTGGAATCAATCTGGTGAACCTCCTCTGAACTGCCTCCAATGCCACCACATCCTTCCTCAAATAAGGAGACCAGAACTGGACACAATACTCCAGATGTGGTCTCACCAACACCCTATACAATTACAACAACACTTCTCTACTTTTATACGCCAGTCCTTTTGCAATAAATGCCAACATCCCATTTGTCACATTGTTAAAGTGCAACACCAAAGTTAAAGTTTATTTATTAGTGTCACAAGGAGGCTTACATTAACACTGCAATGAAGTTACTGTGAAAAGCCCCTAGTCGCCACACTCTGGCGCCTGTTCGGGTACACTGAGGGAGAATTTAGCATGGCCAATGCACCCTAACCAGGACTTCTTTCAGACTGTGGGAGGAAACTGGAGCACCCGGAGGAAACCCACGGAGACACGGGGAGAATGTGCAGACTCCGCACAGACAGAGACCCAAGCCGGGAATCGAACCCTGGTCCCTGGTGCTGTGAGGCAGCAGTGCTAACCACTGTGCCACAGTGCCGTCCAAACTATCATTTTGCCAAACTGTTCCTTCTGTGCTGGCCAGAGCCTGCGTCATTACGGGGCAAATCAACCCCACGCTGTCCACAAAAACTGTCCACAATCGGCATTTGAGGCGACTGTAATGAGAATGATGCCAAACAACTTTCCTTCTCAGTGTTACTGGTGGTGAAACTTTAAGGGCACACTAGTCCAGCGCTCCCACGAGCAGATACTAAAACAGCCATTTGGAGACATGTGCCTTAAGGAAACGGATGGATAGAGGACATGAGGGGGAAAATTCCCATCATTCTCCTTACAAACAAGTAACAGAGCTGGACTGGAGGGGAACGCATGCAGTCCTTCCAGTTGCATGTGGGCTTTTAGTGAGGGTTGTTTAAGATGAACTTTTCCTTTTGGTAAGCAGTGTTCGTCAAGGCCACCCCAGGTTACGGGACAGCAAGGCCAGTTGCCTGCCTCCGCACTAGCTTATGGAGGGTTCTGGGGAACGCCCGCCACTACCCCATAGAATCATAGAAATCCTACAGTGCAGAAGGAGGCCATTCGGCCCATCGAGTCTGCACCGACAACAATCCCACCCAGGCCCTATTCCCACAACCCCACATATTTACCCTGCTAATCCCCCTCACACTAGGGTCAATTTATCATGGCCAATCAACCTAACCTACACATCTTTCAGACTGTGGGAGGAAACTGGAGCACCCGGAGGAAACCCACGCAGACATGGGGAGGATGCGCAAACGCCACATAGACTGTGGCCCGAGGCCGGAATTGAACCTAGGATCCTGGTGCTGTGAAGCAGCAGTGCTAACCACTGTGCCACTGTGCTGCCCAAGAGTAACTAGGGATGGTCAGTCAATGCCAACCTCGCCACTCACACCCACTTCTCAAGAATAAATTGAGATTTCTGGGATGGCAGGTTTGTCATATGAGGAGAGACTAAGTCGGTTAGGATTATATTCACTGGAGTTTAGAAGAGTGAGAGAGAATCTCATAGAAACTTATAAAATTCTAACAGGGTTAGACAGGGTAGATTCAGACAGAATGTTCCCAATGGTGGGGGAGTCCAGAACTAGGGGTCATAGTTTGAGGATAAGGGGTAAACCTTTTAGAACTGAGGTGAGGAGAAATTTCTTCACCCAGAGGGCGGTGAATGTGTGGAATTCACTACCACAGAAAGTAGTTGGGGCCAAAACGTTGTCTGATTTCGAGAAGAAATTAGATATAGTAAAGTAAGGTTTATTTATTAGTCACAAGTAAGGCTTACATTAACACTGCAATGAAGTTACTGTGAAATTCCCCTAGTTGCCACACTCCGGCGCCTGTTCGGGTCAATGCACCGAACCGGTTGAGTTTCTGGATTAATAGACTAGCTCTTGGGGCTAAAGGGATCAAGGGATATGGGGGGAAGGGGGGGATCAGGATATTGAATTCGATGATCAGCCATGATCAAAATGAATGGCGGAACAGACTCGAAGGGCTGAATGGCCTACTCCTGCTTCTAGTTTCTATGATGGCAGTGAAGGATGTTAATGTTTTTATTCCCTGCTATTTTGTGAATAGTGTTCCATTACTTTGACAACATTTGTGGGACATGGGCGTCGCTGGCTGCTCAGCTTTTATTGCCCATCCCTAGTTGCCCTTGAACTGAGTGACGCCATTTCAGAGGGCAGTTCAGAATCAACCACATTGCTGTGGCTCTGGAGTCACATGTAGGCCAGACCAGGTAAGGACGGCAGATTTCCTTCCCTAAAGGACGTTAGTGAACTAGATGGGTTTTTCCGACAATCGACAATGGTTTCATGGTCATCAGTAGATTCTTAATTCCAGATTTTTTTTTATTGAATTCAAATTCCACCACCTGCCGTGGCGGGATTCGAACCCGGGTCCCCAGAACATTAGCTGAGTTTCTGGATTAATACTCTGGTGATAATACCACTAGGCCATCGCCTCCCCTTAAAGTGACCATTCCCTTGTCTCCTATTATATGTCTGCTTTCAATGGGGAAAAGTGTGCGCGGATTCTGCTATATGAAGATTATGATGTGGAGATGCCGGCGTTGGACTGGGGTAAACACAGTAAGAAGTTTAACAACACCAGGTTAAAGTCCAACAGGTTTATTTGGTAGCAAAAGCCACACAAGCTTTCGAAGCTCTAAGCCCCTTCTTCAGGTGAGTGGGAATTCTGTTCACAAACAGAACTTATAAAGACACAGACAATTTACATGAATAATGGTTGGAATGCGAATACTTACAACTAATCCAGTCTTTAAGAAACAAAACAATGGGAGTGGAGAGAGCATCAAGACAGGCTAAAAAGATGTGTATTGTCTCCAGACAAGACAGCCAGTGAAACTCTGCAGGTCCACGCAACTGTGGGAGTTACAAATAGTGTGACATGAACCCAATATCCCGGTTGAGGCCGTCCTTGTGTGTGCGGAACTTGGCTATCAGTTTCTGCTCAGCGACTCTGCGCTGTCGTGTGTCGCGAAGGCCGCCTTGGAGAACGCTTACCCGAATATCAGAGGCCGAATGCCCGTGACCGCTGAAGTGCTCCCAAACAGGAAGAGAACAGTCTTGCCTGGTGATTGTCGAGCGGTGTTCATTCATCCGTTGTCGCAGCGTCTGCATAGTTTCCCCAATGTACCATGCCTCGGGACATCCTTTCTTGCAGCGTATCAGGTAGACAACGTTGGCCGAGTTGCAAGAGTATGTACCGTGTACCTGGTGGATGGTGTTCTCACGTGAGATGATGGCATCTGTGTCGATGATCCGGCACGTCTTGCAGAGGTTGCTGTGGCAGGGTTGTGTGGTGTCTTGGTCACTGTTCTCCTGAAGGCTGGGTAGTTTGCTGCGGACAATGGTCTGTTTGAGGTTGTGCGGTTGTTTGAAGGCAAGAAGTGGGGGTGTGGGGATGGCCTTGGCGAGATGTTCGTCTTCATCAATGACATGTTGAAGGCTCTGGAGGAGACGGACTTCCTACAGAAACTCAGCACACATGGAGCAGTTGAACCAGGAGCGCTCCTCGTCACAATGGATGTCTCGGCACTCTACACCAGCATCCCCCATGACGATGGCATTGCTGCAACGGCCTCAGTGCTCAGCGCCAACAACTGCCAGTTTCCAGATGCAATTTTACATCTCATCCGCTTCATCCTGGACCACAATATCTTCACCTTCAACAACCAGTTCTTCATCCAGACACACGGAACAGCCATGGGGACCAACTTTGCACCTCAATATGCCAACATCTTCATGCACAGGTTCGAACAAGACTTCTTCACCGCACGGGACCTTCAACCGATGCTATACACTAGATACATCGATGACATTTTCTTCCTTTGGGCTCATGGTGAACAATCACTGAAACAACTCTATGATGACATCAACAAGTTCCATCCCACCATCAGGCTCACCATAGACTACTCTCCGGAATCGGTTGCATTCTTGGACACACGCATCTCCATTAAGGACGGTCACCTCAGCACCTCACTGTACCGCAAGCCCACGGATAACCTCACGATGCTCCACTTCTCCAGCTTTCACCCTAAACACGTTAAAGAAGCCATCCCCTACGGACAAGCCCTCCGTATACACAGGATCTGCTCGGATGAGGAGGATCGCAACAGACACCTCCCGACACTGAAAGATGCCCTCATAAGAACAGGATATAGCGCTCGACTCATCGATCAACAGTTCCAACGCGCCACAGCGAAAAACCGCACCGACCTCCTCAGAAGACAAACACGGGACACGGTGGACAGAGTACCCTTCGTTGTCCAGTACTTCCCCGGAGCGGAGAAGCTACGGCATCTCCTCCGGAGCCTTCAACATGTCATTGATGAAGACGAACATCTCGCCAAGGCCATCCCCACACCCCCACTTCTTGCCTTCAAACAACCGCACAACCTCAAACAGACCATTGTCCGCAGCAAACTACCCAGCCTTCAGGAGAACAGTGACCAAGACACCACACAACCCTGCCACAGCAACCTCTGCAAGACGTGCCGGATCATCGACACAGATGCCATCATCTCACGTGAGAACACCATCCACCAGGTACACGGTACATACTCTTGCAACTCGGCCAACGTTGTCTACCTGATACGCTGCAAGAAAGGATGTCCCGAGGCATGGTACATTGGGGAAACTATGCAGACGCTGCGACAACGGATGAATGAACACCGCTCGACAATCACCAGGCAAGACTGTTCTCTTCCTGTTGGGGAGCACTTCAGCGGTCACGGGCATTCGGCCTCTGATATTCGGGTAAGCGTTCTCCAAGGCGGCCTTCGCGACACACGACAGCGCAGAGTCGCTGAGCAGAAACTGATAGCCAAGTTCCGCACACACAAGGACGGCCTCAACCGGGATATTGGGTTCATGTCACACTATTTGTAACTCCCACAGTTGCGTGGACCTGCAGAGTTTCACTGGCTGTCTTGTCTGGAGACAATACACATCTTTTTAGCCTGTCTTGATGCTCTCTCCACTCCCATTGTTTTGTTTCTTAAAGACTGGATTAGTTGTAAGTATTCGCATTCCAACCATTATTCATGTAAATTGAGTCTGTGTCTTTATAAGTTCTGTTTGTGAACAGAATTCCCACTCACCTGAAGAAGGGGCTTAGAGCCTCGAAAGCTTGTGTGGCTTTTGCTACCAAATAAACCTGTTGGACTTTAACCTGGTGTTGTTAAACTTCTTAATATGAAGATTAAACAGAGATAAATTGATCGGAATATCCTACCCCCCTTTCTTGTCTTCTCAGAGTCTCCAGAAAGATCCATATATTTACAAAAGCTAACGTTATCTTTTCCTTTTGGTGGAGAGCAGACAAGTACGCACACTGAAAGGATAAAATTGTGTGTTTTAGCCACATACCATTGGTTCAACCAGGCAGGAAGTAACTCCTCTACCTTTGGGAATGAGAAAAATGGTATTTCTGTCCAGGGCTTCACTGCAGCAAGGAACAGGGCGATGCACACAAACCTCGCTTCTACGAGTCAGAAACAGGCTGTGGTGAACCATCGTTGGTTCCCACTGGATAGTACTGAGCCAGGGTCTGGCCAGTACTACAAGGATGTACATATGTTACTGTTGGGTTGTGCTATTGTTGCTGTTGGGGTTAGGGTGGGGTTGTTACACCTTTGTACTGTAGTGTTGTGGTACATCCCAGTCGGGCTCCGCCTCCTGGGAGAGGTATAAGAGTCCCTGCTCTGGCTGGGACCCCTCAGTCTGGGATCGTGTATATAATTATTGGCTGCTTCATTACAGTAAATAAAAGCCTTTATTTCCCGAGCATCTAGCCTCGTGTATGATAACGCGCATCAATTTTATTTACTGTTGTTAAACTCTCGTCGAAGAAAAAAAAAGAGAGTATGGAGCAGATCCTGAAGCCGGAACGCCTGACACTAGATGCACGTGCGGTCGGCGCCTCTAACACCTTCGACCACTGGCTGAAGTGTTTCGAGGACTACCTGGCAGCCTCCGCAGCGGTCACCACAGATGATGACAGACTCCGGGTCCTCCATGAGAGGTTAAGCGACACTGTCTACCTCGCGATCCGTGCGGCCACCGATTACACAAAGGCCCTCGAGCTTCTGAAGAAGCGTTATATCAAACCGCCCAATGAAATACACGCTCGTTACCTCTTAGCCACTCGACGACGGCAGTCTGGCGAAACGATGGAGGAATATGTGAACGAGCTCCTACAGCTAGCCAGGGGCTGTAACTGCAAAGCTGTGTCGGCTGAGCAGAGCATGAACGACCTCCCCCGAGATGCGTTTGTGGCGGGAGTCGGATCGTCGTACATTCGACTTAAACTGTTGGAGAAAGGTAACCTTGAACTTACCCAGGCAATCGAGCTAGCAGAGATGCTGGAGACAGCCTCCAAAAGCTTAGTATTGTATCCGGAAGACCACATGGAGACAACGTGGCAGGAGCAGTCGCCAATCCCTCCTCGTCCCTCGGGTTCGAAATGCTGCGTAATGGCGTGCTCACACTCGGGCCAGACGACGGCAGCAGCTCCGGGCGGCCCGCGGTGTTACTTCTGTGGGGGAGCGAAGCATATTCGGCAACGGTGTCCCGCTAAGGCTGTGTTGTGCTCCGCCTGCGGTAAGAAGGGGCACTATTCGAAAGTGTGCCGATCTAAATCTAGGAACAGCAGTGCGGCCTGCGATTCTTCAGAGCTCGGCTCTTCGTCGTCGAAATCATCGAAGGGTTCGTCCACGTGCGAGGCCAGGACGACGCCATTACGGTCGATGGAGTCGGAGGTGTGTGACCACCAGGGGTCGCTGAGTTTGGCGCCATCACCCACGTGCGACTTATGGGAGCGGCCATGTTGGTCGGCACCGACCGCGAACGACCAGCAGGGGTCCTCCTCGTTGATTTCAGCTGCCTGCAGTGGCGCTCATGAACCAACGGTGGCGTCGATCATCCTGGACCAGGCCAAGCCTCATAGACTTGACAAATCTATGATGAACATCCAGGTAAATGACCACGTGATTTATTGTCTGTTTGACAGCGGGAGCACTGAGAGCTTTATCCACCCAGATACTGTGAAGCGGTGTGGACTCCGGATTCAACCTGCCAAACAGACAATCTCTATGGCATCGAGGTCCCGGTCTGTCACCGTGCTAGGGAGTTGCGTGGTAACTTTGACGGTGCAAGGCACAGTTTACGAGCATTTCAAGCTCCTAGTGTTGCCGTACCTTTGCGCGCCAATACTTCTCGGACTAAACTTCATGGTCCACTTGAGGAGTGTAACCCTACAGTACGGTGGGCCACTCCCTTCACTGGCAGTGGGAGAACAGCAGCAGCCTCCAAATTGCCCAACGCGCCCCGCCTGTAGCCTCTCGATGCTGAAGATCACCACACCCTCCCTGTTCCAGAATCTTGTGCCAGGCTGCAAGCCCATCGCGACTAAAAGTAGGCGTTACAGCGCTGAGGATCGGATCTTCACTAGATCCGAGGTTCAGCGGCTCTCAAAGAAAGGATCATACAACCCAGCGCTAGTCCGTGGAGGGCGCAGGTCATTGTGGTCAAGAGCGAGAACAAATACCGGATGGTCATTGACTACAGTCAGACCATTAATCGATACACGCAGCTGGATGCATATCCCCTCCCGCGCATATCTGACATGGTCAATCAGATTGCGCAGTACCGGGTGTTCTCCACCATAGACCTCAAGTCTGCCTACCACCAACTCCCCATTCGCCCAGAGGACCGACAATACACGGCTTTTGAGGCGGATGGTCACTTGTATCACTTTCTCAGGGTTCCCTTTGGTGTCACCAATGGGGTCTCGGTCTTCCAGCGTGCTATGGACCGAATGGTGGACCAGAACGGGCTGCGGGCTACCTTCCCGTATTTGGATAATGTCACCATCTGCAGCCATGACCAGCAGGACCACGACACGAATCTCCTGAATTTCCTATGCACTGCATCTCGCCTGAACTTGACCTACAACAGGGAGAAGTGTGTGTTTCGTACGCGCCGTTTAGCCATCCTAGGATACGTGGTGGAAAACGGGGTCATTGGCCCTGATCCAGACCGTATGCGCCCCCTTTCCGAACTTCCCCCGCCCACTAGTGCAAAAGCACTGAGAAGATGCTTAGGCTTCTTCTCTTATTATGCGCAGTGGGTTCCCAATTACGCGGACAAAGCCCGTCCGCTCATTAAGTCCACGACTTTTCCCCTAACGCCAGAGGCCCGATTGGGCTTCGATAAATTGAAAGCCGACATCGCGAAAGCTACGACGCACGCTGTTGTCGAGTCCATCCCCTTTCAGGTGGAGAGCGATGCATCTGATTTCGCCCTGGCCGCCACACTTAACCAGGCGGGCAGGCCCGTCGCATTTTTTTCCCGCACCCTCCAAGGCCCCGAAATCCGGCATTCAGCGGTGGAAAAGGAGGCCCAGGCCATTGTGGAGGCCGTCAGGCACTGGCGCCATTACTTGACGGGAAAACGGTTCACCCTGATCACGGACCAGCGGTCCGTGGCGTTCATGTTTAATAACACGCAGAGGGGCAAGATCAAGAACGACAAGATCTTGCGTTGGAGAATTGAACTCTCCACCTATAACTACGACATCATGTACCGTCCAGGGAAACTCAATGAGCCCTCGGATGCCCTCTCGCGTGGAACATGCGCCAGTATACAGGAGGACCGTTTGCAGGCTCTCCACAATGACCTATGCCATCCTGGGGGTCACTCGGCTCTACTACTTTATAAAAGCCCGCAACCTGCCCTACTCGGTGGAGGACGTCAGGTCCGTAACAAGAAGCTGTCGGGTTTGCGCAGAATACAAACCGCACTTTTACCGACCTGACCGGGCAAATTTAGTCAAGGCCACTCGTCCCTTCGAGAGACTGAGTGTCGATTTTAAGGGCCCCCTTCCCTCAACAGATCGGAATGTGTACTTCCTCAATATCAATATTCCTCAATATTGGGAACCCACTGCGCATAATAAGAGAAGAAGCCTAAGCATCTTCTCAGTGCTTTTGCACTAGCAGGTAAGGGAAGGGCGGCACAGTAGCACAGTGGTTAGCACTGCTGCTTCACAGCTCCAGGGTCCTGGGTTCGATTCCCGGCTCGGGTCACTGTCTGTGTGGAGTTTGCACATTCTCCTCGTGTCTGCGTGTGTTTCCTCCGGGTTCTCCGGTTTCCTCCCACAGACCAAAGATGTGCGGGTTCGGTATATTGGCCAGGTTAAAAATTGCCCCTTAGAGTCCTGGGATGCGTAGGTTAGAGGGATTAGCGGGTAAATATGTGGGGGTAGGGCCTGGGTGGGACTGTGGTCAGTGCAGACTCGATGGGCCGAATGGCCTCCTTCTGCACTGTAGGGTTTCTATGATTTCTATGATCATTGACGAGTACTCTAGGTTCCCTTTTGTTGTTCCCTGCTCTGATATATCCGCTGCCACGGTTATCAAGGCATTCCGTGATCTCTTTACCCTGTTCAGGTACCCCGGCTACATTCATAGCGACAGGGGCTCGTCGTTCATGAGCGATGACTTGAGGCAATTCCTGCTCTCATACGGGATTGCCTCTAGTAGGACCACGAGCTACAACCCGAGGGGTAACGGACAGGTGGAACATGAGAATGCTACAGTCTGGAAGGCTGTCTTACTGGCGTTGAAGTCAAAAAGTCTTCCAGTCTCCCGTTGGCAAGAGGTGCTCCCTGATGCGCTCCATTCTATTCGCTCACTCCTGTGTACGGCAACCAACGCTACTCCCCATGAGAGGCTGTTTTCATTCCCTCGGAAGTCTTCCTCTGGGACCTCATTACCATCTTGGTTGACGTACTCAGGACCCGTCCTCCTGCGGCGACATGTAAGGGCCCGCAAGTCCGACCCGTTGGTCGAACAGGTCCATCTCCTCCACGCCAACCCTCAGTATGCCTACGTGGCATACCCTGACGGGCGAGAGGACACGGTCTCGATCCGAGACCTGGCGCCAGCAGGGGACGTAGCAACCCCTGTCGCTCCCATACCCCCTGTTACAAACCCCTTAACTCTTGTTTCTCCCCCGGACACGGCGCGGGCAGCATCGGGACCATTACTTAACCCTTTTACTCCCGTGTACAGCTCGCCTGAGCCCAGAAGATGGTCGCCACTGCAGGGCGTGTCAGGATCCCATGGACTACCGTCACCTCAGGGTCAACCGGCCTGTGAGTCCGTGGAAGAACAGCTGGACGCCGCCTTGGGGAGAACGCCACCGCAAGTGCCTACTCCGGTGTCACCGCCGGTATTGACGAGGTCACAACGACGGTGCGGTCCCCCTGACCGTCTGAACTTATAGACTGATGACACTTTATTCTGTTTTTTGTACCCCGCCGGCCTTTGTTCTCAAAGGAGGGGTGAATGTGGTGAACCATCGTTGGTTCCCACTGGATAGTACTGAGCCAGGGTCTGGCCAGTACTACAAGGATGTACATATGTTACTGTTGGGTTGTGCTACTTGTTACTGTTGGGGTTAGGGTGGGGTTGTTACACCTTTGTACTGTAGTGTTGTGGTACATCCCAGTCGGGCTCCGCCTCCTGGGAGAGGTATAAGAGTCCCTGCTCTGGCTGGGACCCCTCAGTCTAGGATCGTGTATATAATTATTGGCTGCTTCATTACAGTAAATAAAAGCCTTTATTTCCCGAGCATCTAGCCTCGTGTTTGATAACGCGCATCAACAGACAAAGCATACCATTCATAGAGAAGGAAAGGAGAGAGTGCAGAATGTAGTGTTACATGAATAACTAGGGTGTGGAGAAAGATGTGCTTGATATATGCCACGTCCACTCAAAACTCTGATGGCAGCAGAGAAGAAGCCGTTCTTGACTCGGTTGGTACGTATCTTTTCCCCGATGGAAGAAGGTGGAAGAGAGAATGAAAGGTTGCGTGGGGTCCTTAATTATGCTGGCTGCTTTGCCAAGGCAGCAGGAAGTGTAGACAGAGTCAATGGATGGGAGGCTGGTTTGCGTGATGGATTGGGTTACATTCACGACCTTTTATAGTTTCTTGCGGTCTTGGGCAGAGCAGGAGCCAGACCAAGCTGTGATACAACCAGAAAGAATGCTTTCTATGGTGCATCTGTAAACGTTGGCGAGAGTCGTAGCGGACATGCCAAATTTCCTGTGACAGAATTTTTTTTAAACTCAGCCAGTCAGTTCCGTGGGTCCAGAGCAGAAATTTATCTCAGTTGTGTAATCGCTGTGTCAACGATTGTGAAAAGAGTTGGGGGCAAATGATGGAAAGTGCCTGAGCAGCTTTCAAACCAACCCTTAATCGGAACTGGACGAATAAAAGCAAAATCCTGCAGATGCTGGAAATCTGAAATAAGAACCGAAAGAGCTGGGAAAGTTCAGCAGGTCTGGCAGCATCTGTGGAGAGAAAAATAGAGTTAACGATGGGAATTCTCCAGCCGTTCATGCCGGTGGGATTCTCCAGTGCCGCTGGCATCCCGCCGGTTTCCCGGTGGCGTGGGATGACACCAATGGGAAATCCCATTGACAGCGACAGGACTGGAGAATCCCAAAGCCAGTGAACAGCGCACCACCTCCCGCCACCGAGACACACAGCCGGGAGGCTGGAGAATTCCCCTCCAGCGTTCCCAGTCCAATGGGACTTCAGAGTCCTGAGAAAGTCATGAGGACTCATAGGGGGGAGTTTTCCCATCCCAACTGCCATAGGAATTGTAGCAGGTGGCGGGGGGGGGGGGGGGGGGGGGGGAGAGAGCGGGGGGGGGGGGGGGGGGGGGATGAGCGCGGCTGGAAAATCCCACCCTAGAATCATTGAGCAATACAGCATGGAAACAGGCCCTTCGACCCAACCAGTCCTTGCCGACCATGGTGCCCTAGTCCCAATTCATAAGTTCGTAAGATATAGGAGCAGAATTAGGCTATTCGGCCCATTGGGTCTGTTCCGCCATTCGATCATGGCTGATATGCTCCTCATCCCCATTTTCCTGCCTTCTCCCCATAACCCTTCAACCCATTACCAATTAAAAATCCGTCTAACTCCTCCTTAAATTTACTCACTGTCCCAGCATCCACTGCACTTTGGGGCAGCGAATTCCACAGATTCACAACCCTTTGGGAGAAGTAGTTTCTCCTCAGCTCTGTTTTAAATTTGCTGCCCCTTATCCTAAGACGATGACCTCTTGTCCTAGAGTGCCCCACAAGTGGAAGCATCCGCTCCACGTCTACTTTATCCATACCTTTTATCATCTTGTTTACCTCAATTTGATCTCCCCTCATTCTTCTAAATTCCAGAGAGTATCGGCCTAAACTGTTCAATCTCTCTTCACATGACAGTTGCCCACATTTGGCCCTTATCCCTCTAATCTTTTCACTTCCATCCACGTACTTATCCAAATGCTTTTAAACTCAAACTGTTACAAAGAACAAAGAACAGTGCAGCACAGAAACAGGCCCTTCGGCCCTCCAAGCCTGCGCCAATCACGTTGTCCTATCTAGACCAACTGCTTATATCCCTCTATTCCCCATTTGTTCATGTGCCTATCCAGATAAGTCTTCAATGTGGCTAATGTATCTGCCTCAACCACCTCACTTGGCAGTGCATTCCAGGCTCTCACCACCCTCTGTGTAAAAAACTTACCCCGCACATCGCCACTGAACCTTCCCCCCCTTACCTTGAACCTGTGCCCCCTTGTAATTGTCATTTCTGCCCTGAGAAAAAAACTTCCAACTGTTCACCCTATCTATGCCCCTCATAATTTTATAAACTTCTATCGGGTCGCCCCTCAGCCTCCATCTTTCCAGGGAGAACAATCCCAGTTTATTCAATCTCTCCTCATAGCTAATACCCTCCATACCGGGCAACATCCTGGTAAACCTTTTCTGTACTCTCCCCAAAGCCACCACCTCTTTCTGGTATGAGATGAGAAAAATATCAGCCATGATTGAATGGTGGAGCAGACTCTATGGGCCGAGTGGCCTAATTCTGCTCCTGTGTCTTATGGTTTTATGGTGACCAGAATTGGACACAGTAATCCAAATGAAGCCTAACCAACGTTTTATACAAGCGTTAGTTCTGTTTCTCTCTCCACAGATGCTGCCAGACCTGCTGAGTTTATCCGACATTTTCTGTTGTAACAGGAAGGGATTGTTCAATGCCAGGGGTGGTTGACCCACTGTGCGGGCAAGGGAGGAGAATCCCTCTCCCTGAGTAAGGACATCCGCTGGGAAACACAACGCATGCCTAAGCTCAAGATGAGCGATCTGCTGGAGTTGTCGATCTCAAAAAAAAGAATTTGCTATGTGTGATTTAATAGCCATTGAGAAAAACACCAATTAAATCGACTGCTCAGGGATGGTTCTTTGTTGCAGCCACCCAGCTGCCTTTCTTTAATCTCTTTATTATCATAGAAATCATAGAAACCCTACAGTGCAGAAGGAGGCCATTCGGCCCATCGAGTCTGCACCGACCACAATCCCACCCAGGCCCTACCCCCACATATTTTACCTGCTAATCCCTCTAACCTACACATCCCAGGACTCTAAGGGGCAATTTTTTTTTTAACCTGGCCAATCAACCTAACCCGCACATCTTTGGACTGTGGGAGGAAACCGGAGCACCCGGAGGAAACCCACGCAGACACGAAGAGAATGTGCAAACTCCACACAGACAGTGACCCGAGCCGGGAATTGAACCCGGGACCCTGGAGCTGTGAAGCAGCAGTGCTAACCACTGTGCTACCGTGCCGCGTACAGTACAAGTACCCGGCGAAGTGGAGTTATGGCCACCCACCGAGTTGCAGCCGTGTTTTGTCAGAAAGACCCTGTTTATTTATGCTGGATATGGATTTCCTCAGAGTCTCACCGCGATAAGGATTCATTAGCACTCACTATGGTGCTGTCACTGAGTTTTTCTGGGATTCAGCGGGAACGTACGGAACGTCGAAGCTGCTGACTGTGACGGCACAACAAGCACACGCTAACCATCGCGGCAATTACTCAGCACAAGTTAAGCCACTTTCCCTATTCCAAAGAACAAAGAAAATTACAGCACAGCCCTTCGGCCCTCCAAGCCGGCACCGACCATGCTGCCCGTCTGAAATAAAAAACCCCTAGCCTTCCGGGGACCATATCCCTCTTTTCCCATCCTAATCGTGCATTTGTCATGACACCCCTTAAAAGTCACTGTCGTATCCGCTTCCACTACCTCCCGCAGAGCGAGTTCCAGGCACCCGCCACCCTCTGTGTAAAACACTATGCCTCGTACATCTCCTTTAAACCTTGCCCCTTATTCCAGAAATAGTTCTGTTTCTCTCTCCACAGATGCTGCCAGACCTGCTGAGTTTATCCAACATTTTCTATTGTAACAGGAATGGTTGATCCACCGTTTTTTCCAACGGTTAAATGTGTGCCACACATAAGTGTGCCAGGCTGTACCCTATATGGAAAGTACAGAATAGCAGAAAACGCCCACTGCCTCATTTTAATTTTATTCTTAAAGATGCATTGGAGAGAGTGTAAGAAGAGTTCCTCTAAAGTTGCATGATGGCTAAGAGGGGAGATGATGGAGTCGTGGCAATGCCACCAGACTCCTAACCCAAAGCTCTGATGGCACAGGTTCAAATCCCACCATGGCAGCTTTTTTTAAATTAATTCGTGGGACATGGCTGGCCAACATTTATTGCCCATCCCTAGTCGCCCGCGGACATTTGAGAGTCAACCACATTGCTGTGGCTCTGGAGTCACATGTAGGTCAGACCAGGCAAGCACGGCAGATTTCCTTCCCTAAAGGACATGAGTGAAGCAGATGGTTTTTTCCGACAATCGACAATGGTTTCATGGTCATCAGTAGATTCTTAATTCCAGATTTTAAAACAATTGAATTCAAATTCCACCACCTGCCGTGGCGGGATTCGAACCCGGGTCCCCAGAACATTAGGTGAGTTTCTGGATTAAGAGTCTAGCGATAATACCACTGGAACATCGCCGCTCCTGTGCAGTTTAAATTCAGTTCATAAAATCTAGAATCAGTAATCGTGACAACATTATCGATTGTCAGGAAAACTCACCTGATTCACTAATGTCCTTCAGGGAAGGAAATCTGCCGTCCTTACCCGGTCTGGCCTACATGTGACTCCAGAGCCACAGCAACGTGGTTGACTCTCAACTGCCCTCTGAAATGGCCGAGCGAGACACTCAGTTCAAGGGTAATTAGGGATGGGCAATAGGTTCTGGTGTTGCCAGCGACGCCCAAATGCACGAAAGATTAAAATATGCAGAGAGATGAGAGAAGCCGGGCTCTGACCAAGCGTCACCCAGACTCGAAACGTTGGCTCTATTCTCTCTCCACAAATGCTGTCAGACCTACTGGGATTTTCCAGCATTTTCTGTTTTTGTGTGTGAGGGAAGCTGGGATTGGTCTCCTTGGAGTTTGTATGAGGTGGGGCTCAGGATTGTCAGTGACAGGATCATCGGGCGAATCAAATCTACAGCTTATAGAGGTGTAGGTGAGACTTCCAAAAGCCAGTGTGGTGAGTTGGAGATGGAGACAGGCAAGGTCATTTGTACCTTGGGCAATGATAGGTCAGCAGATAAGTTCTATAGAATTTCCTGCACAGAAACAGGCCATTTGGTGAATACTCGACTCATTACTGGGCAACTAGGGATGGGCAATAAATGCTGGCCAACCATGTCCCACGAATGAATAAAAAAAAGCTGCCATGGTGGGATTTGAACCTGTGCCATCAGATCACTATCCTAGTGTGCTGGTGCTGTACCTTTAAGAAATGTATTTTAATCATGTTTCTCTGCAGGATGTTTTGAGCAGTCCCTGGCATTTTGTTGGCACCATTTTGTCTGCAGCTGGTGTCCTCTATTGTTACTGCAACAGTATAATTGATACCATGTTTGTTTTCATCTGAACTAATGCAGTGTTCTGTTGTTTTAATGTTCCCCTGGGATTACAGAGTAAAGCTTGGTTGGGATGATTAACAGGTTGGGTCATATGACTGGAAACAGCTAGGCTTTCACAGAGAATTCCAGCCTCGTTGCTGTTTCAAATATTGTTTGGAGTTGAGAGAGAGAGAGAGCAGTGTCCCTTCTTACCCCTATCTGGAGTTGGAGATTCTGCTGTTTGCTGTTTTGGAAGCTGCAGAGAGAGATTCTGTCTCTGAATTCTGAAGACTGGAAGCTGCTCGAGACTAGGTTAACTTCCCTGTTTTGCTATCTTGAGGGTATATCCTTCTCTGAAAACTGCTGTTTGGGTTTCTGTCCATCGGTGTTAAAAGCTGTGAGCCTAGTATCACGTGAGCATACTTGTTTTAATGCTAACTGATCCTGAAGAAGAATGTATGTCTATGGCTTTTAAATTGGAACAACAGAGATAGCTAGCTGTTAAGAATTGTACTGAATCATGTTTAAGTCTTGTAATTGGTAAAAATTATGCTAATTCTTTTTCTTATATTCTAACTATCATGGCTGATCATCCAACTCAAAAGTCTGATTCCGCCTTCTCTCCATATCCTTTGATCCCTTTAGCCTCTAGACCCATATCTAACTCCTTCTTGAAAACATAGAATGTTTGGCCTCAACTACTTTTTGTGGTAGTGAATTCCATACAGTCACCACCCTCTGGGTGAAGAAATTTCTCCTCACCTCAGTTCTAAAAGGTTTACCCCATTTCCTTAGACTATGAGCCCTGGTTCTGGACTCCCCCACCATCAGGACCATCCAAAGGTTAGACAAATTGTGCCAATACGCATTGGAGTTTAGAAGAATGAAAGGTGATCTGATTGAACCATATAACATCCTGAGAGAAGCTTTTTTTTATTCATTGATGGGGTATGGGCACCGCTGGATGGGCCAACATTGATTGCCTATCCCTAGTGGCCTAGTGAGGGCTTGCTCGGCCATTTCAGATGGCATCTGTCCTTGATTACTGAGAGACAAGAGATGAAATTGCTGGGCCTCTAACAGAAATCTTTGTTTCTTCACTGGACACAGCTGAGGTCCCAGAGGATTGGAGGATAGCAAATGTGGTCCCGTTATTTAAGAATGGTAGCAAGGATAACCTGGGTAATTATAGGCCGGTGAGCTTGACGTCCATGGCAGGGAAATTGTTGGAGGAGATTCTTAGAGATAGGATCTATACACATTTAGAACTGAATAGTCTCATTAGCGATAGACAACATGGTTTTGTACGAGGGAGGACATGCCTCACAAATTTAGTTGAGTTTTTTGAGGAGGTGACAAAAATGATTGACGAGGGAGGGGCCGTGGATGCCGTCTACATGGATTTTAGTAAAGCATTTGACAAGGTCCCTCATGGCAGGCTGGCGCAAAAGGTTAAATCTCATGGAATCAAAGGTGAACTAGCTAGATGGGTACAGAACTGGCTTGGCCATAGACGACAGAGAGTAGCAGTGGAGGGGTCTTTTTCTGACTGGAGGTCTGTGACTAGTGGTGTTCCGCAGGGCTCTGTACTGGGACCTCTGCTGTTTGTGATATATATAAATGATTTGGAAGAAGATGTAGCTGGTCTGATTAGTAAGTTTGCGGACGACTCAAAGATTGCTGGAGTTGCGGATAGTGATGAACATTGTCAGAGAATACAGCAGGATATAGATAGGCTGGAAAATTGGGCGGAGAAATAGCAGATGGAATTTAATCCAGATAAATGCGAAGTGATGCATTTTGGTAGATCTAATGCAGGGGGGAACTATACAATAAATGGCAGAACCATCAGGAGTATAGTCACACAGAGGGATCCGGGTGTGCAAGTCCACAGATCCTTAAAGGTGGCAGCACAGGTGGAAAAGGTGGTGAAGAAGGCATATGGCATGCTTGCCTTTATTGGACGGGGCATAGAGTATAAAAGTTGGCATATGATGTTGCAGTTGTATAGAACGTTGGTTAGGCCACATTTGGAATACTGCGTCCAGTTCTGGTCGCCACACTACCAGAAGGATGTGGAGGCTTTGGAGAGAGTGCAGAAAAGATTTACCAGGATGTTGCCTGGTATGGAGGGTGTTAGCTATGAGGTGAGATTGAATAAACGAGGGTTGTTCTCCCTGGAAAGACAGAGGTTGAGGAGCGACCTAATAGAAGTTTACAAAATTATGAAGGGCATAGATAGGGTGAACAGTGGAAGCTTTTTCCCAGGTCAGAAATGACAAACACAAGTTCAAGGGAAGGGGAGCAAGGTTCAATACAGATATGCGGGGGACGTATTTTACACAGAGGGTGGTGGGGGCCTGGAATGCACTACCAAGCAAGGTGGTTGAGGCAGACACGCTAGGATCATTTAAGACTTATCTAGATAGCCACATGAACAGACTGGGAATAGAGGGATACAAACGGATGGTCTAGTTAGGAATACATGAGCGGCGCAGGCTTGGAGGGCCAAAGGGCCTGTTCCCGTGATGTATTGTTCTTTGTTCTTTGGCAGTTGAGAGTCAACCACATTGCTGTGGCTCTGGAGTCACATGGAGGCAATGTGGGTAAGGACAGAAACATAGAAACATAGACAATAGGAGCAGGAGGAGGCCATTTGGCCCTCCGAACCTGCTCCGCCATTCATCACGATCATGGCTGATCGTCCAACTCAATAGCCTAATCCTGCTTTCTCCCCATAACCTTTGACCCCATTCGTCCCAAGTGCTATATCCAGCCGCCTCTTGAATACATTCAATGTTTTGGCATCAACTACTTCCTGTGGTAATGAACTCCACAGGCTCACCACTCTTTGGTGAGGAAGATTTCCTTCCCTAAAAGGCAGTAGTGAACCAGATTGGTTTTTCTGACAATCGACAATGGTCGAATCAGTTGATTCTTAATTCCAGTTATTTATCGAATTAAAATTCCACCATCTGCTGGGCCTCCAGAGTATTAGCTGAGTTGCTGCATTAATAATTTAGCGATAATACCAGTAGGCCATTGCCTTCTGATAGGGTAGATATCGGGAAAATGTTTCCACTTGTTGGGCAGACTAGAACCAGAGGTCACAGTTTGAGAATAAGAAGTCTACTGGTTAAATCTGAGGTGAGGTGAAATGTTTTCTCTCAGGAGGTGGTCAGTGTGTGGAATTCTCTTCCCCAGAGAGCGGTGAATGTTGAGTTATTTGGTTTTATCAAAGTTTAGTTAGACAAGAGTAAATGGTTATGCGGGCAAGGGCAAAGTGGGTTTGAGATCATAACCAGGTCAGTCTCAAATTTACTGAACAACAGAGTGGTCTGCCGCTGTTCTTTGTGGTAGCCATGATGTGGGGATACCGGCGTTGGACTGGGGTGGGCACAGTAAGTAGTCTCACAATACCAGATTAAAGTCCAACAGGTTTATTTGGTAGCACGAGCTTTCGGAGCACTGCTCCTTCCTTCACTCACCTGATGAAGGAACAGTGCTCCGAAAGCTCGTTCCACCAAAAAAACCTGTTGGACTTTAACCTGGTGTAGTGAGACTACTTACTGTTCTTTGTTGTTATGTTTTGAAGTGTTTAGCCTTCCAAAGGGTAATTATACTCCTGAAGACTGCCATCCCATTCCGCTTCATCCAATCCTGTTGACATATCTCCTGTATTCCTTTCTTCCTAATGCGTTGATGGGATTCGATGCCCCATACCAGGTCACAAAGCAAAACAATATTGCACAGATTATGAAGTAGAGTTTTGCCTCCCTTGAAGGGCAACACAGCAGAGTAAGTGAACTCGGCCAATCGGGGCTCTGAGTGGAGAATCACCCCAGGGGGAGGAGTTCTCCTAGGCAGAGTTGTTTTAGAATTAGCTGCAAACGTGCTGCTGTTCTTGAAGATCACTGTAAATAAATGCCTTTTTATTCACAAATGAAGCCTCTGTAAGTGCATCATTACATCTGGCGACAAGGATGGGATCCGACCCCGTGGAGCAGGCAGAGGGCTGCTCCTAACTGAATCACAACACGCTTCCTACTGTTGGAGTGAAGCTGTAAAATAGTCCTGGTATAAAAGCCATTTGATCGAGAGATTTTCTGCGAACAACTCTGTGGTTTTCTGGTGTTATTAAATTCATCCTCAACTCATCTATAAAAAAAAACCCCAGAGCAACTTACCGCTGGTACTTATCAATTTAATGGTCCTTATTCAATCTGACATCAAGCCAATTAAAGTGCGTTGAAGTTTCAACATGATGATAAATGTGATGTTGTCCAGGATTGGACAATGCAGGAGGGGAATTTTCCTGTCCCGCCCGGCACGGGAACCGTAGCGGGCGGGGGGGGGGGGGGGGGGAGGGTGGGGGGACCATACAAAGCTCCATTGACCTCAGGCAGGATTTTCCGGTTTTGGGATGAGCACATCTGAAAAATCCCACTCAAGGCCTTTAATTTTTTTAAAGATTATTTATTAGTGTCACAAGTAGGCTTACATTAACACTGCAATGAAGTTACTGTGAAAATACCCTAGTCGCCACACTCTGGTGCCTGTTCGGGTACACTGAGGGAGAATTTAGCACGGCCGATGCACTGTGAAAAGTTTACTTATGTATTAGTCACAAGTAGGCTTACATTAACACTGCGATGAAGTTACTGTGAAATTCCCCGAGTCGCCACACTCTGGTGCCTGTTCAGGTCAATCCACCAAACCAGCACGTCTTTCAGAGTATGGGAGGAAACTGGAGCATCCGGAGGAAACCCACGCAGACACGGGGAAAACATGCAAACTCCACACAGACAGCGACCCAAGCCGGGAATCGAACCCGGGTCCCTGGTGCTGTGGGGCAGCAGTGCTAACCGCTGTGCCACCGTGTAGCCTTGATTCAAAACTTTAATAGGATAATAAGATAAAATGAGCGTTACAACACACAATTATCTTTCACCCTGACCAGTGAATCAAAACACAATGCATTGGAAATTAAAGACTACAGACTTGCTTTAATCTGCCTCTGACTGAATTGTACCTGGGAGGTTCTAAAGTTAATACTGGATGTTGTGGCTGTTTCATTTCACAGGAGTAAGGTCGCTCACCTCAATAAAAATCAATAAAATAAATAGAAACATCATGTTCCATCGTCATCTCATTTTCCTACAAACATATCTGGAAATCTGGAAGCAGTGGGATGAGATGGCGTGCACTTGGTCACTCGTGTTTGTTTAAATGGGTAACTATTTCGAGTAGAGAGCCTCACATTTATCTGGCACTTTCCACGACCACCAGACATCACCTTACATCATCACTAAATGTGGCAACCAATTTGAGAAAACTCCACCACACAGCCCTGTGGTAATGAGCAGATAAGCTGTTTTTGTTTGATGCTGGCTGAGGGATAGATTTTGGTCATAGAATCATAGAATCCTACAGTGCAGAAGGAGGCCATTCGGCCCATCGAGTCTGCACCAACCACAATCCCACCCAGGTCCTATCCCCATAACCCCATGCATTTACCCTAGCTAATTCCCCTGACACTGGGGGAGAATTTAGCACCGCCAATCCACCACCTAACCCGCACATCTTTGGACTGTGGGAGGAAACCGGAGCACCCGGAGGAAACCCACGCAGACACGGGGAGAACGTGCAGACTCCGCACAGACAGTGACCCAAGCCGGGAATCGAACCCGGGTCCCTGGCGCTGTGAGGCAGCAGTGCTAACCACTGTGCTACCGTGCCACCCCTGGTCAAGAACACCAGGGGTAATTTTGCTGCGAAAGAGTGTAATGGGCTCCTGTCCATCCACCCATGCAGAGAGTTGGGACTTCGGTGGTGACAAACACCCCACCCAAAAGATGGCGCCTCCAACAGGACAGCACTCCCTCAGGGCTGCCCCGAAGGGTTATTGTTGTGCTTGCAGGGGGGAGACGATGACCTCGTGGTATTATCGCGAGACTATTAATCCAGAAACTCAGCTGATGTTCCGGGGACCCGGGTTCAAATCAGAGAATCACAGAATCATAGAATACCATGGTGCAGAAGAGGCCCTTCAGCCCATCGAGTCTGTACCGACGCCAGCAATTGGCCCAAAGCCTTGAATGTTATGACATGCCAAGTGTTCATCCAGGTCATTTTTAAAGGATATGAGACATCCCACCTCCACCACCTTCCTGTTGGAAAAGCCCATCTGGTTCACTAATGTCCCTTAGGGAAGGAAATCTGCCATCCTTTCCTGGGTCAGGCCTACATGTGACTCCAGAGCCACAGCAATGTGGTTGACTCCCAACTGCCCTCTGAACAAGGGCAACCAGGGTTTGGCAATAAACCTTGTGAGGTTCTGGAACCTTCTGTGTCACAGCTGCTCCCAGTGACGTGTTTTCCGATGGCAAGTGTGTTGGCCATTAACCCTCCCCCTTTGGCGATATTCCAATCCTGACGATGTCAACAGTGTTTTGGGTGGTACGCCTGTCCTGCCGAGGGGGACGAGGGAGGGCGGGGGTGGGGAGGGGGGGGGCGCTTTTGGCGGGACCAAAGATCCCACTGAAAGGAAGGGTTCAGAGTACCTCATCCTCCATTTTGGGAGTTTCCACTCATTGTGAACACAATTTGGGCTGAAGCAGTTAAAATGGCGCAAAAGCTTGGGATATTTTAAATATGAGTTTAACGTACCCGGAAATCAATTACTTGGAGTGAAGCCCCGCCCACAAAGCTAGCCACGCCCCCAGTTCACAAATTGTGCGATTCCAATGTTTAAAGAAGTTTTAAAAGCTTTTCATTTCATACCAAAATATTCCAGTTCACTAAAAGATGTCCGACTGAGTACACATCAGTAAAAATATTTACTTATCCAGCATCGCTTTTTATCTCATTTTCAGAGATCAAGCCCATTGTATTAATCAAACTGAACCAGCTCACCATTCTCAACTACACCCTGTAATACAAGCATAACAACGACCCCCTCAAACCTGCTCCACCATTCAATAAATCTGACTGTAACCTCGCACCGACCTCCCAATAACCTTTCACCCCCTTGCTTATCTAGAATCTATTTAGCTCTGCCTTAAAAATATTCATGATGTGGAGATGCCGGCGTTGGACTGGGGTGGGCTCAGTAAGAAGTCTCACAACAGCAGGTTAAAGTCCAACAGGTTTATTTGGAATCATGAGCTTTTGGAGCGCCGCTCCTTCATCAGGTGAGTGGAGGTTCGTCCACTCTATGGTATATATAGGCAAAGATACAATTGCAACCTGTGATTATCCCTCTCTCTACGCATACTGTTTGTACCTGTAAAGACTCACATTCCAACAATTCTAATCTGTAATTATCTTGTAATTGTGTCTTTGTCTATATATGCCGTGTTTGTGAACCTACCTCCACTCACCTGATGAAGGAGCGGCGCTCCGAAAGCTCGTGATTCCAAATAATCCTGTTGGACTTTAACCTGATGTTGTGAGACTTCTTACTGTTAACAATATTCAAAGACTCTGCTTCCACTGCCTTTTGACGAAGAGATTTCCAGAGATTATTGACCCTTGAGAGAAAGAAATTCTCCTCATCTCTGTCTTAAATTTTCCAATTCCAATTCTCTTCCCGTACTGAATGGTGCACTAAGGCAGACATTCGTCCATTTTCATTGCTGGTTATTCCCCGAACAGGTCGCTACTCTGTTGCTAGGGGCTTATAGCTTGAGGGGCGTCACTCCACATCAAGCGTGGCCGATCCAGGAGTCTCTCCCGCTCTTACCCCCAGCCATTGGCCTGTTTGATCGCGTTATGAATGCACCTTCTTTGGCCAATAAGGCCTGCGATGAGACTCGAACCCGGAGCTTCTGGCTCAGAGGCAGGGACACTAACTCACTGTGCCACAAGCCCTCCTCCCTGCCTTAAATGACAACCCCTTATTTTTAAGCAGTGACACCTAATTCTAGGTTCTCCAACACCGTCTCCACATCGACTCTGTCAAGATCCTTCAGGATTTTTCGGGCAGGATTTTCCGGCCACACCTGGCTCGAAACTGGAAAATCCCCTCCGAGGTCAATAGACCTTTGCATGGATCTCCCGCACCCGCCCCCCCCCCCCCCCCACCCACCCCCCCCTCCCCCTCCTGCTACAGTCCTCATGATGGGTGGGACAGGAAAACTCCCCCCTTCCCCGATATGTTTCAATCAAGTCACCACTTATTCTTCGGAAGTCCAGCAGACAAGAGCCTAGTCTGTCCAACCTTTCCTCATTAGACAACCCACCCATTCCAGGTATTAGTCTGGTAAGCCTTCTCCAAACTGCTTCCGACACATTTACATCCTTCCTTAAATAGGTAGAGCAATACTGTACACAATATACCAGCTGTGATCCCCCAATACCTTGTGTAATGGTACCATAACCTCCCTACTCTTGCATTTATAGAAACATAGAAGATAGGAGCAGGAGGAGGCCATTCGGCCCTTCGAGCCTGCTCCGCCATTCATCACGATCATGGCTGATCGTCCAACTCAATAGCCTAATCCTGCTTTCTCCCCATAACCTTTGATCCCATTCGCCCCAAGTGCTATATCCAACTGCCTCTTGAATACATTCAATGTTTTGGCATCAACTACTTCCTGTGGTAATGAATTCCACAGACTCACCACTCTTTGGGTGAAGAAATGTCTCCTCACCTCCATTCTAAATGGTCTACCCTGAATCCTCAGACTGTGACCCCTGGTTCTGGATTCCCCCACCATTGGGAACATCCTCTCTGTATCTACCATGTCTAGTCCTGTTAGAATTTAATAACTCTCTATGATATCCCCCCCCCCATTCGTCTGAACTCCAGCGAAAACAATCCTAACCTAGTCAATCTCTCCTCATACATCAGTCCCGCCATCCCCGGAATCAGCCTGGTAAACCTTCGCTGCACTCCCTCGAGAGCAAGAACATCCTTCCTCAGAAAAGGAGACCAAAACTGCACACAATACTCTGGGTGTGGCCTCACCAAGGCCCTGTATAATTGTAACAACACATCCCTGCTCCTGTACTCGAAACCTCTCGTAATGAAGGCCAACATGCCATTTGCCTTCTTTACCGCCTGCTGCACTGCATGCTTACCTTCAGTGACTGGTGCACAAGGACACCCAGGTCCCACTGCACACTCCCCTCTCCCAATTTACAGCCAAAGAACAAAGAGCAAAGAACAGTACAGCACAGGAAACAGGCCCTTTGGCCCTCCAAGCCTGTGCCGCTCCTTGGTCCAACTAGACCAATCGTTTGTATCCCTCCATTCCCAGGCTGCTCATGTGACTATCCAGGTAAGTCTTAAGCGATGTCAGCGTGTCTGCCTCCACCGCCCTACTTGGCAGCGCATTCCAGGCCCCCACCACCCTCTGTGTAAAAAACATCCCTCTGATATCTGAGTTATACCTCGCCCCTCTCAGCTTGAGCCCGTGACCCCTCATGATCGTCCCTTCTGATCTGGGAAAAAGCTTCCCACCGTTCACCCTATCCATACCCTTCATAATCTTGTACACCTCTATTAGATCTCCCCTCATTCTCCGTCTTTCCAGGGAGAACAAGCCCAGTTTACCCAATCTCTCCTCATAGCTAAGACCCTCCATACCAGGCAACATCCTGGTAAACCTTCTCTGCACTCTCTCTAACGCCTCCACGTCCTTCTGGTAGTGCAGCGACCAGAACTGGACGCAGTACTCCAAATGTGGCCTAACCAGCATTCTATACAGCTGCATCATCAGACTCCAGCTTTTATACTCTATACCCCATCCTATAAAGGCAAGCATACCATATGCCTTCTTCACCACCTTCTCCACCTGTGTTGCCACCTTCAAGGATTTGTGGACTTGCACACCTAAGTCCCTCTGTGTTTCTATACTCTTGATGGCTCTGCCATTTATTGTATAACTCCTCCCTACATTATTTCTTCCAAAATGCAACACTTCGCATTTATCTGGATTAAATTCCATCTGCCACCTCTCTGCCCAATTTTCCAGCCTATCTATATCCTGCTGTATTGCCCGACAATGCTCATCGCTATCCGCAAGTCCAGCCATCTTTGTGTCATCCGCAAACTCGCTGATAACACCAGTTACACCTTCTTCCAAATCATTTATATATATCACAAATAGCAGAGGTCCCAGTACAGAGCCCTGCGGAACACCACTGGTCACAGACCTCCAGCCGGAAAAAGACCCTTCGACCGCTACCCTCTGTCTCCTATGGCCAAGCCAGTTCTCCACCCATCTAGCCACTTCTCCTTGTGTCCCATGAGCCTTAACCTTTTTAACCAACCTGCCATGTGGGACTTTGTCAAATGCCTTACTGAACTCCATAGAGACGACATCCACGGCCCTTCCTTCGTCAACCGTTTTTGTCACTTCCTCAAAAGACTCCACCAAATTTGTAAGGCACGACCTCCATCTTACAAAACCATGCTGTCTGTCACTAATGAGATTGTTCCGTTCTAAACGCACATACATCCTGTCTCTAAGAATCCTCTCCAACAACTTCCCGACCACGGACGTCAAGCAATTCAGATAGCAATCTGCCTTCTTGATTTTGCCTCCAAAGTTCACTTTCTAAGTTTCAATACTTTTAAGAAAAGAAATGATGATGATTAGTTACACATTCCAAGTGTGTTGGTTCATGGAAGGTTGAATGTTTACAATAATGCCAGTGAATTCTATCAGGAATTTGAGCTGCAGCCTAATTCGCACAATTTAGAATGAATTTTGGGTAGAATCTCCTGACTGGAACCAAAATGGAAACGTGATCCTGGGTATCCGACATTAACAAGGCTGCCAGAGATAGATGGTTCTCCTCGCTCTTCACTGCAACGGATCACTGAGAGAGTACCAGAACTACCACCTTCTAGACTATTGGATTGGGCCCCTATGTCGGGCACCATGACAGGCAGGTTTGGTATCTTGCGCCATCAGGCGGAATGGTTCTCCATCCCAATCCCTCCCTCCCCCCACACACTGGGCCATTTTACCCTTGGTGAGACTGGCAGGGGGCTCCCTGCCCCCAAGTAGCGAGTATTCCGTTCAACTGACTAATTTGACTGGGATTTGCATGTCGCCAATTAGCACCGGAAATCTCCGATCACGTCGACGGTTAGGATTCTCCAGTCCCGCTGCAGTGAATAAGTTTCGGCTGGATGCCAAATTCCCCATACCCGCTGGCAGTGGGATGGGATTTTGGAATCCCGCCCTGGGTTCCCACAGATGGCGGTGGGTGGATAGTCAAGTTGCCTTTCAATGGCAGTTTGGGGTCAGCACTCCAGGCAAGCTTCGAGGCCCTTCCTGTGTGCCAACCTCTGGCTGTGGCCACCATGTTGGGGTGACCTAACTCTCAGTACAGGAATGAGATGGAGAATCTGGTGAACTGGTGCGGCAACAATAATCTCTCCCTCAATGTCAACAAACGAAGGAGATTGTCATCGACTTCAGGAAGCGTAAAGGAGAACATACCCCTGTCTACATCAACGGGGATGAAGTAGAAATGGTCGAGAACTTCATGTTTTTAGGTGTCCAGATCACCGACAACCTGTCCTGGTCCCCCAAGGCCAACACTATAGGTGGACTTCTCCAAACTGCTTCCGACACATTCCACCAACGCAGTCCACCAACGCCTCTACTTTCTCAGAAGACGAAGGAAATTTGGCACGTCAGCTATGACTCTCAGCAACTTTTACAGATAGAAAACATTCTTTCTGGTTGTATCACAGCTTGGTATGGCTCCTGCACTGCCCAAGACCGCAAGAAACTACAAAAGGTCGTGAATGTAGCCCAGTCCATCACGCAAACCAGCCTCCCATCCATTGACTCTGTCTATACTTCCTGCTGCCTCGGAAAAGCAGCCAGCATAATCAAGGACCCCACGCACCCCGGACATTCTCACTTCCACCTTCTTCCGTCGGGAAAAAGACACAAAAGTCTGAGGTCACGTACCAACCGACTCAAGAACAGCTTCTTCCCTGCTGCCATCAGACTTTTGAATGGACCTACCTCGCATTAAGTTGATCTTTCTCTACACTCTAGCTATGACGGTAACACTACATTCTGCACTCTCTCCCTTCCTTCTCTATGAACGGTATGCTTTGCCTGTACAGCGCGCAAGTAACAATACTTTTCACTGTATACTAATATATGTGACAATAATAAATCAAATCAAAAAGTAGCCGAGATGATAACTGGCCGCAATCTTCATGCCGGCGGGATTTTCCCATCCCACTGCAGTGAATGGAGGATTTGGTTGGCCGTCAACTTCTCTCACCTCACCGCTGCGGGAGTGTGGCGTGATCGGCCAGTAAGATGGCACCTACAATCTTGAAGGAAGACGCAAAAGTAGACAAGACAAATTGTTACGTCCAAAGAAGTGAACTCAGAGGACATAGACCGGTTGGTGGAGTGAGCAAACAAAAAGCAAGTGACATTGAATACAGATCCAATTTAATGACAGCAAATAGCCCGAGTCTTTCTTGCTCGCTTTGGAAGCTTATGTCACTTAAAATCACCAATGGATCTGAGTGCTGCCCAGTCTACCTCAAATTACCCTGGAAGCGCAGAGGGTCGCAAACCTTCAGTGCTGTGCAGAACGTCTATGTTAGATGTTTTTCAAGTTTATTTATTTAGTAGTATCTCAAGTCAGCTTACATTAACACTGCAATGAAGTTACTGTGAAAATTCCCTAATCGCCACACTCCGCCGCCTGTGCGGGTACACTGAGGTAGAATTTAGCATGGCCAATGCACCTAACCAGCACGTCTTGCGGACTGTGGGAGAAAACTGGAGCACCCGGAGGAAACCCATGCAGATATGGGGAGAATGTGCAGGCTCTGCACAGACAGTGACCCAAGTCAGGAATCGAACACGGGTCCCTGGCGCTGTGAGGCAGCAGTGCTAACCACTGTGCCACCCCGGGTCCCTGGCGCTGTGAGGCAGCAGTGCTAACCACTGTGCCACCCCGGGTCCCTGGCGCTGTGAGGCAGCAGTGCTAACCACTGTGCCACCCCGGGTCCCTGGCGCTGTGAGGCAGCAGTGCTAACCACTGTGCCACCCCGGGTCCCTGGCGCTGAGAGGCAGCAGTGCAAACCACTGTGCCACCCCGGGTCCCTGGCGCTGTGAGGCAGCAGTGCTAACCACTGTGCCACCCTGGGTCCCTGGCGCTGTGAGGCAGCAGTACTAACCGCTGTGCCACCCCGGGTCCATGGCGCTGTGAGGCAGCAGTGCTAACCAGTGTGCCACCCCGGGTCCCTGGCGCTGTGAGGCAGCAGTGCTAACCACTGTGCCACCCCGGGTCCCTGGCGCTGTGAGGCAGCAGTGCTAACCACTGTGCCACCCCGGGTCCCTGGCGCTGAGAGGCAGCAGTGCTAACCACTGTGCCACCCCGGGTCCCTGGCGCTGTGAGGCAGCAGTGCTAACCACTGTGCCACCCTGGGTCCCTGGCGCTGTGAGGCAGCAGTACTAACCGCTGTGCCACCCCGGGTCCATGGCGCTGTGAGGCAGCAGTGCTAACCAGTGTGCCACCCCGGGTCCCTGGCGCTGTGAGGCAGCAGTGCTAACCACTGTGCCACCCCGGGTCCCTGGCGCTGTGAGGCAGCAGTGCTAACCACTGTGCCACCCCGGGTCCCTGGCGCTGTGAGGCAGCAGTGCTAACCACTGTGCCACCCTGGGTCCCTGGCGCTGTGAGGCAGCAGTACTAACCGCTGTGCCATCCCGGGTCCCTGGCGCTGTGAGGCAGCAGTGCTAACCACTGTGCCACCCCGGGTCCCTGGCGCTGTGAGGCAGCAGTGCTAACCACTGTGCCACCCCGGGTCCCTGGCGCTGTGAGGCAGCAGTGCTAACCACTGTGTCACCCTGGGTCCCTGGCGCTGTGAGGCAGCAGTACTAACCACTGTGCCACCCCGGGTCCCTGGCGCTGTGAGGCAGCAGTGCTAACCACTGTGCCACCCCGGGTCCCTGGCGCTGTGAGGCAGCAGTGCTAACCACTGTGCCACCCCGGGTCCCTGGCGCTGTGAGGCAGCAGTGCTAACCACTGTGCCACCCCGGGTCCCTGGCGCTGTGAGGCAGCAGTGCTAACCACTGTGCCACCCCGGGTTCCTCGCACTGTGAGGCAGCAGTACTAACCACTGTGCCAGTCTTATGGTCACTTGGCTGGTTATACGGGTGACTTTTTCACCCTGGGTACAAGCACCAGCCAACTTGTGTTGCGTGAAGCAACATTCTGGCTGAGAAGCTGGCAATATTTCTTCGCAGTGTAACTGTAGCTAAACAAACAGAAAGCGGTTTCAGTCAGAGAGTGAGAGGGAGAGAAAAAAATGGTATTATTGTTTGCCTTGGCTGCCCTCCAGGAGAGCAGCAGCCAAAACTGCGCATACTTTACAAGTACAGTTAAGCTGCTATCTGATAAAAGCTTCATTTCAATTTGTGAGCCAGCAATAGCGTGAAGTGGCTCAGAGCAGCCTGCTCTGGCTGGAGGTGTACAAAACGCTGACCTTGGTAACAGTGCCACTCATCGCTGCTTGAAAAGGGGGCAGAGGAACTGAAAAGACAGCCACATTCAGTGTGAGCGAACAACTCAGCAGTGAGGCACTGACACTCTGTGTGCTCAGCCGTGACCTCGCTGAGTGCAATGTCAGGCGGAAGGGAAGCAGAAAAATCTGGAAGGTTCCGTTTACAGGTTGGAAGGAGGGAAGGCTTCCCACCTACGGTTGCCATGGACAGGTGAGGGTGGCTGAGTGATTCTACGGACGGAATTTTCCCGTCCCGCCCGACACGGGAATCGTAGCGGGCTGGACGTGGACCAGGAAAAGGCCCGTTCATCTCTGGTGGAATTTTCCGGTCTTGGGGTGAGCGTGGCAGGAAAATCCGGTGCACCTGTGGGATCCCTCAAGAAATCACCCGCCTCCCCTCCATCTTATTTTATTTTTCTTTGCACATCACTTTATTTATCAAACATTCCAGAATCATAGAATCCCTACAGCACAGGAGGAGGCCATTTGGCCCATCGAACCTGCACCGACAACAATCCCACCCAAGCCCATAACACCCCATATTTACCCTGTTAATCCCCCTGACACTAGGGTCAATTTAGCATGGCCAATCAACCTAACCCGCACATCTCTTAGACCATGGGAGAAAACCGGAGCATCCGGAGGAAGCCCACGCAGACACGGGGAGAATGGGCAGACTCTGAACAGTCACTACATTCTGCATTCTCTCGTTTCCTTCTCTATGATTGGTATGCTTTGTCTGTATAGTGCACAAGAAATAATACTTTTCACTGTATATTAATGCATGTGATAATAATAAATCAAATCAAATTCAAATCAAGTCAAATAAAACCTGACCGTTAATTATTTTGCTCCGTGATCTTACCGGCCGTTCACTCTACGCTCCTACTGCCCTGAGCTCGGAGAATTTGATGCCCAGTCAAATTTCCGCTCACTGCAGCGGGATGGGAAAATCCCGCCAGGGTGTGAACGGTGATAAGATTCCAGCCAACATCTTCGAACCTCCAGCCTCCACAAACCTGACCTTATCCAAACCTTTACTTGTCCACATCCAAACTCCCATCAAGTCGGCAGCACGGTGGCACAGTGGTGAGCACAGCTGCCTCAAAGCGCCAGAGACCCGGGTTCGATTCCCCGCTTGGGTCACTGTCTGTTTGGAGTCTGCACATTCTCCCCGTGTCTGCGTGGGTTTCCTCCGGGTGCTCCGGTTTCCTCCCACACTCCAAAGATGTGCGGGTTAGGTGGATTGGCCATGCTAAATTGACCATTAGTGTCAGGAGGTTAGCAGGGTAAATAAGTACGGTATGGGGATAGGGCCTGGGTGGAACTGTGCTTGGTGCAGACTGGATGGGCCGAATGGCCTCCTTCTGCACTGTCATGATTCTATGATTCTAAGTCCCATTCACCCATCGTTGCTCGTTGACCGACATTGATTCCCAGTCTAGTACCCCCACACCAACATTATAGTTAAGAAAGCCACCAACGCCTCTACTTTCTCAGAAGCCTCAGGAAATTTGGCATATCAGCTTCTAAATACAACTTATTTTGAAATAAAAGCTCAAAATATGATGCAGCAAAACAGCATCTGGTGAGTACTAGCAGTACATTCTGACGTCCAATATTGTCATGAAGAACGTTTCAGGGAACAAGCGGAACTGGTTGTTCCGTTGTGTTCTAATAGCTAAGCTTTTGGGCAACAGCAAGGCATTCCACAGTATAGAATCCTGGAACCTGGACAAAAGTCATTAAATTGTGAAAGAGTCCCCCGTGTAGGTAATTCCCCTGCTTCACAGTTGGCACTTGTAGAAATTCCAGTTATCTGGGTTTGATGTGCATCGCAGTTGGAAAGCAGTGAGTTGTATTCCCTGCAGGTCGAATCTCATTCAAAAACTCTCGGTGACTCCTGCCTTCCTCTGTCTTTCTGTTTAGCAAACGGAGTGCGATGGTGGATATGTTTGAACAACAGCCACGCTGAAAGGAAAGAGGGAAAAAATAACATGGACAGGGTGTCGATGCTGCAAATCAAAATAAAACCAGAAAATAGAACATAGAACAGTACAGCACAGAACAGGCCCTTCGGCCCACGATGTTGTGCCGAGCTTTATCTGAAACCAAGATCAAGCTATCCCACTCCCTATCATCCTGGTGTGCTCCATGTGCCTATCCAATAGCCGCTTAAATGTTCCTAAAGTGTCTGACTCCACTATCACTGCAGGCAGTCCATTCCACACCCCAACCACTCTCTGAGTAAAGAACCTACCTCGGACATCCTTCCTATATCTCCCACCATGAACCCTATAGTTATGCCCCCTTGTAATAGCTCCATCCACCCGAGGAAATAGTCTTTGAACGTTCACTCTATCTATCCCCTTCATCATTTTATAAATTAAGTCTCCCCTCAACCTTCTCCACTCCAGAGAGAACAGCCCTAGCTCCCTCAACCTTTGCTCATAAGACCTACCCTCCAAACCAGGCAGCATCCTGGTAAATCTCCTCTGCACTCTTTCCAGCGCTTCCACATCCTTCTTATCGTGAGGTGACCAGAACTGCACACAATATTCCAAATGTGGTCTCACCAAGGTCCTGTACAGTTGCAGCATAACCCCACGGCTCCTAAACTCCAACCCCCTATTAATAAAAGCTAACACACTATAGGCCTTCTTCACAGCTCTATCCACTTGAGTGGCAACCTTCAGAGATCTGTGCATATGGACCCCAAGATCTCTCTGTTCCTCCATAGTCTTCAGGACCCTACCTTTGACTCTGTAATCCGCATTTAAAAAAATGAATCACCTCACATTTATCAGGGTTAATCTCCATCTGCCATTTTTCAGCCCAGCTTTGCATCCTATCTATGTGTCTTTGCAGTCTACAACAGCCCTCCACCTCATCCACTACTCCACCAATCTTGGTGTCATCAGCAAATTTACTGGTCCACCCTTCAGCCCCCTCCTCTAAGTCATTAATAAAAATCACATATAGCAGAGGACCAGGCACTGATCCCTGTGGCACTCCGCTAGCAACCTGCCCCCAGTCCGAAGATTTTCCATCCACCACCACCCTCTGTCTTCGATCAGATAGCAAGTTATCTAACCAATCGGCCAACTTTCCCTCTATCCCACACCTCCTTACTTTCATCATAAGCCGACCATGGGGGACCTTATCAAACGCCTTACTAAAATCCATGTATATGACATCAACTGCCCTACCTTCATCAACACACTTAGTTACCTCCTCAAAAAATTCTATCAAATTTGTGAGGCACGACTTGCCCTTCACGAATCTGTGCTGACTATCCCAGATTAATCCGCATCTTTCTAAATGGTCGTAAATCCCATCCCTAAGGACCTTTTCCATCAATTTACCAACCACCGAAGTAAGACTAACCGGCCTATAATTACGAGGGTCATTTCTATTCCCATTCTTAAACAGAGGAACAACATTCGTCACTCTCCAGTCCTCTGGCACCACCCCTGTGGACAGTGAGGACCGAAAGATCAAAGCCAAAGGCTCTGCAATCTCATCCCTTGCCTCCCAAAGAATCCTAGGATATATTTCTTCAGGCCCAGGGGACTTATCGACCTTCAGTTTATTCAAAACTGCCAGTACATCCTCCCTCCGAACATCTATTTCCTCCAGCCTATTAGCCTGTAACACCTTCTCTTCCTCAAAAACATGGCCCCTCTCCTTGGTGAACACTGAAGAAAAGTATTCATTCATCACCTCGCCTATCTCTCCTGACTCCATACACAAGTTCCCACTACCATCCTTGACCGGCCCTAAACTCACCCTGGTCATTCTTTTATTCATGCAAGAAAATGCTCAGTGAGTCGGATAGTCGGAGAGAGAGAGAGAGAGAGAGACAGGGGACGGGATTTTCCGGCCGCGCTCGCCCCTAGACTGGCAAATTCCGCCCAGGGTCAATGGACCCTGGGCGCGACACCTTCTCCGGAGCCTTCAACGTGTCATTGATGAAGACGAACATCTCGCCAAGGCCATCCCCACACCCCCACATCTTACCTTCAAACAACCGCACAACCTCAAACAGACCATTGTCCACAGCAAACTACCCAGGCTTCAGAAGAACAGTGACCACGACACCACACAACCCTGCCACAGCAACCTCTGCAAGATGTGCCGGATCATCGACATGGATGCCAAAATCTCACGTGAGAACACCATCCACCAGGTACACGGTACATACTCTTGCAACTCGGCCAACGTTGTCTACCTGATACGCTGCAAGAAAGGATGTCCCGAGGCATGGTACATTGGGGAGACCATGCAGACGCTGCGACAACGGATGAATGAACAGCGCTCGACAATCACCAGGCAAGAGTTTTCTCTTCCTGTTGGGGAGCACTTCAGCGGTCACAGGCATTCAGCTTCTGATCTTCGGGTAAGCGTTCTCCAAGGCGGCCTTCACGACACACGACAGCGCAGAGTTGCTGAGCAGAAACTGATAGCCAAGTTCCGCACACATGAGGACGGCCTCAACCGGGATCTTGGGTTCATGTCACACTATCTGTAACCCCCACGACTTGCCTGGGCTTGCAAAATCTCACTAACTGTCCTGGCTGGAGACAATACACATCTTTAACCTGTGCTTAACCCTCTCTCCACTCACATTGTCTGTACCTTTAAGACTTGATTACCTGTAAAGACTCGCATTCCAATCACTATTTTGTAAATTGAGTTTGTGTCTTTATATGCCCTGTTTGTGAACAGAACTCCCACTCACCTGATGAAGGGGCAGCGCTCCGAAAGCTAGTGGCTTGTGTTACCAAATAAACCTGTTGGACTTTAACCTGGCGTTGTGAGAATTCTTACTGTGTTTATCCCAGTCCAACGCCGACATCTCCACATCTTTGTTAATTGGCACAGTGGTTAGCACTGCTGCCTCATAGCGCCAGGGACCTGGGTTCGATTCCCGGCTTGGGTCACTGTCTGTGTGAAGTTTGCACGTTCTCCCCGTGTCTGCGTGGGTTTCCTCCGGGTGCTCTGGTTTCCTCCCACAGTCCGAAAGACCTGGTGGTTAGGTGCATTGGCCGTGCTAAAATTCTCCCTCAGTGTACCCAAACAGGCGCCGGAATGTGGCGATGAGGGGAATTTCACAGTAACCTCATTGCAGTGTTAATGTAAGTCTTACTTGTGACTAATAAATAAACTTTAACTTTTAACCCATTAACCACGGCCCCTACTCTGGGAGTATCGCCACCACTGGAGCCAGGAATTGTGGGAAATCATTTGGCAAAGCAACATTTCTGTCTTCGAAAAAAAACAGAGAGACGCAATTATATTATCTAAATGTCATTCCGTCAGTTCTACAATACTCTTTCTCTCGGCTGCTGTGAGCAGCTCCTCATTAAAGCTCACCGCTTTGGACAATTTACTAAAGGAACGGGAAGGGAGAGAATCATGATCTTCTTTCAATGGCAAAATCTAATTGACCGTGACACCAAAAATAATGACTCTTTACTTCAAAAGCTTAAGGGAAAAAGCACTCAGGCTTCACTCAAGGACTGACGCCCTAATGAAACATTCTACTTGAATAACATAATGCATGTACGTACCTTGTCATTTTTTAATTTTTTTTCCCAGATATTCATTTTGGAACATTGTGCAAGGTTCCATCTCTCCTTGTCCCTTCTGAGTCTGTTTTGCATAATAGTGCTCACACTAATTGGAGTGGCTATGACTGGTGCTGTTATTAATGGAGCTACTGTGGGGACCAAAGGGAAAACTCTGTTTATAATGAGATGGTAACAATAACAGAGGCACTAAATGAGGTTCTGCAGGATATGTAAAATACCGGCAACAGGCTGGCTCTTTCCCAAGGACAGTGTGATTGCTGTGGAATTCTCCCAACTGGCAACCAAACAAAAAAGAATCCATCCCCGGAAAGACTGGTTGAATAAGAGCGACCTTCCTCATCCGCTGAGTATCTCCGCGGTCAAATTAACATTACTTCCTTCGAGTTACTGGATGTTAGAACTCAACTTCAAAGTCCATCAAGCCAGCCTCGCCTCACAGTGCCAGGGACCCGGGTTTGATTCCCGGCTTGGGTCACTGTCTGTGCGGAGTTTGCACGTTCTCCCCGTGTCTGCGTGGGTTTCCTTCGGGTGCTCCGGTTTCCTCCCACATTCTGAAAGAGCACTGAAAGGTGCATTGGCCGTGCTAAATTCTCCCTCAGTGGACCTGAACAGGCGCCGGAGTGTGGCAACTCGGGGATTTTCACAGTAACTTCATTGCAGTGTTAATATAAACCTACTTGTGACTTTACTTTACTTCACATTTTCCCCGTGTCTGCGTGGGTTTCCTCCGGGTGCTCCGGTTTCCTCCCACAGTCCAAAAGATGTGCAGATTAGGTGGGTTGGCCATGCTAAATTGCCCCTTCGTGTCAGGGGGACTAGTTAGGGTAAATGCATGGGGTTGTGGGGATAGGGCCTGGGTGAGATTGTGATCCACAATAATGAACTATAAAACAACACAATACCAACAAATAATATACACTCCTTCATACAGTAACAAACAATTCAATTAAAAATGAACATTGTGCAGCATCTGCAACCTTCCAGGGCTCCGCCATCCAGATTTTCTTATTCACCCGCACTCCTATTGAGGGAAAAGCTTGAATTTACAAATTTGCTGGTTTATATCTCACAGAAATGTCTTCACAGCGAGTGAATGATTGAAAACAACTCGCATTTATTCGTGCCTTAAAGGTGGTAAAATAGCACAGGCCCGTTCTCAAACAAAATACAACATTGAGCCATGGAACGCGGGCAAGTCACGAAGGGATATCTTAGGGAATATCTTAAAGGAGGAGAGGTGGGATTGTGGAACGGTTACAGCACCAAAGGAGGCCATTCAGCCCACCTTATCTGTGCTGGCCATCTCAAGGAGCAATTCAACTCGTGATATTTCCCTGCTTTTTCCATGTCGCCCGGAAAACCTTCCCTCTTTAAATAAAGATCCAATTCCCTTTTGAATTCCTCGATTGAACCTGCCTCTGCCACGCTCTGAGGCAGCGCATTCCAGATCCGAACCACTCGCTGCGTAAAAATGTTTTTCCTCAGGTCTCCATTGCTTGTCTTAGAGTCATAGAATCCTACAGTGTGGAAGGAGGCCATTCGGTCCATTGAGTCTGTACCGACCACAACCCCCGTAACCCTCATTTACCCTGCTAATCCCCCTGACACTAAGGGGCAATTTAGCATGACCAATCCACCAAACCCGCACATCTTTGGACTGTGGGAGAAAACCCATGAAGACACAGGGAGAATGTGCAAACTCCGCACAGACAGTGACCCAAGCCGGGAATCGAACCTATGTCTCTGGCGTTGTGAGGCAACAGTGCTAACCCAGTGTGTGTCACCGTGCACCTCAGCCCTGCTGCCACAGAGCACCAGGGACCCGGGTTCCATTCTGGCCTTGGGTCACTGTCTGTGTGGAGTTTGCACATTCTCCCCGTGTCTGCGTGGGTTTCCTCCGGGTGCTCCGGTTTCCTCCCACAGTCCAAAGATGTGCGGGTTAGGTGGATTGGCCGTGCTAAATTGACTCTAGTGTCAGGAGGATTATCGGGGTAAATCCGTGGGGTTACGGGAATGGAGCCTGGGTAGGATTGTGGTCGGTGCAGACTCGATGGGCCGAATGGCCTCCTTCTGCACTGTAGGGATTCTATGATTAAATCTGTGCCCTCTCAGTCTTGCTCCTTCCACCATTGGGAAGAGTTTCTCTCTATCTACTCTGTCCAGACCTGTCAGGATTCTGAAACCTCGGTTAAAGTCTCCTTTCCATCTCCTCTTCTCCAAGGGCAACAGTAAGCAGCTGATTGGTCAGAAGCTCTTGCCCAGTTCTTTTCTACTTTCTACTCTCCAGTGTGTGACAGACAGTCTGTAAATCCAAATAAGGTTCAGGCAGGGCAGGGCAGCTCGTCTGAACGGGGGTGTCAGAACTCTAGCGATGACCAGAGTCACTGTGGTACCTCCATGACTCTCAGAACCATGTCCGTAGCACATTTATAGAATCCCGACAGTGCAGAAGGAGGCCACTGGGCCCATCAAGTCTGCATCGACAACAATCCCACCAGGCCCTAGCCCCATAACTCCACAGATTCACCCTGCTAATCCCTCTGACCATTCCAAGACACTAAGGGAGTATTTATCATGGACAATGCACCTAACCCGCACATCTTTGAACTAGGGGAGGAAACCGGAGCACCCAGAGGAAAGCCACGCAGACACGGGGAGAATGTGCAAACTCCACACTGACAGTGACCCAAGCCGAGGATCGAACCCGGGTCCCTGACGCTGTGAGACAGCAGTGCTGACCACTGTGCCACCGTGCCACGGTGGTGGTGGTCACACCTCAGGTTAAGAGAGCACAGGCAGAGTGGGAAAGGGTGACTGCCAGACAGCTTAGGATGACCAGGCTGGTAGTGCGGGAATCGCCCGAGTCCATCTCATTCACTAACCAGTTTACCGGAGGGTAATTCCTCCTCTGAGTCAGATCCTTTGCAATACGGATGTCTCAACTGCAGCAGGGAAAGAAGAACAGGGGTCGGGGAGTCAATAGTTTGGGTCAAAACTCTGGAACTCCCTCCCAAACAGCAATGTGTGCGTACCTACACCACCTATTGTGATGATACTCTGTCTTTGAGAAGTCTATTTGTGTCTTCTTTCTTGTGAAGGAGATGTTAAGATTCAATTCTGCTTAAACAGAGTCCATTTGTCAGCAGTCCACATGCTGAGCAGGCAGAGGAATAATTGCTCCTAATTATTGGGGTGTTTGTTTTAATCTGAGTTAATGCAGTGTTGTTATTTTTAGGGTTGTCTCCTGGGGTTTCAGAGTAAGGTTCAATTCAGTTGATTGACAAGAGAATGTGAAGTGAATGGGCAGAACTAGGCTTACAGAGAGACAAGCAGGCAGTTGCTGTTTAAATTTGATCGGAGCAGCAGCTCTCTCTCTCTCTCTCTCTCCCTCTCAAGAAATTGAAGACTGGGAGCTGCTAGAAAATAGGGATTTCTTTCCAAAAGCCTGCAAAAGGCAAAAGGTGTTTGTTCCCTCTCTGTTTCCCTGGAGTTCTGGTGTGAAGCCAGGTCTCTCTCTGGAATTCTGCTGTGTGAAGACATCTTTCTCTGGAGGCTGCTGTCTGAGAGCCAGAAGACAGGTGTCTCTCTGCTTTTGTCTCGAGGTGTTAAAAGGCTGGAAGACTGGCAACCCATGTAAGCCTCTGTGTTTTTGCTAACTGATTCTGAAGAGGGGTTTATATCTATTAGGAATATTGCTTAAATTGGAACTAATAGCGATAATTCACAGTTCAGAATTGTATCTTGTCATATTTAAGTATTTTAATTGGTAAAGGTTATGCTAATTCTTTTTGTTATAGCTAAATAACGTTTATTTCAATTAAGAAATGTCCTAGTGCGTCAATAGAATGACACCTGGAGTGAAACACCTTGTGCTCACACGAATGACAAAATCAAAAAAATAGTTGGGGTCGAGGCTAACTTCATAATATACCTCGGAATTTCTGATCTGGTCTCCAACACTACAGGGGAGACCATGGCCTAGTCGTATTATCATTAGACAAATAATCCAGAAACTCAGCTAATGTTCTGGGGACCCGGGTTCGAATCCCGCCACAGCAGATGGTGGAGTTTGAATTCAACAAAAAATATCTGGAATTAAGAATCTACTGATGACCATGAAACCATCGTCGATTGTCGGAAAAACCCATCTGGTTCACTAATGTCCTTTAGGGAAGGAATTCTGCCGTCCTTACCTGGTCTGGCCTACATGTGACTCCAGAGCCACAGCAATGTGGTTGATTCTTAACTGCCCTCTAAACAAGGGTAACTGGGGATGGACAATAAATGCTGGCCACCCAGCAACACCCATGTCCCACAAATGAATTTTTACAAACTGCAGCGGTTTAAGAGGCAGCTCACCACCACCTTCTCAAAGGCAATTAGGGATGGACAATAAGTACTGGTGTAGCCAACAATGTCTACACTTCCCGCTGCCTCGGAAAAGCAGCCAGCATAATTAAGGACCCCACGCACCCTGGACATTCTCTCTTCCACCTTCTTCCGTCGGGAAAAAGATACAAAAGCCTGAGGTCACGTACCGACCGACTCAAGAACAGCTTCTTCTCTGCTGCCGTCAGACTTTAGAATGGACCGACCTCGCATTAAGTTGATCTTTCTCTACACCCTAGCTATGACTGTAACACTACATTCTGCACTCTCTCCTTTCCTTCTCTATGAACGGTATGCTTTGTCTGTAGAGCGCGCAGGAAACAATACTTTTCATTGTATGTTAATACATGTGACAATAATAAATCAAATCAAATCAAATTAAATCAAATCAATGCCCACATCTCATGCATGAATAAAAATACAGTTTCTGCAGCCATAGACGTGACTCGAGGATGATAGTTGCTTCATTGCTTCCAGGGTCCAGGATGTCAGAGTGGCTACTGGACATTCTTATGGGGGAAGGTGAATAACCTTCCACGGGCAGCACGGTTTCACAGTGGTTAGCACTGCTGCCTCACAGCGCCAGAGACCTGGGTTCGATTCCAGCCTCGGATCACTGTCTGTGTGGAGTTTGCACGTGCTCCCCGTGTCTGTGTGGGTTTCCTCCGGGTGCCCCGGCTTCCTCCCACAGTCCGAAAGACGTGCTGGTTAGGTGCATTGGCCGTGCTAAATTCTCCCTCAGTGTACCCGAACAGGTGCTGGAGTGTGGCGACTAGGGGATTTTCACAGTAACTTCATTGCAGTGTTAATGTAAGCCTTACTTGTGATACTAATAAATAAACTTAAACTTAAACTTAAACCAGAGGTAGTGGTCCACATTGCTAGCAACAGCGCAGGTAAAAAGAGGGATGAGGTCCTAAAAGCGGATTTTGGGGAGCTAGGAAAGAGATTAAAAAGTCCTTTAAAGGCACTAATCTTAGCATTACTCCAAGTGCCACATGTCAGTGGGTAGAACCATAGGAGGATAGAGCTAATGAGTACATGACTGAAGAGATGGTGGAGGAGGGAGGGCTACAGATTTCTGACGCACTGGGACAGGTTCTGGGACAGGCGGGACCTGTTACACTTCAGCAGGTCTGGAACAAGTCTACTTGTCGTGAGATTCACTGATGCTATTGGAGAGGGATTAATCTAGCTTGGCAGGTGGATGGCAACCAGAGAAAGAATTTAGATAGAAGGGGAAAAGTACTGGGAAGAGGAACGTATGAAGAAAAGCAGTAAATGAAAATGGGAAGCAGCAGAAAGAAAGGCCAGCATCAAACAGGATGAAAATATAGAAAAATGTTACAAGGGCAAAATTAGAAGGACTGTATTGGAATGTGTGCAGCATTCTGGAGCGGTGAAGGCTGAGGGGAGACCTGATATAACCATAGAATCCCTACAGTGCAGAAGGAGGCCATTCGGCCCATCGAGTCTGCACCGACCACAATCCCACCCAGGCCCCATCCCCATAACCCCATGTATTTACCCTAGCTAGTCCCCCTGACACTCAGGGTCAATTTAGCATAGCCAATCAACGTAACCCGCACATCTTTGGCCCGTGGGAGGAAACCGGAGCACCCGGAGGAAACTCTGATAAAAGTCTATAAAATTATGAAAGGCATAGATCGGGTTGACAGTCAGAATCTTTTTCCCCCAGAGTTGAAATGTCTAATTCTAGGGGGCACTTAAGGTGAGAGGGGGAAAGTTCAAAGGAGATGTGAGGGGTGAGTTTTTACACAGAGAGTGGTAGGTGTCTGGAACAGGCTGCCAGAGGTGGCGGTGGAGGCAGATACAATAGGGGTGTTTAAGGGGCTTTTAGATAAGCACATGGATATGGAAGGAATAGAGGGATATGGAACAAGGGTGGTCAGAAGTTATTAGTTTAATTTGGCGTCATGTTCGGCACAACATGGCGGCCGAATGGCCTGTTCCTGTGCTGTACTGTTCTATGTTCTATCCACAACAAGGTAAATGAATTGATGCTACTAAAGGTATGATCTCATTGCCATCACGGAGATATGCCTGCAGATGACCAAGGCTGGGTAATGAATGTTTGAGGGTATTTGACGTTAAGAAAGGAGAGGCAAAATGCACGGTGGCACAGTGGTTAGCACTGCTGCCTCACAGCGCCAGGGACCCGGGTTCGATTCCCGGCTCGGGTCACTGTCTGTGCGGAGTCTGCACGTTCTCCCAGTGTCTGCGTGGGTTTCCTCCGGGTGCTCCGGTTTCCTCCCACAGTCCAAAAGGTATGCTGGTTAGGTGCATTGGCCATGCTAAATTCTCCCTCAGTGTATCCGAACAGGCGCCGGACTGTGGCAACTCGGGGATTTTCACAGTAACTTCATTGCAGTGTTAATGTAAGCCTACTTGTGACTAATAAATGAACTTTAAAAACTTTAAAAATGGAAACGGTGGGGAGATGGTGCTTTAATAAAGGATGAAATCGGTACATTAGCGACAGGGAATTGGAAGATCAAAGTGTAGAACCCATTCTGTTGGAGCTAACAAACCGCAAGATGCAACAAATATCGGTGGGAGTCATTTAGAGGCAATCAAACAGCAATGGCAAAGTAGCACAAGTATAAATCGAGAAATTTGAGGTGCATTTAACAAGGGTAATCATGGGGGACTTCAATCTATTTTATACTCGGTTAATCAAATTAACACTGATACCATTGAGTTCCTGGAATGTATCCAAGATGGTTGTTGGAGGCCAATCTTCTCAATCCCAGGATGTCGAGGCAGGAGTTTCTCAGGTGAGTATCCTCGGTCCAACCAGCTTCAGCTGCTTCATCAATGACCTCCCCGTCATAAGGTCAGAAGTGGGGATGTCCGCCGATGATTGCACAATGTTCAGCACCATTCGCGACTCCTCAGATACTGAAGCAGTCCATGTTCAAATGCAACAAGATCTGGACAATATCCAGGCTCCACACAAATGCCAGGCAATGACCATCACCACCAAAAGAGAGGATCTAACCATCTTCTTAATTGGACACTTAGCATGCCTTAGAATCATAGAATCCCTACAGTACAGAAAGAGGCCATTCGGCCCACCGAGTCTGCACCGACCACAATCCCACCCAGGCCCTACCCCCATATCCCTACATATTTTACCCACTAATCCCTCTAACCTACGCATCTCAGGACACTAAGAGGAAATTTTAACATGGCCAATCAACCCAACCCGCACATCTTTGGCCTGTGGGAGGAAACCGGAGCACCCAGGGGAAACCCACGCAGACACGAGGAGAATGTGCAAACTCCACACAGACAGTGACCCGAGCCGGGAATCGAACCCGGGTCCCTGGAGCTATGAAGCAGCAGTGCTAACCACTGTGCTACCGTGCCGCCTTCTGGCCACTAATTGGCCAATTCAGGGAAAGCCCCGATTGGGTACCTGCTCACCACACAGTGTGGGGTCAGGACCCCCATTTGACCCCCAATGTTGGGGTCCCAATCCAAAGCTCCAATGAAAACAGAAAAATGCTGGAAAATCTCAGCAGGGCTGACAGCAGCTGTGGAGAGAGAAATAGAACCAACTTTTCAAGACAGTAGGCTTTTTTTTATTCGTTCGTGAGACATGGGCATCGCTGGCCGGCATTTATTGCCCATCCCCAGTTGCCCTTGAGAAGGTGGTGGTGAGCTGCCTTCCTGAATCGCTGCAGTCCACGTGCTGTGGGTTGTCCCACGATACCGTTAGGGAGGAAATTCCAGGATTTTGACCCAGTGACTGTGAAGGAACGGCGATATATTTCCAAGGTGGGTGGCTTGGAGGGGAACTTGCAGGTGGTGGTGTTCCCATTTATCTGCTGCCCTTCTAGATGGAAGTGGTCGTGGGTTTGGAAGGTGCTGTCTAAGGATCTTTGGTGAATTGCTGCAGTGCCTCTTGTAGATAGCACACACTGCCGCTACTGAGCATCGGTGGTGGAGGGAGTGGATGTTTGTAGATGTGGTGCCAATCAAGCGGGGCTGCTTTGTCCTGGATGGTGTCAAACTTCTTGAGTGTTGTTGGAGCTGCACCTGTCCAGGCAAGTGGGGAATATTCCATCACACTCCTGACATGTGCCTTGCAAATGGTAGATAGGCTTTGGGAAGTCAGGAGGTGAGTTACTCGCTGCAGTATTCCGAGCCTCTGCCCTGTTCTTGTAGCCACTGTGTTTATGCAGTGAATCCAGTTGAGTTTCTGATCAATGGTAACCCCAAGGATGTTGACAGTGGGGGATTCAGTGATGGTTACACCATTGAATGTCAAACGGCGGTGGTTAGAGTGTCTCTTATTGGAGATGGTCATTGCCTGGCATTTGTGCGGCTCTAATGTTATTGCCACTTGTCAGCCCAAGCCTGGATATTGTCCAGATCTTGTTGCATTTGAACATCGACAGCTTCAGTATCTGAGGAGTAGTGAATGGTGCTGAACATTGTGCAATCATCGGCGACATCCCCACTTCTGACCTTATGACAGAGGGAAAGTCATCGATGAAGCAGCTAAAGATTGTTGGGCCTAGGACACTCCCCTGAGGGACTCCAGCAGAGATGTCCTGGAGCTGAGGTGACTGACCCTCCACAATCACAACCATCTTCCTATGTACCAGGTATGACTCCAACCAGCGGAGAGTTTGCCCCCGATACTCATTGATTCCAGTTTCACTAGGGCTCCATGATGCCACACTCGGTCGAATGCAGCCTTGATGTCAAGGGCTGTCACTCTCACCTCACCTCTGGAATTCAGCTCTGTTGTCCATGTTTGAACCAAGGCTGTAATGAGGTCAGGTTCTACTCTCTCTCCACAGATGTTATCAGACTTGCTGGGATTTTTGTTTGTGATTCCAGCATCCGCAGTATTTTGCCTCTACCAAAACTCCAAATCCTGCCCACAAACGCTCTGGATCACCACTCCAATAGTATAGCATCGATTGGATTACAATACCTGCCCCTAAAAACCAGGTCTGGGAGCATCTGAACAAGTAGGGGCATGGGGCAATTTTACAGTTAATCGGTAATGGTTTTATATATGGACAACATTCTCCTGAAAGCACTAATGGGTGTGGAGGGTAGGGTGGGGGGAGGGGAGCGGCGTTACAGGGATTCCCTTCCTAACTCTGCTCGATAAGGTTTTTATTTGTTATGTAACTAATTTCCCTCCTATAAATGAGGTATAATTAACTGAAACCATGAATAGGATAGGACCATCCATTCACAAATATCCGACTCTTGACTTTTACAGCATCCTGGTTTTCTAATAAATCTAATTCACGTATGCAAATCAGATCTGATTAGCACAATTAATAGGTTATTCCCTAATACCGTAATGATTTAATCTCCAAATTTTATAAAGAAAGGACTTATGTTCTTGAGCTACTGGGGAAAGTCTATTTGCTTAATTATCTTAATTCCCTCATGTAAATTATGTCTAATTAGCATAATTGTTTTCCATCCCTAATAGCATATTCATTATGCCCTCGAAGCTTCATAAAGCTGGAAACACCATCTCCGAGTTTCATCAGCGATTCTGCACATCACACGCCATTGCGAAGGAGGCAGCCCAGTGCAGGATCACCGACCTCCCAGTGCCTCACCAACTCATTCCATTGGCCTTGTATGCGCCTCGCTTTACCCATTTTCAGTTAAAATCACAGTGAGGGCAAAGGAGCCTTCCCGTATTTTGTACTTTTGTCGATTTTTCAATTAAAAATTAGCTTGTCGCGATAGTTCCATCCCACCTCATCCATGGAGTTTCCATCATTACTGAACTCAGTCAATCATAGAAACCCTACAGTGCAGAAGGAGGCCATTCGGCCCATCAAGTCTGCACCGACCACAATCCCACCCAGGCCCCACCCCCACATATTTACCCGCTAATCCCACTAACCTACGCATCTCAGGACTCTAAGGGGCAATTTTTAACCTGACCAATCAACCTAATATTGGAACCATAGAATCATAGGATCCCTACAGTACAGAAGGAGGCCATTTGGCCCATCGAGTCTGCACCGACACCCCAAAAGACCTTCTTACCCAGCTCACACACACTCCTGCCATAACCCCACACATTTAACATGACTAGTCCCCCAAACCGACACACCTTTGGACACTAAGGGGCAATTTAGCAAGGTCAGTGTTCCTAACCTACAGATCTTTGCACTGTGGGAGGAAACCAGAGCACTAGAGGAAACCCCACAGACACGGGGAGAAGTTTATTTATTTATTTGTTTGTTCGTATCCCAAGTAGGTGTACATTAAGGTCTATGATTAACACTGCAATGAAGTTACTGTGAAAATCCCCTAGTCACGGCACTCCGGCGCCTGTTCGGGTACACTGAGGGAGAATTTAGCATGGCCAATGCACCTAACCAGCACGTCTTTTGGACTGTGGGAGGAAACCGGAGCACCCGGAGGAAACCCACGCAGACATGGGGAGAACGTGCAAACTCCACACAGACAGTGACCCAAGCCGGGAATTGAACCCGGGTCCCTGGCGCTGTGAGGCAGCAGTGCTAACCACTGTGCCACGGGGCCACCCTTAAACAAATGAACAGCTATTTGTGCTGAATGGTCCGAGTTTTCCGAGGAGCTGTGATCACGGTGGGATTGCTGCTGGGCTCCTTCTCTGCTCAGCTGTGCCGGAATCCCCACATTTCTGTTCGGGTCTTCTGATTCCAGTTTTTTCAGGAATGTGGAGAGTGCCTTCAGTGGGATAGCTTCCTCATGGTGCTGGATTGTTGGGGAAGACTAGCCATGCTCCAGTTTTTGTGGCATCAGCTGCCATATCCGGGTAAGTGTGCACTTGTACGCATTTAGACAGCTTTTCAGTGTATCAGTGAATGGATGGGCCAATGTGTTAATAGAGAAGGACAAGGTCATAGATAATAGAATCATAGAATCCCGACAGTGCAGAAGGAGGCCATTCGGCCCATCAAGTCTGTACCAACTACAATCCCACCCACATATCCCCGTAACCCCACCCATTTACCCTGCTAATCCCCCTGACATTAGGTTCAATTTAGCATGGCCAATCAACCTAACCCACACATCTTTGGACTGTGGGAGGCAACCGGAGCACCCGGAGGAAACCCACGCAGACATGGGGAGAATGTGCAAACTCCACACAGACGTGACCCAAGCCGGGAATCGAACCCAGGTCCCTGGCGCTGCGAGGCAGCAGTGCTAACCACTGTGTCACCGTGCCACCCTACGGTATTGAAGGTGTTGGCCATCTTAAAAGTGGACATACCTCCAGGTCCAGATGAATTGTGCCCTAGGCTGCTATGGGAGGCAAGGGAGGAGATAGCAGGGGCTCTGACCCAAATTTCCAATTACTCTTTGGTCACTGGGAAGGTGCCAGATGACTGGAGAACAGCTAATATGGTTCTGCTATTTAAGAAAGGTTGTAGAGATAAACCAGGGGACTACAGACAAGTGAGTCTCATCTCAGTGGTGGGGAAACTATTGGAGAAACTTCTGAAGGGGAGCATCTATCTCCACTTGGAGAGACAAAGCTTGATCAGGGACAGTCAGCGTGGCTTCATCAGAGGGAGGTCATGCCCAACAAATTTGATTGCATTTTTTGAGGAGGTGTAGATGAAGGTAGTGCAGTTGATGCAGTTTATATGGATTTCAGCAAAGCCTTTGACAAGGTGCCACATGGGAGACCTGTAAAGAAGGTAAATTCACATGGGACACAGGGTCATTTGATAAAGTGGATTCTAAATTGGCTCAGTTGTCGGAGACAGAGGGTGATGACAGAAGGCTGCTTTAGTGACTGGAAGCTGGTGTCCAGTGACTTTTGAATCTTATTCCTCCCCCCGACCCCACCTTTCATGAGCTCTGCTTCTGTCAAACAGGCCGGCTTTCTCCCAAGGCCAAATCTAAAGGAACAATCAGCAATTCAACATGTCCGTCTGACACTGAGACAAACGCTGAAGGGGCAGCAAATCAGTGCAGCGGATAGAAACACAGAGAGTAGGAGCAGGGGGAGGCCATTCGGCCCTTCTATCCTGTTCCACCATTCAATATAATCATGGATGACAATTACAAGGGGGCACAAGTTCAAGGTAAGAGGGGAAAGGTTCATGGTAGCACAGTGGTTAGCACTGCTGCTTCACAGTTCCTGGGACCTGGGTTCGATTCCCGGCTTGCGTCACTGTCTGTGTGGAGTTTGCACATTCTCCTTGTGTCTGCGTGGGTTTCCTCCGGGTGCTCCGGTTTCCTCCCACAGTCCAAAGATGTGCGGGTTAGGTTGATTGGCCATGCTAAAACTTGCCCTTAGTGTCCTGAGATGCGTAGTTTGGAGGGATTAGTGGGTAAAATATGTAGGGATATTGGGGTCGGGCCTGGGTGGGATTGTGGTCGGTGCAGACTCAATGGGCCGAATGGCCTCTTTCTGTACTGTAGGGTTTCTATGATTTCTATGAGATGTGGGGGGGAAGTTTTTTACACAGAGGGCGGTGGGGGCCTGGAATGCACTGCCAAGTGAGGTGGTTGAGGCAGACGTGTTAGCGACATTTAAGACTTAAATGGATAGACACATGAACAGGCGGAGAATAGAAGGATACAGGCTAGCTAGGACAACATGATCAGCGCAGGCTCGGAGGGCCGAAGGGCCAATCAACCCTAGTGTCAGGGGGATTAGCAGGGTAAAGATGTAGGATTACAGGAATAGGGCCTGGGTGGGATTGTGGTCAGTGCAGACCTGATGGGCCGAATGGCCTCCTTCTGCACTGTGGGGATTCTATGTTTCTATGAGATGCTGCCAGCCCTGCTGAGATCTTTGGGGTGGGCTGGCTAGATGGATACAGAACTGGCTTGGTTATAGAAGACAGAGAGTAGCGGTGTACGGGTGTATTTCAGAATGGAGATCTGTAGCGAGTGGTGTTCCACAGGGATCAGTGCTGGGACCTCTGTTTTCTTGTTTCAGGTTCCAGCAGCCACGGTATTTTGTTAACTTTGGGCTGTTTTTATGGTTTGCGATCTCACTCCAATCCCATGTCTGCATGTTCCCAATGAACTCTCTCAATATCTCCCTCAATGAGCTTTCTCTATTTTAGCCTGTCACATGGTCTCCCATGAGTCAATGGGGATGTTTGACCTTCTCAGGGATGCTTTGAGAACGCTTCCTAAAGTGTTCGCTCTGACGGAGATTAGATATCGCTCTTGGGGCTAAAGGGATCAAGGGATTTGGGAGGAAGGGGGAAAATCAGGATATTGAGTTCGATGATCAGCCATGGTCAAAATGAATGTCGGAGCAGGCTTGAAGGGCTGAATGGCCTACCCCTGCTTCTAGTTTCTGTGTTTTTATGAAAATAAGAGCACAGGTAGAGCAGGCAGTAAAGGCAGCAAATGGTATGTTGGCCTTGAAAGCGAGAGGATTTGGCTATAGGGATAGGAATGATTTGCTGCAAATGTACAGGGCGTTGGTGAGGCCACACCTGGAGTATAGTGTGCCGTTTTGGTGGGCTTAGGCGGGATTTTATGGCCTCGCTTGTCCCGAAACTGTAAATCCCACCCAAGGTCCATGGACCTTCCCATTGTCCACCCCTCGCCCGCTTCTATTCCCATGGCGGGGGGGGGGGGGGGGGGGGGGGGGGGGGGGGGGGGGGGGGGGGGGGGGGGGGTGGCAGTAAAGCTCCAGCCCATATCTGAGGAATGATGTCCTTGCTATGGAGGGAGTATCTCAAAGGTTCACCAGGCTGATTCCTGGGATGGCAGGTCTGTCTTATGAGGAGAGACTGAATCGGATAGAATTATATTCAAAGAACAAGAATAAAGCAAGAACAAAGACCAAAGAAAATTACAGCACAGGAACAGGCCCTTCGGCCCTCCAAGCCTGCACCGACCATGCTGCCCAACTGAACTAAAACCCTCTACCCTTCCGGGGACCATATCCCTCCATTTTCATCTTATTCATGTATTTGTCAAGACGCCCCTTAAAAGTCACTATCGTATCCGCTTCCACTACCTCCCCCGGCAGCGAGTTCCAGGCACCCACCACCCTCCGTGTAAAAAACCTGCCTCATACATCTCCTTTAAACCTTGCCCCTCGCACCTTAAACCTGTGCCCCCTAGTAATTGACTCTTCCACCCTGGGAAAAAAACTTCTGACTATCCACTCTATCCACGCCTCTCATAATCTTGTAGACTTCTATCAGGTCTCCCCTCAACCTCTGTCATTCCAGTGAGAACAAACCAAGTTTCTCCAACCTCTCCTCATAGCTAATGCCCTCCATACCAGGCAACATCCTGATAAATCTTTTCTGTACCCTCTCCAAAGCCTCCACATCCTTCTGGCGACCAGAATTGGACACTATATTCCAAGTGCGGCCGAACTAAGGTTCTATAAAGCTGCAACATGACTTGCCAATTTTTAAACTCAATACCCCGGCCGATGAAGGCAAGCATGCCGTATGCCTTCTTGACTACCTTCTCCACCTGCGTTGCCACTTTCAGTGACCTGTGTACCTGTACATCCAGATCCCTCTGCCTATCAATACTCTTAAGGGTTCTGCCATTCCTATCTGTATTAGACCTTCCAAAATGCATTGCCTCACATTTGTCCAGATTAAACTCCATCTGCCATCTCTCCGCCCAAGTCTCCAACTGATCTATATCCTGCTGTGTCCTCTGATGGCCGTCATCACTATACAAATCCACCAGTCTTTTTGTCATCCTCAAACTTACTAATCAAACCAGTTACATTTTCCTCCAAATCATTTATATATATTATAAACAGCAAAGGTCCCAGCACTGATCCCTGAGGAACGCCACTTGTCACAGCCCTCCATTCAGAAATGCATCCTTCCACTGTTATCCTCTGTCTTCTATGACCGAGCCAGTATTGTATCCACCTTGCCAGCTCACCTCTGATCCCATGCGGCTTCACCTTCTGCACCAGTCTGCCATGAGGGAACTTGTCAAAGGCCTTACTGAAGTCCATGCAGACAACATCCACTGTTCTACCCTCATCAATCATCTTCGTCACTTCCTCAAAAAATTCGATCAAGTTAGTGAGACACGACGTCCCCTTTACAAAACCATGGTGCCTCTCGCTAATATGTCCACTTATTTCCAAGTGGGAATAAATCCTGTCTCAAAGAATCCTCTCCAATAATTTCCCTATCACTGACGTAAGGCTCACCGGCCTGTAATCACCTGGATTATTCTTGCTACCCTTCTTAAACAAAGAAACAACATTTGCTATTCACTGGAGTTTAGAAAAGTGAGAGTTCTCATGGGAACTTATAAAATTCTAACAGGGTTAGACAGGGTAGACTCAGAAAGAATGTTCCCAATGGTGCAGGAGTCCAGATCTAGGGGTCATAGTTTGAGGATAAGGGGTAAACCCATTAGAACTGAGGTGAGGAGAAATTCTTCACTCAGAGGGTGGTGAATGTGTGGAATTCACTACCACAGAATGTAGCTGGGGCCAAAATGTTGTTTGATTTCAAGAAGGAATTAGGTTATAGCTCTTGGGGCTAAAGGGATCGAGGGATATGAGGGAAGGCGGGATCAGGATATTGAATTTGATGATCAGCCAAGATCAAAATGAATGGTGGAACAGGCTCGAAGGGGCAAATGGCTTCCTCCTGCTTCTAGTTGCTATTTTTCTATGTTCACTCAACTGATTCCTGGGATGAGGGGGTGATCCGATGAGGAAAGGTTGGACAGATTGGCCTTGTATCCATTGGAGTTTGGAAGATTGAGAGGTGATCTCATTGAAACATAGAAGATGCGGAGTGGAGTTGACAGGGTGGATGTTGACAAGTTGCTTCCCCTTGTGGGAGGGACCAGAACTTGGGAATACAGTTTAAAAATAAGGGGGAGGTTGTGCTGGAGGGGTGGGGAGATCAGACTGGAGCCGGAGTGGGATTCGGGCTGGGAGGAGGGTGGGGAATGGGTTGATCCAAGAGAGGGGGGGGGCTGGACCAGGAGTGGGGGGTGGTCAGAGCCAGAGCTGGATGGGGGTTGGGGGGGTGGGGGGGGGGGGGGGGGGTTGGGCTGGGAGGGGGTTCAGGCCATAGTGAGGGAAGAGGTCGGACCTGAGGGACAGGGGTCAAATCAGAACTGATGGGCGGGGGGGGGGGGGGGGGGGTGGGGGTGGCGGGGCCGGGGGGGGGTGGCGGGGGGGGGGGGGGGGCGGAGGCGGTGGGGGGCTCAGACCAGCAATGGGGCCAGATCCAGAGGAAGGTTGGGGGGTGACGGGGGGTGGGGGGGGGGGGGGGGGGGGGCGGTGGTGTGAGGGGAGGTTGGGGGTAGATAGGCTGGGTCTGTGTGTTTAGGTACTAGTCAGGAGTTAGAAGCGTTTTCCCCTTGTAACTCTTTCGGAGTAACTATGAGGGTAAAACTGGCAGACCTATCTGTGGTTCATAGAATCCTAGAATCCCTACAGTGCAGAAGGAGTCCATTTGGCCCATCGAGCCTGCACCAACAACAATCTCCTTTTTCCGCTTAACCCTACATATTATGCCCTGCTAATCTTCCTGACACGAGGGGCAATTTACCATGGCCAATCCACCTAACCCACACATCTTTGGAGCGTGAGAGGAAACCGGAGCACCCGGAGGAAACCCACGCAAACACAGGGAGAATGTGCAAACTCTGCACAGACAGTGACCCAAGCCGGGAATCGAACCCGGGTCCCTGGCGCTGTGAGGCAGCAGTGCTAACCACTGTGCCACCGTGCCACCATTAATTTTATTAATTTAAATCATTTCTGTCGGATGTTTCCCAGCCTAGTGCAATTGTGCAGAGGAAGTTAGCACTTCTGCACAATTGCCAGGTAAACACTTTTGTGGGGACTGCCTGGGGGATTCCTCAGAGCATCATTGGGGAACCTCCCAGAGGCAATGCTGGAGAACCCAGAGGCTCTGGGTAAATGTGTTCAAACACAGTTCTGCCCGCCCACAGCTACTTACACTACAGGGCAGCACGGTGGCACGGCTGCCCCACAGCACCAGGGTCCCAGGTTCAATTCTGGCCTCAGGTCGCTGTCTGTGTGGAGTTTGCACGTTCTCCCCATGTCTGCGTGGGTTTCCTCCGGATGCTCTAGTTTCTTCCCACAGTTCAAGGATGTGTGGTTTAGGTGGATTGGCCATGCTAAATTGACCCTAGTGTTAGGATGATTAGCAGGGTAAATGGATGGGATTATGGGAATAGGGCCTGGGTGGGATTGTGGTTGGTGCAGACTCGATGGGCCGAATGATCTCTTTCTGTACTGTATGGATTCTATGATTCTACACGGTAACTTTCATATCAATCTCTGTTTTGGGTTTTTGCAACAGTTACAGTTTATGTATCAACTGTAAATAAAGACATGAGGGAACAGCGACATAGGAGCAATAGTCATTCCAGAACCCAAGTAATACTCTGGGAGCACAGGTTCAAATCCCACGAATGACAGCCAGTGGAATTTAAATTCAAAAGTGACATTGGAATCAAAAGATGTGTTTTTCACATGTAGATTCAGAGTAGCATACAGGAGATTTATTACAAGAGATGTTCTCTGCACAGAACAGAAAATGAAACTAAGTCAGAAGCCAGTGAAACACCCCAGTGACATCAGCATCAAATCATATCACCAGCTCTTAAAGTAATCTTAGAGTCATAGAGGCCCTTCGGCCCAACTTGTCCATGCCACCCCTTTTCTTTAAACCCTAAGCTAGTCCCAATTGCCTGTGTTTGGCCCATATCCCTCTGCACCCATCGTACCCATGTAACTGTCTGAATGCTTTTTAAAAGACAAAATTGTACCCGCCTCTACTACTACCTCTGGCAGCTTGTTCCAGACACTCACCACCCTCTGCGTGAAAAAATTGCCCCTCTGGACCCTTTTGTATCTCTCCCCTCTCACCTTAAACCTACGCCCTCTAGTTTTCGACTCCCCTAACTTTGGGAAAAGATATTGACTATCGAGCTGATCTGTGCCCCTCATTATTTTATAGACCTCTATAAGATCACCCCTCAGCCTCCTACGCTCCAGAGTAAAAAGTCCCAGTCTATCCAGCCTCTCCTTATAACTCAAACCATCAAGTCCCGGTAGCATCCTAGTCAATCTTTTCTGCCACCACTTAAACATGTAACAGTAATACTGACAATTAAGTTATCATCAGTTGTTGTGAAAACCCATCTGGTTCACTAATGTCCTTTAGGGAAGGAAATTTGCCGTCCTTACCTGGTCTGGCCGACACGTGACTCCAGAGCCACAGCAATGTAGCTGTCTCTGAACTACCTTCTGCAATGGCCTAGCGAGCCACTCAGTTCAAGAGTAGTTAGGGATGGGCAGTGGTATCCATGATAGAATAAAAATAAATACAATTTTTGCTTTTCAACTGCAGAATGAAACACTGCCTCGATTATATCTCACCAGCCAACTAAAGCAGTTCTGATTAACTTTAATTGTTGCCTTAGACTGTGACTGACTTTTGAGTTTATAACTGATTTACGGTGAAGCCTGTCAGAAGTGATCATTTACTCTTCTCTCTCCAGTAACGTGCTGTGACTGTAACCCAAATATGACCCATTTAGACACTGCTATCGCCACAGTTCTTGTTGCATTATAATGTGTGTGAGTGACTTTGCAAAGCGAACCACAACAACCAATTTTGTTTTTTAAAAAGCATTTAGACAGCTACATGGGTAAGATGGGTATAGAAAGATATGGGCCAAATGCGGGCCGTTGGGACTAGCATGGTGGTTAAAAAAAGGGTGGCATGGACAAGTTGGACTGAAGGGCCTGTTTCCATGCTGTAAATCTCTATGACTCTAATCGGGCCTGAGTGGGATACAGTGAAAGGTATTGTTTCTCATACGCTATACAGCCAAAACATACCGTTCATGAAGTACATGGGGGAGAAGGAAAGACGAGAGTGCAGAATGTAGTGTTACAGTCATAGCTAGGGTGTAGAGAAAGATCAACTTAATGCGAGGTAGGTCCATTCAAAAATCTGACAGCAGCAGGGAAGAAGCTGTTCTTGAGTCGGTTGGTACGTGACCTCAGACTTTTGTATCTTTTTCCCGAAGGAAGAAGGTGGAAGAGGGAATGTCCGAGGTGCGTGGGGTCTTTAATTATGCTGGCTGCTTTGCCGAGGCAGCGGGAAGTGTAGACAGAGTCAATGGATGGGAGGCTGGTTTGCGTGATGGATTAGGCTACATTCACAACATTTTGAAGTTTCTGGCGGTCTTGGGCAGAGCAGGAGCCAGACCAAGCTGTGAAAAGGTGATTCACAGAGTCCGGCTGCTGCCAGTGCTGTGGAGGTGGACCCAGGGAAGGGGAGGGGGACATGGAAAGATAGGAACAGGAGTAGGCCATTCAGCCCCTTGAGCCTACTCCGTCATTCAACTAGATCATGGCTGATCATCTACCACCACCTTCCCACAATTCCCATATTCCATGATGTTCATTAGTCCCCAGCGGTTTCTATCTGGAACATGCTTGATGAGGCTAGAGGATCGCAAAGATTCAGCACCCTCTGAGTGTAGGAATTCCGCTCTATGTCAGTCCTAAATGGTTTCTGCTGAGATTGTGTCTCATGGTTCTAAAGTCTCCAGCCAGGGGAAACATCCTTTCTGAATCTACCTTTTGAAACCCTGCACTGCAGAAGGAGGCCATTTGGCCCATTGAGTCTGTACCGACAACAATCCCACCCAGGCCCTATCGCTGTAACCCCACATATTTACCCCCCACCGACACTAAGGGGCAATTTAACCTGGTCAATGCACCTAACCAGCACGTCTTTCGGGCTGTAGGAGGAAACCGGAGCACCTGGAGGAAACCCACGCAGACACGGGGAGAACGTGCAGACTCCGCACAGACAGTGACCCGAGCCGGGAATCGAACCCGGGTCCCTGGTGCTGTGAGGCAGCAGTGCTAACCACTGTGCCACCGTGTCGCCCCACTCATTCTGTTCTCATTCTGACCAGCTTCCAGATCCCTGATCACCATTAAGGGTCAGATGTTCACGAACCTTTACCCTGTTTCCAAAGATGGATGTATTGCTGCAAGTGCCTTGATATTGCTCTTCCTCTGTCTTCATGCAGAAGATCAGTTCTTAAACAGTGAGTAAGCATCCAGTGTCCCATTGCCAAAGGATAATATGTATTCTATCGGCTTGAAGGAGCAACACCCCTCTAATGGAGTAGCACACAAAAAATAAAACACTATAGCGTTTAGTTGTCACACTGACACCAACATTCCTTCCTTCCCACATTGATATAGACACCAGAGTTACCTTATTGTGTAACGGGGACCTTTGTAATGTTTTTGCATGCATTGGCAAGGTGCGTCACCAACATCTGCAGATGTGCCAGGAGCAGCTGCTTCCTCTGCCCCATGGTCTTTGATGACCATAGCGGGCAACCTCTGGGCTGAACCCAGAGGATGCCCGCTTAGGTGGCATCATGGTATTGTCACTAGCCAAGTAATCCAGAAAACCAGGGCAATGTTCTGGGGACCCAGGTTTGAATCCCGCCTCGGCAGGAATTTGAATATGTGGAATTAAGAATCTACCGATGACCATGAAACCATTGTCGATTGTTGTAAAAACCCATCTGGTTCACTAATGTCCGTTAGGGAAATAAATAGAATCATAGAATCCCCACAGTGCAGAAGGAGGCCATTTGGCCCATCGAGTCTGCACCAACCACAATCCCACCCAGGCCCTATTCCCATAACCCATGCATTTACCCTGGCTAATCCCCCTGACACTAAGGGACAATTTAGCACAGCCGATCCACCTAATCTGCACAGCTTTGGAGCGTGATAGGAGATCGGAGCACCCAGAGAAAACCCACGCAGACACGGGGAGAATGTGCAAACTCTGCACAGACAGCGCCCCAAGCTGGGAATCGAACCCGGGTCCCTGGCGCTGTGAGGCAGCAGTGCTAACCACTGCGCCACCCTCCCATCCTGCCACAGCAGGTGGTGAAATTTGAATTCAATAAAAATCTGGAATTAAAAATCTACTGATGATCGCGAAACCATTGTCGATTGTCGGAAAAACCCATCTGGTTCACTAAATGTCCTTTAGGGAAGGAAATCTGCCGTCCTTACTCGGTCTGGCCTACATGTGACACCAGAGCCACAGCAATGTGGTTGACTCTTAAATGCCCTCATGGATGGGCAGTAAATGCTGGGCCAGCCAGCGACACCCACATCCCATGAACCAAAAAAAGCAGGTCTGGACGGGCCAAACCATATTCAACTTGAATTCAGTTTCCCTTCATTATCCGTACAGAAGTCCACTTTTTTGTATCTTGCCTGATTGTTACAGAAATTACGTATAAAGGAATGGCAATGAAAGAAGTTACCCTATCACAGAGATCTCTCCTTATCTACATGTGTGTTTAAAATCTATCCCAATGCATCATAATATTCAGAGAGGGCCGCCCTGACTGCATATCCTCAACCATCCATCAAATTCCTCCTCAAAGTTCTTCCGGAAAAGGACACAAGCAAGTCGAGGAATCCGAGGAATTGTAGCCTTTTCCCTGAACACGAACAGCAGGAACACCAAGGCTGGAATGATCCTCATTACTCTTGACACTTTATTTTCATCAAATTTCTTCGAGAGCAGATTTTGTCAAGAGAGATCTGCTCTTCAAATACCCACCCTGTCTGCTTCAATAATCTTCTACACCCTTCAAGAGGCTGATTTCATCAGACAACTGAAGACAAGACATGCAGAAGGGACAGCTCTCTCAAACACCACCGTGTCGAGAGGTTTCATCATTGCAGGATTTGCTCGAAAGAATTTAAATTTTTGGAGTTTATATAATTGTGCGCGTCGCTGGATCACCACATCCGCACACTGTTCCCTCCAGTTCTGCTTATCTTTAATATATACCCTCACTGGAGCATCTTCTGTGGCCTTGTCCCAGTGGAGGTCATAGAGGTTACAGCATGGAGACCACCTACTCAAGAATAGCTTCTTCCCTGCTGCCATCAGACTTTGGAATGGGCCTACCTCATATTAAGCTGATAGTGTTACGACTGTAACACTATATTTTTCACCCTCTCCTTTCTTTCTCCCCTATGTACTCTATGAATGGTATGTTTTGGTTGTATAGTGTGCAAGAAATAGTACCTTTCACTGTATCGAGTCATAGAGGTTTACAGCATGGAATCAGGCTCTTCAGCCCAACTTGTCCATGCTGCCCAGTTTTTACTACTAAGCTAGTCCCAATTGCCCGCATTTGGCCCATATCCCTCTATACCCATCTTACCCATGTAACTGTCTGAATGCTTTTTAAAAGACAAAATTGTACCCGCCTCTACTATTACCTCTGGCAACTCGTTCCAGACACTCACCACCCTCTGTGTGAAAAAATTGCCTCTCTGGACCCCTTTATATCTCTCCCCTCTCACCTTAAACCTATGCCCTCTAGTTTTAGACTCCCCTACCTTTGGCAAAAGATATTGACTATCTAGCTGATCTGTGCCCCTCATTATTTTATAGACCTCTATAGAATCACCCCTCAGCCTCCTACGCTCCAGGGAAAATAGTCCCAGATTATGCAGCCTCTCCTTATAACTCAAACCATCAAGTCCCAGTAGCATCCTAGTAAATCTTTTCTGCACTCTTTCTCGTTTAACAATATCCTTTCTATAATAGGGTGACCAGAACTGTACACAGCAAACTGTACACAGGTGTTGGGATCATAGGCTGTGGAACTCGGAACCACACTCGGAGTGTCATGGGAAAAGTCGCGGGGGAGGCGATGGCCACGTGGTATTATAGAGTCATAGAGTGATAGAGGCTTACAGTATGGAAACAGGCCCTTCGGCCCAACTTGTCCATGCCGCCCTTTTTTTTAAACCCCTAAACTAGTCCCAATTGCCCGCATTTGGCCCATATCTCTCTATACCCATCTTACCCATGTAACTGTCTAAACGCTTTTTAAAAGACAGAATTGTATCTGCCTCTACTACTACCTCTGGCAGCTTGTTCCAGACACTCACCACCCTCTATGAGAAAAACATTGCCCCTCTGGACACTTTTGTATCTCTCCCCTTTCACCTTAAACCTGTTGACTTTTAAATGCCCTCTGAAATGGCAATGGGCAATAAATGCTAGCCCAGCCAGCGATGCCCACATCCTATGAATGAGTGCCAAAAGAAAACAAGGTTACAGCAAAAAAGATCTCATGGTATAGGTAACATGGATAGAGGAGTTAGCTAGCCGTCGGGAAAGCCAGAGCAGACATCTGGGGCGGCACGGTAGCACAGTGGTTAGCACTGCTGCTTCACAGCTCCAGGGACCTGGGTTCAATTCCCGGCTTGGGTCACTGTCTGTGTGGAGTTTGCACATTCTCCTTGTGTCGGCGTGAGTTTCCTCCGGGTGCTCCGGTTTCCTCCCACAGTCCAAAGATGTGCGGGTTAGGTTGATTGGCCGTGCTAAAATTGCCCCTTATTGTCTTGAGATGGGTAGGTTAGAGGGATTAGCGGGTGGATATGGGGGTAGGGCCTGGGTGGGATTGTGGTCGGTGTAGACTCGATGGGCCGAATGGCCTCTTTCTACACTGTGGGGTTTCTATTCTATGATCTTGAGGCTAGCAAGATATTTTAAGTTGCATTTGTAATTCGTTTTGTGTTTCAGGCAGTATCCCTTTTCATTTGCCCCCCAGTTTATTTAATTTAGTTTAATTGGTTATTTGATTTTATCCAATCTGGGAATTATATAGGCGTGTGTCAGTTAGGACTCAGTTGGGGGCACATTTTCCTCTCAATCATGAGATTCAGGATTAAAATCTTACTCCAGGACAATCGTCAGTGCGGACTCTCCAATGGGAAGCTCCATTTTTGGGAGTCACTAGACTATTAATCCAGAAACTCAGCAAATGTTCCAGGGATCCGGGTTCAAATCCCATCACGGCAGATGGTAGGATTTGAATTCAATAAAAAAAAAATCTGGAATTAAGAATCTACTGATGACCATGAAACCATTGTCGGAAAAACCCATCTGATTCACTAATGCCCTTCAGGGAAGGAAATCTGCCGTCCTTACCTGGTCTGGTCTACATGTGACTCCAGAGCCACAGCAATGTGGTTGACTCTCAACTGCCCTCGGGAACTAGGGATGGGTAATAAATGCTGGCCAGCCAGCGACGCCCATGTTCCATGAATGAATTTTTAAAAAGTCTTCGAGTGTGTCAGACATTTGGGTGCAAGGTGGCACTGCCCAGCTTCCTGTTGGCTGAGGTGCACCTGGAGGGAAATCCATGGGCAACCTCTCGCTGGCCCAATGCTGCAGAGAGCTCCATTGCACCAAAGGATGGTCTTCAGGGTCAAGTTGATATCGAGCATCTTCTGTGTGGTCTCTTGAGTCTGCCTCTCTATGGCAACCACTCTTTCTCCATGGAAGATATGACGTACTCTCCTACCTGAGACACGGCAGAGAACATGCTAGAATAAAATAGATTAGAACCTCTACAGTGCAGAAGGACACCATTCGGCCCATCGAGCCATGCACCGACAGCAATCCTGATAGTACCCCTAATTTTCCATGGCCAATCAACCTAACTTGTTCATCTTTGGACTGTGGGAGGAAACCGGAGCACCCGGAGGAAACCCACGCAGACACGGGGAGAATGTGCAGACTCCACACAGACAGTGACCCAAGCTGGGAACTCGGGTCCTAGCGCTGAGAGGCAGCAGTGCTAGCCACTCTGCCACTGTGGCACCATGGAGGGACTAATTCATCACCAGCGCATGTCAGCTTAAAGCCAAAGGCAGAATTGTCAGATCAAAGAAAAAGAAAATTACAGCACAGAAACAGGCCCTTCGGCCCTCCAGGTCTGCACCCACCATTTGTTTGGCTCTGAAACTCCAAGTGGTTACGCATGGCCCTTCATCCAAGGCCCTTCATCAGCCTGGAGTGTAGCAGGTGGGTTACCACCCCCCCTCCCCACCCCACCCCCGACTGGCAATGGTCTTGCCTGTCGCTGCCTCCCTCATCTGCCTATGAGCTCCTCATCAGATGGTGACCGCAGGTCCAGCTGCCTTCGACTGCCCGTTGAGGGTGCAAGTATCTGCACTGGAGCTGGGTGCAGGGGTGAGGGGTACCGCGCCCTCAAAGACAACTGGACTGTCTGCCCCTCTCAATATGGTGGTGTCTTCTGCACAGGCGTCAAGTGATGTGGTCAGAGCCAGCCTCACCACGAGCTTGCTGCCATGTGATCCAGAGACCCAGGGTCATTTCTGGGGACTCAGGTTCGAATCCCACCACGGCAGATGGTGAAATTTGACTTCAATAAAAAAATTGGAATTTAAAGTCTAATTGTCGCTGAACAAAAAACCCCATCTGGTTCATGAATGTCCTTTAGGGAAGGGAATCTGCTGCCCTTACCTGGTCTGGCCTGCATGTGACTCCAGTGCCACAGCAATGTGGTCGACACTGAAATGGCCGAGCAAGTCACTCAGTTCAATTAGGGGATGGATAATAAATACTGACCCAGCCAGCGACACCCACATCCCATGAATGAATAGTCAGCAATGTCCACAACCCATGAAAAAAAGAGTCAGCAACTCCATTCTCACGGTGAAGATGAGGAGAGACAAAGACAAAGTGGAGGCTCCTCAGTTTGCTGCTTTTATTATCTAATTTGATTTAAGACCATAAGACATAGGAGCGGAAGTAAGGCCATTCGGCCCATCGAGTCCACTCCACCATTCAATCATGGTTGATTTCAACTCCATTTACCCGCTCTCTCCCCATAGCCCTTAATTCCTCGAGAAATCAAGAATTTATCAATTTATTATTGTCACATGTATTAGTCTCCAGTGAAAAGTATTGTTTCTTGAGCGCTATACAGACAAAACATACCGTTCATAGAGTACACAGGGGAAAAGGAAAGGAGAGGGTGCAGAATATAGTGTTGTAGTCACACCTAGGGTACAGAGAAAGATCAACTTAATATTCAATAAGTCCATTCAAAAGTCTGACAGCAGCGGGGGAGAAGCTGTTCTTACATAAGAACATAAGAACTAGGAGCAGGAGTAGGCCTTCTGGCCCCTCGAGCCTGCCCCGCCATTCAATACGATCATGGCTGATCTTTATGTGGACGCAGCTCCACTAACCCACCCACTCACCATAACCCTTAATTCCTTTACTGTTCAAAAATGTATCTATCCTTGCCTTAAAAACATTCAATGAGGTAGCCTCAACTGCTTCACTGGGCAGGGAATTCCACAGATTCACCACCCTTTGTGTGAAGAAGTTCCTCCTCAACTCAGTCCCAAATCTGCTTCCCCTTATTTTGAGGTCATGCCCCCTAGTTCTAGTTTCACCTGCCAGTGGAAACACTTCCCTGATTCTATCTTATCTATTCCCTTCATAATCTTATATGGTTCTATAAAATCTCCCCTCATTCTTCTGAATTCCAATGAGTATAGCCCCAGTCTACTCAGTCTCTCCTCATAAGCCAACCCTCTCAACTCCGGAATGAACCTAGTGAATCTCCTCTGCACCCCCTCCAGTGCCAGTATATCCTTTCTCAAGTAAGGAGACCAAAACTGTACCCAGTACACCAGGTGTGGCCCCACCAGCACCTTATACAGCTGCAACATAATCTCGCTGTTTTTAAACTCCATCCCTCTAGCAATGAAGGACAAAATTCCATTTGCCTTCTTAATCACCTGCTGCACCTGGTTATGCTGGCTGTTTTGCCGAGGCAGGGGAAGTGTAGACAGAGTCAATGGAAGGGAGGCTGGTTAGCGTGATGGATTGGGCTACATTCACGACCTTTTGTAGTTCCTTGCAGTCTTGGTCAGAGCAGAAGCCATACCTAGCTGTGATACAACCAGAAAGAATGCTTTCTATGGTGCATCTGTCTGGCAATTCCTGTGTTCTTAAGTCAACATGAACAGCGACTCCAAATCAATTTCAGTCTCCCCGGAAACGAGACACTTCTCTTTCCTCCTCCACTCATTCTTCAAGCTTCATAGAAATCATAGAAACCCTACAGTGCAGAAAAAGGCCATTTGGCCCATCGAGTCTGCACCGACCACAATCCCACCCAGGCCCTACCCCCATATCTATCCGCTAATCCCTCTAACCTACGCATCTCAGGACACTAAGGGGCAATTTTAGCATGGCCAATCAACCTAACCAGCACATCTTTGGACTGTGGGAAAAAACCGGAGCACCCGGAGGAAACCCACACAGACACGAGGAGAATGTGCAAACTCCACACAGACAGTGACCCAAGCCGGGAATCGAACCCAGGTCCCTGGAGCTGTGAAGCAGCAGTGCTAACCACTGTGCTACCGTGCCGCCTTCTGCTTTATCCAATCTGACCATCGCTCTGTTCCCAGCTTTGGCGAGGCAGGTCATGCACCTACCCCTGAGCCAAGCTCCTCAAATGGAAAACTTTAGGAATGCTCTTGGGGCAATTGGACACTTGGCATTTATTCCAGAGATGAGGATGTTGAGCCAGGGTTGCTCGTCCATATCTTAGACAGGAGTTGGAAGTGACAGAGTGAGTGCTTTCAATTTTGCTACAAAAATTGGAGCGGCACGGTGACACAGTGGTTAGCCCTGCTGCCTCACAGCGCCAGGGACCCAGGTTCGATTCCTGGCTTGGGTCACTGTCTATGCCGACTCTGCACATTCTCCCTGTGTCTGCGTGGGTTTCCTCCGGATGCTCCGGTTTCCTCCCACAGTCCAAAGATGTGCTGGTTAGGTGCATTGGCCATGCTAAATTCTCCCTCAGTGTACCCACCGGAGTGTGGCGACAAGGAGATTTTCACAGTAACTTCATTGCAGTGTTAATGTAAGCCTACTTGTGACTAATAAATAAACTTTACTTTTAAAAAAAAAATCTCTTGCCTGGTAGTAGATATTTGAACTCAAATAGAATTTCTCCACCTCCGTGGAGATTCGCTATTTCAGATCTCAACACTCACTGGGGAGTCGCCTGGATGGCATCTGCTATCGGCAACTATCAATGAGCAGCTCTATGGAGAGTGAGGCTTCTCTGTAACTCTGGGTGTCAATCAGGAAGCGCACAATACTGAATGCAGGGGCATCGCACTATACAGCACTGTACGGACTACAGAATAAATACACTGAGACAATGAAGTTGAAACAGGGCAAGGTGCTGCCACTGTATTGTAAACAATAATGATCTGTCCGGCAATGAAGCAGCCGATAGTGTATGCTGTTGCAATCAGATGCAATAGAATGCGGCTTTATTCGATGTGTGCAGTCACTAGGAATATTGTTGAAATCTTCTTTTCTTTCTTCATAGAAAATAGGGGCAGGAGGAAGCCATTCGGCCCATCGAGCCTGTCCTGGTCCCCCCATGCAGACGCTATAATTAAGGAAGCCCACCAATGCCTCTACTTTCTCAGGAGACGAAGGAACTTCGTCATGTCCGCCATGACCCTCACCAACTTTTACAGATGAACCATAGAAAGCATTCTTTCTGGTTGTATCACAGCTTGGTATGGCTCCTGCTCTGCCCAAGACCGCAAGGAACTACAAAAGGTCGTGAATGTAGCCCAATCCATTACGCAAACCAGCCTCCCATCCATTGACTCTGTCTACACTTCCCGCTGCCTCGGCAAAGCAGCCAGCATAATCAAGGACCCCACGCACCCCGGACATTCTCTCTTCCACCTTCTTCCGTTGGGAAAAAGATACAAAAGTCGGAGATCACATACCAACCGACTCAAGAACAGCTTCTTCCCTGCTGCCGTCAGACTTCTGAATGGACCTAGTGAATATTAAGTTGATCTTTCTCTACACCCTAGCTGTGACTGTAACACTACATTCTGCACTCTCTCCTTTCCTTCTCTATGAACGGTGTGCTTTGTCTGTATAGAGTGCAAGAAACAATACTTTTCGCGGTATGCTTATACATGTGACAATAATAAATCAAATTGGTTTGGAATGGGGCAGCACGGTGGCACAGTGGTTAGCACTGCTGTTTCACAGCGCCAGGGATCCAGGTTCAATTCCAGCCTTGGTTGGCTGTGTGGAATTTGAACATTCTTTCCGTGTCTGCGTGGGTTTCCTCCGGGTGCTCCGCTTTCCTCTCACACTCCCAAAGTTGTGCGGGTTAGGTTGATTGACCATGCTAAATTGACCCTTAGTATCAGAGGGATTAGCAGGGTTACGGGGTTAGGGATGGGTGGGATTGTTTCCAGTGCCGACTCAATGGGCCGAATGGCTTCCTTCTGCACTGTAGGCATTGTATGATTCTAAGTTAAACAAGTCATTCAGTCTGATCAACACCTGCACTCTCTCCATGCCCCGTGACACCTTTAGAGTTTAGAGTTTAGAAATCATTCTATTTCCATCTTAAATATATCCTTCAGTGACTTTGCCTCCACAGCCTTCTGAGGTAGAGAATTCCACAGGTTCACTATCCTCTGAGTGAAGAAGTTAGTCCTCACCTCAACCCTAAATTGCCTACCCTGTATCCTGAGGTTTTGACCCCTTGTTTTGGAACCCCACCTAGCCAGAGGAAACACCATCCAGGCATCAAGACTGTCCACCCTGTCAGAACTTTATCCATTTCAATGAAATCCCCTCTCATTCCTTTAATTTCCTGTGAATACAGACACAGTAGACCCAATCTCGCCTCACAGGACAATCCTGCTCTCCGAGGAATCAGTCTAGAAATTCACTGCACTCCCTCTAAGATAAATATAACTTCCTTAAATAAGGTGACCAAAACGATACAGAATATTCCAGGTGTGGTTTCACCAATGCCCTGTAGAGCTGCAGTGAGACATCCTTGCTCCTGTACTCAAGTCTTCTTGCAATGATGGTCAACATAACATTTGCCTTCCTAACTGCTTACTGTACCTGTATGCTTACTTTCAGTGACTGGTGTACACCAACGTCCCTCTGTACAGCAATTCTAGCCTCGGGTGACTCTCTTATGTGGAGTTTGCACATTCCCCCCGTGTCTGTGTGGGTTTCCTCCAGTTTCCTCCCACAGCCCAAATATGTGTGGGTTAGGTTAATTGGCCATGATAAATTGCCCCTTAAGGTCAGGGGGATTAGGAGGGTAAATATGTGTGGCTGCAGGGATAAGACAGGGCCTGGGTGGGATTGTTGTCGGTGTAGGCTCGATGAGCCGAATGGCCTCCTTCTGCACTGTAGATTCTATGAACATTTCCCAACTCCAGGGCCACAGCAATGTGGTTGATTCAATGTGGAGAGAGTACAGAGGAGGTTTCCCAGGATGTTGCCTGGTATGGGAGGGTCTTAGCTATGAGGAGAGATTGGGTAAACTGGGGTTGTTCTCCCTGGAAAGACGGAGGATGAGGGGTGACCTAATAGAGGTGTATAAAATTATGAAGGGCATAGATAGGGTGAACAGTGGGAAGCTTTTTCCCAGGTCGGAGGTGACGAACACAAGGGGTCACGGGTTCAAGGTGAGGGGGGGCAAGGTTCAACACAGATGTCAGGGGTACGTATTTTACTCAGAGGGTGGTGGGGGCCTGGAATGCACTGCCAAGCAAGGTGATTGAGGCGGACATGTTTAAGACTTATCTAGATAGCCTCATGAACAGACTGGGAATAGAGGGATACAAACGAATGGTCTAGTTGGGCACATAAGCGGCGCAGGCTTGGAGGGCCGAAGGGCCTGTTCCTGTGCTGTATTGTTCTTTGTTCTTTGCCCTCGGGCAACTAGGGATGGGCAATAAATGCTGGCCAGCCAGCGACGCCCATGTCCCACGAATGAATTTTAAAGAAAGCAGGGAGGGGGGCTGTGATATAATTGAACAGATTAGCATTGAGATGGAAGAAGTATTAACGGCTTTAATGAGCTTAAAAGCAGATAAATCCCCAAGCCCAGATGAGATATATCCGAGGCTGCGGTGTGAGGAAAGGGAGGAGATTGCAGGGGCTCTGAAGTTAATTTTCAAATCCTATCTGGCCACAGGAGAGGTGCCAGAGGACTGGAGGGCAGCTAATGTGGTCCCATTATTCAAGAAGGGAAGTTGGGAAAAACCAGGAAATTACAGGCCAGTGAGTCTAACATCAGTGGTCGGGAAATTATTGGATAAAATTCTGAGGGACAGAATTAATTGCCACTTGGAGAGGCAAGGATTAATCAAGGTTAGTCAGCGTGGCTTTGCCGGCGGAATATCAAATTTGATTGAATTTTTCAAGGAGGTGACTCGGTGAGGAGATGAGGGCAGTACATGTAGTCTACGTGGACTCCAGTGAGGCTTTTGACAAGGTTCTGCATGGGAGACTGGTCAATAAGGTAAGAGCCCATGGGATCCAGGGCAATTTGGCAAATTGGATCCAAAAATGGCTTAGTGATTTGATTTGATTTATTATTGTCACATGTGTTAACATACAGTGAAAAGTATTGTTTCTTGCGCGCTATACAGACAAAGCATACCGTTCATAGAGAAGGAAAGGAGAGAGTGCAGAATGTAGTGTTACAGTCATAGCTAGGGTGTAGAGAAAGATCAACTTAATATTCACTAGGTCCATTCAAAAGTCTGACGGCAGCAGGGAACAAGCTGTTCTTGAGTCGGTTGGTATGTGATCTCCAACTTTTGTATCTTTTTCCCAACGGAAGAAGGTGGAAGAGAGAATGTCCGGGGTGCGTGGGGTCCTTAATTATGCTGGCTGCTTTGCCGAGGCAGTGGGAAGTGTAGACAGAGTCAAAGGATGGGAGGCTGGTTTGCGTGATTGGGCTACATTCACAAACTTTTGTAGTTCCTTGTGGTCTTGGGCAGAGCATAGAGTCTTAGAGTCATAGAGGTTTACAGCATGGAAACAGGCCCTTCAGCCCAACTTGTCCATGCCGCCCTTTTTTTTAAAAAACCCCAAAGCAAATCCCAATTGCCCGCATTTGGCCCATATCTCTCTATACCCATTGTACCCATGTAACTGTCTAAATGCTTTTTAGCAGGAGGCATACCAAGCTGTGATACAACCAGAAGTGGCAGGTAATGGTCGAAGATTGTTGTGACTGGAAGTCTGTGTCAAGTGGTGTACCACAGGGATCGGTGCTGGGTCCCTTGCTGTTTGTAATATACATGAATGATCTGGACATGATTGTGGGAGGTATGATTAATAAGTTCACAGATGAGACGAAAATTGATGTGGTAAATAGGGAAAGCCTTAGATTACAGGATGATTTAGACAGGCTGGTCAGATGGGCAAATGAAATTTAACCCTGAAAAGTGTGAAGTGATGCATTTTGGGAGGGTAACAAAGAAGGGAATACACAATGAACAGGTGGGACACTCGGAAATACAGACGACCAGAGGGACCTTGGGGGGCATTATCAAAGATCCCTGAAGGCAGCAGGACAGGTAGATTAAATGGTTAGGAAGGCACATGGGACACTTGCCTGTATTTGCTGAGGCATAGAGTATAAGTAAGAAGTCTCACAACACCAGGTTAAAGTCCAACAGGTTTATTTGGAATCACAAGCTTTCGGAGCGCTGCTCCTTTATCAGGTTTGGCGACTGGAGGATTTTCACAGTAACTTCATTGCAATGTGAATGGAAGCCTACTTGTGACACGAATAAATTAGCTTTCAAACACAGCGCCAAGGACCTGGGTTCGATTCCCGGCTCGGGTCACTGTCTGTGTGGAGTTTGCACATTCTCCTCGTGTCTGCGTGGGTTTCCTCCGGGTGCTCCGGTTTCCTCCCACAGTCCAAAGATGTGCGGGTTAGGTTGATTGATTATGATAAATTGCCCCTTAGTGTCAGGGGAGCGAGCTAGGGTAAATGCATGGGGTTACGGGGACAGGGCCTCAGTGGGATTGTTGTTGGTGCAGACTCGATGGGCCAAATGGCCTCCTTCTGCACTGTAGGGATTCTACGATTCTATGATAAAAGTGCGGTGGACAGAGGAGGCTGAAAAGACACAAATTTTCAGAACACATTGAACAAGATTGCACACGAGAGATTGTAAGCTCACACTGTGGTGTAGGGGATGAGGGGGAACAATTGGCAAACGGATAGAGAGGGGGATAAAGGCAGTCTCCAAACCTGTGACAACTGAAACCTGTGCAGCCAATAGTGCTGAGCCCAAGGATTTTTGTTACATACTTAACCGATTACATTTAGAGGAATGAAGGGAAGGATATTGACATTTTCATAAGGATGATGATGAAGGGCGGCACGGTGGCACAGTGGTTAGCACTGCTGCCTCACAGCGCCAGGGACCCGGGTTCAATTCCGGCCTCCAGTCACTGTCTGTGTGGAGTTTGCACATTCTCCCCGTGTCTGCGTGGGTTTCCTCCGGTTTCCTCCTGCAGTCCAAAAGGATGTCAGTGAGGTGTATTGGCCGTGTTAAATTGCCCCTCAGTGTCCTAAGATGTGTAGGTTGGGCAGATTAATGGGGTAAATATGTTGGGTTATGGGGTTAGAGCAGAGTGTGGACCTGGGTAAGATGCTCTGTTGGAAAGTCGGTGCCTGCTCGATGGGCTGAATGGCCTCCTTCTGCGCCATGGGGATTGTATGATTTAATTTTGCAGGGAATGTGGGTTAAAGAAAGAAGGAGGGAGTCCACCTGATCATGTCCTGCTCTGAATGCCCTGTCTGAGTGCTGTAAACACAGTAAGAAGTTTAACAACACCAGGTTAAAGTCCAACAGGTTTATTTGGTAGCAAAAGCCACACAAGCTTTCGGAGCTCTAAGCCCCTTCTTCCAAGAAGGGGCTTAGAGCTCCGAAGGCTTGTGTGGCTTTTGCTACCAGATAAACCTGTTGGACTTTAACCTGGTGTTGTTAAACTTCTTACTGTGTTTACCCCAGTCCAACGCCGGCATCTCCACATCATGAGTGCTGTAAAAACAGGATGTTTTTATCCGATTCATCAGTCAGATTTACACTCCAGTCTGTACCTGCTCCAATGCTACAGGATAAATCCAACCCACCATGGATTTCAGCACACAGGTAGTTGCTCAGTCAAGGATGTCAGTGGCAGTTTAAGAATCAAAACAGCAGATGTACAGCAGGAAGGGACAAGGCACTTAGAAATCACAAGTCTTCATGTCATTTCAGGAACTGAGTTGAAGTTTACTGCGTTGGATTCACCACAAGAGGCCACAAAATACACAAACTATTCAACTGCACACTCACTATTTAACACATGTATATGTGTGTGTATATAGTATCGAACCATCTGTGTATCTCTGTGTACATGTACACATAAAATTCAATATATTTCGATGTGCATGTATGTATTGTATATTCAAATGATTTTCCTACTTGAATTTCCAAAGAAACATTAACACAATAAAATGTTCCAACGTAATTCACGGGAGCAATAAAAAAAATAGATGCCAAGACCCAATGGGGGGGCATTAAGGCAGATGACTGAAAACTGGGTCCAAGAGGTCGGTTTTAAGGAGCACCTCAGGGAGGAGAGAGGGAGAGTGTGTAGAGAGAGGGAGAGTGTGTAGAGAGAGGGAGAGTGTGTACAGAGAGGGAGAGTGTGTAGAGAGAGGGACAGTGTGTAGATAGAGAGAGAGCGTGTGTAGAGAGAGAGAGAGTGTGCAGAGAAAGAGAAGTGTGTAGAGAGAGGCAGAGTGTGGAGAGAGAGAGAGAGAGAGTGCGCAGAGGGAGAGAGTGTAGAGAGATAGAGAGAGTGTAGAGAGATGTAGAGAGATGGAGAGAGTGGAGAGAGTGTAGAGAGAGGGAGAGTGTGCAGAGAGAGGGGGAGTGTGCAGAGAGAGGGGGAGTGTGCAGAGAGAGGGGGAGTGTGTAGGGAGAGAGTGTGTGTAGAGAGAAGGAGAGTGTGTAGAGAGAGGGAGAGTGTGTAGAGAGAGGGAGAGTGTGTAGAGATAGAGAGAGAGTGTGTGGAGAGAGAGAGTGTGCAGAGAGAGAGTGTGCAGAGAGAGGGGGAGTGTGTAGAGAGAGAGTGTGTGCAGAGAGAGGGAGAGTGTGTAGAGAGAGGGAGTGTGTAGTGTGGTGAACCATCGTTGGTTCCCACTAGATAGTACTGAGCCAGGGTCTGGCCAGTACTACAAGTATGTATATATGTTGCTGTTGGGGTTAGGGATGGGTTGTTCTATTTGTTGCTGTTGGGGTTAGGGTTGGGCTGTTACACCTTGTATTATAGTTATTATGGTACATCCCAGTCGGGCTCCGCCTCCTGGGAGAGGTATAAAGGTCACTGCTCTGTCTGGGACCCCTCAGTCTGGGATCGTGTATATAATTAGTAGCTGCATTGTAACAGCAAATAAAAGCCTTTATTTCCTGAGCATCTCAAGCCTCGTGTGTGATAACGCGCATCAATTTTATTTGCTGTGAAGTAAACTCTCGTCGGAAGAAAAAAAAATGATACAGAGAGTATGGAGCAGATACTGAAACCTGAACGCCTTACACTGGATCCACGTGCGGCGGGCGCCTCTAACACCTTCGACCACTGGTTGAAATGTTTTGAGGACTACCTGGCAGCCTCCGCAGCGGTCACCACAGAAGATGACATACTCCGGGTCCTCCATGCGAGGGTAAGCGACACTGTCTACCTCGCGATCCGTGCGGCCACCGACTACACAAAGGCCCTCGAGCTTCTTAAGAAGCGTTATATTAAACTGCCCAACGAAATACACGCTCGTTACCTCTTAGCCACTCGACGACGGCAGTCCGGCGAAACGACGGAAGAATACGCGAACGAGCTCCTACAGCTAGCCAGGGGCTGTAACTGCAAAGCAGTGTCGGCAGATCAGAATATGAACGACCTCGCTCGAGATGCGTTTGTGGCGGGAATCGGATCATCTTACATCCGACTCAGACTACTGGAGAAAGGTAATCTTGACCTCACTAAGGCAGTAGAATTAGCGGATATGTTGGAGACGGCCTCCAAAAGCCTAGTATTGTATCCTGAAGACCACGTGGAGACAACGTGGCAGGAGCAGTCGCTGATCCCTCCTCGTCCCTCGGTTCGAAAAGTTGCGTGATGGCGTGCTCACACTCGGGCCTGACGACGGCAGCAGCTCCGGGCGGCCCGCGGTGTTACTTCTGTGGGGGAGCGAAGCATACTCGGCAACGGTGTCCCGCTAAAGCTGTGTTGTGCTTCGCCTGCGGTAAGAAGGGGCACTATTCGAAAGTGTGCCGATCTAAATCTGCTTCTCGGAACAGCAGTGCGGCCTGCGATTCCTCGGAGCCCGGTTCTTTGTCGTCGGCATCATCGAGGGTTTCGTCCACGTGCGAGGCCAGGACGACGCCATTATGGTCGATGGAGTCGGAGATGTGTGACCACCAGGGGTCGCTGAGTTTGGCACCATCACCCACGTGCGACCTATGGGAGCGGCCATGTTGGTCGGCACCGACCGCGAACGACCAGCAGGGGTCATCCTCGTCAATCTCAGCTGCCTGCAGTAGCGCTCATGAACCAACGGTGGCGTCGATCATCGTGGACCAGGCCAAGCCTCATAGACTTGACAAGTCTATGATGGACATTCAGGTAAATGACCACTTGATTTATTGTCTGTTTGACAGCGGGAGCACTGAGAGTTTTATCCACCCAGACGCTGTGAAGCGGTGTGGACTCCGGATTCAACCTGTCAAACAGACAATTTCTATGGCATCAAGGTCCCAGTCTGTCACCGTGCTAGGGAGTTGCGTGGTAACTTTAACGGTGCAAGGCACGGTTTACGAGCGTTTCAAGCTCCTGGTGTTGCCGCACCTTTGCGCGCCAATACTTCTCGGACTAAACTTCATGGTCCACTTGAGGAGTGTAACCCTACAGTACAGTGGGCCACTCCCTTCGCTTTCAGTGGGAGAACAGCAGCCTCCAAATTGCCCAACGTGCCTGTAGCCTCTCGACGCTGAAGATTACCACACCCTCCCTGTTCCAGAATCTTCTGCCAGGCTGCAAGCCCATTGCGACTAAGAGTAGGCGTTACAGCGCTGAGGATCGGATCTTCATTCGATCTGAAGTTCAGCGGCTCCTCAAGGAAAGGATCATACAACCTAGCGCTAGTCCGTGGAGAGCGCAGGTCGTGGTGGTCAAGAGTGGGAACAAACCCCGGATGGTCATTGACTATAGTCAGACCATTAATAGATACACGCAGCTGGATGCGTATCCCCTCCCGCGCATATCTGATATGGTCAATCAGATTGCGCAGTACCGGGTGTTCTCCACCATAGACCTCATGTCTGCCTACCACCAACTCCCCATTCGCCCAGAGGACCGACAATACACGGCTTTTGAGGTGGATGGTCGCTTGTATCACTTTCTCAGGGTTCCCTTTGGTGTCACGAATGGGGTCTCGGTCTTCCAGCGTGCTATGGACCGAATGGTGGACCAGAACGGGCTGCGGGCTACCTTCCCGTACCTGGATAACGTCACCATCTGCGGCCATGACCAGCAGGACCACGACACAAATCTCCTGAATTTCCTATGCACTGCATCTCGCCTGAACCTGACCTACAACAGGGAGAAATGTGTGTTTCGTACGCGCCGTTTAGCCATCCTAGGATACGTGGTGGAAAACGGGGTCATCGGCCCTGATCCAGACCGTATGCATCCCCTCTCTGAACTTCCCCTGCCCACTAGTGCAAAAGCACTGAGAAGATGCTTAGGCTTCCTCTCTTATTATGCACATTGGGTTTCCAATTACGCGGACAAAGCCCGTCCGCTCATCAAGTCCACTTCTTTTCCCCTAACACCAGAGGCCCGATTGGCCTTTGATAAACTAAAAGCCGACATCGCGAAAGCTATGATGCACGCTGTTGATGAGTCCATCCCCTTTCAGGTGGGGAGCGATGCATCTGATTTCGCCCTGGCCGCCACACTTAACCAGGCGGGCAGGCCCGTCGCATTTTTTTCCCGCACCCTCCAAGGCCCCGAAATTCGGCATTCAGTGGTGGAAAAGGAGGCCCAGGCCATTGTGGAGGCCGTCAGGCACTGGTGCCATTACTTGGCAGGAAAACGGTTCACCCTGATCACGGACCAGCGGTCCGTGGCGTTCATGTTTAATAACACGCAGAGGGGCAAGATCAAGAACCACAAGATCTTGCGGTGGAGAATTGAACTCTCCACCTATAACTATGACATCATGTACCGTCCAGGGAAACTCAATGAGCCCTCGGATGCCCTGTCGCGTGGAACATGCGCCAGTATACAGGAGGACCGTTTGCAGGCTCTCCATAATGACCTATGCCATCCTGGGGTCACTCGGCTCTACCACTTTATAAAAGCCCGCAATCTGCCCTACTCGGTGGAGGGTGTCAGGTCCATAACAAGAAGCTGTCGGGTATGCGTGGAATGCAAACCGCACTTTTACCGACCTGACCGGGCACAATTAGTCAAGGGCACTTGTCCCTTCGAAAGACTGAGTGTCGACTTTAAGGGCCCCCTTCCCTCAACAGATCAGAATGTGTACTTCCTCAACATCATTGATGAGTACTCGAGATTCCCTTTTGTTATTCCCTGCTCTGATACATCCGCTGCCACGGTTATCAAGGCATTCCGTGATCTTTTTACCCTGTTCGGGTACCCCTGCTACATTCACAGCGACAGGGGTGCGTCGTTCATGAGCGATGACTTGAGGCAATACCTGCACTCATACGGGATTGCCTCTAGTAGAACCACGAGCTACAACTCTAGGGGTAACGGACAGGTGGAACGTGAGAATGCTACAGTCTGGAAGGCTGTCTTACTGGCGTTGAAGTCAAAAAGCCTTCCAGTCTCCCGTTGGCAAGAGGTGCTCCCTGATGCGCTCCATTCCATACGCTCATTCCTGTGTACGGCAACCAACGCTACTCCCCATGAGAGGCTGTTTTCATTCCCTCGGAAGTCTTCCTCTGGGACCTCATTACCGTCTTGGTTGACGTACTCAGGACCTGTCCTCCTGCGGTGACATGTTAGGGCCCGCAAGTCCAACCCGTTGGTCGAACAGGTCCATCTCCTCCACGCCAACCCTCAGTATGCCTATGTGGCATACCCTGACGGGCGAGAGGACACGGTCTCGATCCGAGACCTGGTGCCAGCAGGGGACGTAGAAACCCCTGTCGCTCCCATACCCCCTGTTACAAACCCCTTAACTCTTGTTTCCCCTCCGGACACGGCGCGGGCAGCATCGGGACCATTACTTAACCCTTTTACTCCCGTGTACAGCTTGCCTGAGTCCAGAGGATGGTCGCCACTTCAGGGCGTGTCGGAACTCCATGGATTACCAGAGAGTGTGTAGAGAAAGAGAGAGAGTGTAGAGAGAGGGAGAGTGTGTGTAGAGAGAGGGAGAGTGTGTGCAGAGAGAGGGATAGTGTGTGTAGAGAGAGGGAGAGTGTGGAGAGAGAGAGAGCAAGTGTGTAGAGGGAGAGAGTGTAAAGAGATAGAGAGCGTGTAGAGAGATGGAGAGAGTGGTGAGAGTGTGGCGAGAGGGAGAGTGTGCAGAGAGAGGGGGAGTGTGCAGAGAGAGGGGGAGTGTGCAGAGAGAGGGGGAGTGTGTAGGGAGAGAGAGAGTGTGGAGAGAGACGGAGAGTGTGTAGAGAGAGAGTGTGTGCAGAGAGAGGGAGAGTGTGTCGAGAGAGGGAGAGTGTAGAGAGAGGGAGATAGTGTGTAGAGAGAGGGAGAGTGTGTGTAGAGAGAGGGAGAGTGTGTGTAGAGAGAGGGAGAGTGTAGAGAGAGGGAGAGAGTGTGTACAGAGAGAGAGAGTGTGTAGAGAGAGGGGGAGTGTGCAGAGAGGGAGAGTGTGTGTAGAGAGAGGGAGAGTGTAGAGAGAGGGAGAGAGTGTGTAGAGAGAGAGTGAGAGTGTGTAGACAGAGAGAGAGAGAGAGGTGTAGAGAGAGAGAGTGTGTGTAGAGAGAGAGAGTGTGTAGAGAGAGAGAAAGTGTGTAGAGAGAGAGAGTGCGTAGAGAGAGGGGGAGTGTGTAGAGAGAGTGTGGAGAGAGAGGGAGAGAGTGTGTGTAGAAAGAAGGAGAGTGTAGAGAGAGGGAGAGAGTGTGTGGAGAGAGAGAGAGTGTGTAGAGAGAGGGGGAGTGTGCAGAGAGAGGGAGAGTGTGTGTAGAGAGAGGGAGACTGTGTGTAGAGAGAGGTAGAGTGTGGAGAGAGAGGGAGAGTGTGTAGAGAGAGAGAGTGTGTAGAGAGAGAGGGAGTGTGTAGAGAGAGAGAGTGTGTAGAGAGAGAGGGAGTGTGTAGAGAGAGGGGGAGTGTGTAGAGAGAGAGAGAGTGTGTAGAGAGAGGGGGAGTGTGCAGTGAGAGGGAGAGAGTGTGTAGAGAGAGAGAGTGTGTAGAGAGAGGGGGAGTGTGCAGTGAGAGGGAGAGAGTGTAGAGAGAGAGAGTGTGCAGTGAGAGGGAGAGAGTGTGTGATGCGCGATATAACTCACGAGGCTAGAGATGCTCAAGGAAATAAAGGCTTTTATTTACTATTACAACGAAGCTACCATATATAGTACACGATCCCAGACTGAGGGGTCCCAGACAGAGCAGTGACCTTTATACCTCTCCCAGGAGGTGGAGCCCGACTGGGATGTACCACAATAACTATAATACAGGTGTAACAGCCCAACCCTATCCCCAACAGTAACAAGTAGAACAACCCATCCCTAACCCCAACAGCAACATATATACAGACTCATAGTACTGGCCAGATCCTGGCTCAGTACTACCTAGTGGGAACCAACGATGGTTCACCACATTCACCCCTCCTTTGAAGACAAAGGCCGGCGGGGTAGAAAAAAAACACAGAATAATTTGTCATCAGTTTATAAGTTCAGACGGTCAGGGGGACCGCACCGTCGTTGTGACCTCCTCAACACTGGCGATGACACCGGAGTAGTCACTCGCGGTGGCGTTCTCCCTAAGGCGATGTCCAACGGTTCCTCCACAGTCTCACGGGCCGGTTGACCCCGAGGTGATGTCAATCCGTTGAGTTCAGACACGCCTTGAAGTGGCGACCATCCTCTGGACTCAGGCAAGCTGTACACGGGAGTAAAAGGGTTAAGTGATGATCCCGATGCTGCCCGCGCCGTGTCAGGAGGGGAAACAATAGTTGGGGGATCTCTAACAGGAGGTATGGGAGCGACAGGGGTTTCCAAGTCCCCTGCTGGCGTCAGGTCTCGAATCGAGACCGTGTCCTCTCGCCCGTCAGGGTATGCCACATAGGCATACTGAGGGTTGGCGTGGAGGAGATGGACCTGTTCAACCAAAGGGTCGGACTTGCGGGCCCTTACATGTCGCTGCAGGAGGACAGGTCCTGAGTACGTCAACCAAGACGGTAATGAGGTCCCCGAGGAAGACTTCCGAGGGAATGAAAACAGCCTCTCATGGGGAGTAGCGTTGGTTGCCGTACACAGGAATGAGCGTATGGAATGGAGCGCAACAGGGAGCACCTCTTGCCAACGGGAGACTGGAAGACCTTTTGACTTCAACGCCAGTAAGACAGCCTTCCAGACTGTAGCATTCTCACGTTCCACCTGTCCGTTACCCCTAGGGTTGTAGCTCGTGGTCCTACTAGAGGCAATCCCGTATGAGAGCAGGAATTGCCTCAAGTCATCGCTCATGAACGACGAGCCCCTATCGCTGTGGATGTAGCAGGGGTACCCGAACAGGGTGAAAAGATCACGAAATGCCTTGATAACCGTGGCAGCGGTTGTATCAGAGCAGGGAATGACAAAAGGAATTCTCGAGTACTCATCAATGATGTTGAGGAAGTACACATTCCGATCTGTTGAGGGAAGGGGGCCCTTAAAATCGACACTCAGTCTCTCGAAGGGACGAGTGGCCTTAACGAGTTGTGCCCTGTCAGGTCGGTAAAAGTGCGGTTTGCATTCCGCGCATACCCGGCAGCTTCTAGTTATGGACCTGACATCCTCCACCGAGTAGGGTAGATTCCGGGCTTTTACGAAGTGGTAGAGCCGAGTGACCGCAGGATGGCAGAGGTCATTGTGGAGAGCCTGCAAACGGTCCTCCTGCATACTGGCGCATGTTCCACGCGACAGGGCATCCGAGGGCTTGTTGAGTTTCCCTGGACGATACATGATGTCGTAATTATAGGTGGAGAGTTCGATTCTCCACCTCAAGATCTTGTCGTTCTTGATCTTGCCCCATAACGTGTTATGGAACATGAACGCCACGGACCGCTGTTCTGTGATCAGGGTGAACCGTTTTCCCGCCAAGTAATGGCGCCAGTGCCTGACGGCCTCCACAATGGCCTGGGCCTCCTTTTCCACCGCTGAATGTCGAATTTCGGGGCCTTGGAGGGTGCGAGAGAAAAAGGCGATGGGCCTGCCCGCCTGGTTAAGTGTGGCGGCCAGGGCAAAATCAGATGCATCGCTCTCCACCTGAAAGGGATGGACTCATCAACAGCGTGCATCGTGGCTTTCGCGATGTCGGCTTTTAGTTTATCAAAGGCCAAACGAGCCTCTGGTGCTAGGGGAAAAGAGGTAGACTTGATGAGCGGACAGGCTTTGTCCGCGTAATTGGGAACCCACAGTGCGTAGTAAGAGAAGAAGCCTAAGCATCTTCTCAGTGCTTTTACGCTAGTGGGCAGGGGAAGTTCAAGGAGGGGACGCATACGGTCTGGATCAGGGCCAATGACCCCGTTTTCCACCACGTATCCTAGGATGGCTAAACGGCGCGTACGAAACACACATTTCTCCCTGTTGTAGGTCAGGTTCAGGCGAGATGCAGTGCATAGGAAATTCAGGAGATTTGTGTCGTGGTCCTGCTGGTCATGGCCGCAGATGGTGACATTATCCAGGTACGGGAAGGTAGCCCGCAGTCTGTTATGGTCCACCATTCGGTCCATAGCACGCTGGAAGACCGAGACCCCATTGGTGACACCAAAAGGCACCCTTAGAAAATGGTACAAGCGACCATCCGCCTCAAAAGCCGTGTATTGTCGGTCCTCTGGGCGAATGGGGAGTTGGTGGTAGGCAGACTTTAGGTCTATGGTGGAGAACACCCGGTACTGCGCAATCTGGTTGACCATGTCAGATATGCGCGGGAGAGGATACGCATCCAGCTGCGTGTATCTATTAATGGTCTGACTATAGTCAATGACCATCCGGGGTTTGTTCCCACTCTTGACCACCACGACCTGCGCTCTCCAAGGACTAGCGCTAGGTTGTATGATCCCTTCCTTGAGGAGCCGCTGAACCTCAGATCGAATGAAGATCCGATCCTCAGCACTGTAACGCCTACTCTTAGTCGCGATGGGCTTGCAGCCTGGCACAAGATTCTGGAATAGGGAGGGTGTGGTAATCTTCAGCGTCGAGAGGCTACAGGCGGGGTGCGTTGGGCAATTTGGAGGCTGCTGTTCTCCCACTGAAAGCGGAGGGAGTGGCCCATCGTACTATAGGGTTACACTCCTCAAGTGGACCATGAAATTTAGTCCGAGGAGTATTGGCGCGCAAAGGTGCGGTAACACCAGGAGCTTAAAGCTCTCGTAAACCGTGCCCTGCACCGTTAAATTTACCACGCAACTCCCTAGCACGGTGACAGACCGGGACCTTGATGCCATCGAAATCCAATGCCAGATCCAACCTGTCTGCTTGACAGGTTGGATCTGGAGGCCAGACCGCTTCACAGCGTCTGGGTGAATAAAACTCTCCGTGCTCCCGCTGTCAAACAGACAATAAATCGTGCGTTTGTTTACCTGTATGTCCATCATGGACTTGTCGAGTCTGTGAGGCTTTGCCTGGTCCAGGATGATCAACGCCACCGTTGGTTCGTGAGCGCCACTGCAGGCAGCTGAGACGGATGAAGATGACCCCTGCTGGTCGTTCGCGGTCGGTGCCGACCAAAATGGCTGCTCCCATAGGTCGCACGTGGGCGATGGTGCCAAAATCAGCGACCCCTGGTGGTCGCGCGTCTCTTGCGACTCCGTCGTCTGTAATGGCTGCGTCCTGGCCTCGCACGTGGAAGGAACCCTCGACGATGCTGACGACGAGGAACCCGGCTCCGGGGAGTCGCAGGCCGCACTGCTGTTCCTGGAAGTAAGTTTGGATCGACTTACCTTCGAATAATGCCTCTTCTTGCCGCAGGCGGAGCACAACACCGCTTTAGCGGGGCATCGCTGCCGAGTGTGCTTCACTCCCCCACAGAAGTAACACCGCGGGCCGCCTGGAGCTGCTGCCGTCGTCAGGCCCGAGTGTGGGCACGCCATCACACAGCTTTTCGGACCCGAGGGACGAGGTGGGATCTGCGACTGCTCCTGCCACGCTGACTCCACGTGGCCTTCGGGATACAACGCTAGGCTTTTGGAGGCCGTCTCCAACGTATCCGCTAGTTCTATTGACTTAGTGAGATCAAGATTACCTTGCTCCAACAGTCTGAGTCGGATATAAGATGATCCGATTCCTGCCACAAACGCATCTCGAGCGAGGTCATTCGTATTCTGGTCTGCCGACACTGCTTTGCAGTTACAGCCCCTGGCGAGCTGTAGGAGCTCGCACGCGTACTGTTCCGTCGTTTCGCCGGGCTGCCGTCGTCGAGTGGCTAAAAGATATCGAGCATGCATCTCGTTTGGCGGTTTAATGTAGCGCTTCTTAAGAAGCTCGAGAGCCCCTTTGTAGTCGGTGGCCGCACGGATCGCTAAATATACAGCGTTGCTTACCCTCGCGTGGAGGACCCGGAGTCTGTCGTCGTCTGTGGTGACCACTGCGGAGGCTGCCAGGTAGTCCTGAAAACATTTCAACCAGTGGTCGAAGGTGTTGGAGGCGCCCGCCGCACGTGGGTCCAGTGTAAGACGTTCGGGTTTTAACATTTGCTCCATACTCTATCGTTTTCCTTTTTTTTTAACGACGAGAGTTCAATTAATAGTAAATAAAATTGATGCGCGATATAACTCACGAGGCTTGAGATGCTCAAGGAAATAAAGGCTTTTATTTACTATTACAACGAAGCTACCATATATAGTACACGATCCCAGACTGAGGGGTCCCAGACAGAGCAGTGATCTTTATACCTCTCCCAGGAGGCGGAGTCCGACTGGGATGTACCATAATAACTATAATACAAGGTGTAACAGCCCAACCCTAACCCCAACAGTAACAAGTAGAACAACCCATCCCTAATCCCAACAGCAACATATATACAGACTCGTAGTACTGACCAGACCCTGGCTCAGTACTACCTGGTGGGAACCAAAGATGGTTCACCACAGTGTATAGAGAGAGAGGTGAAGAGAGAGAGAGAGAGTGTGTAGAGAGAGAGAAAGTGAGCAGAGAGAGAGAGTGCGTAGAGAGAGGGGGAGTGTGTAGAGAGAGGGGGGGTGTGTAGAGAGAGAGAGTATGAAGAGAGAGAGAGTGTGTGCAGAGAGAGAGAGTGTGTGCAGAGAGAGAGAGTGTACAGAGAGAGAGTGTGGAGAGAGAGAGAGAGTGTGCAGAGAGAGAGAGTGTACAGAGAGAGAGTGTGGAGAGAGAGAGAGAGTGTGCAGAGAGAGAGAGAGTGTGCAGAGATGGAGTGTGTGTAGAGAGAGAGAGAGTGTACAGAGAGAGGGAGAGAGAGAGTGTGTGCAGAGAGAGAGAGTGTGTGCAGAGAGAGAGAGTGTACAGAGAGAGAGTGTGGAGAGAGAGAGAGAGTGTGCAGAGAGAGAGAGAGTGTGCAGAGATGGAGTGTGTGTAGAGAGAGAGAGAGTGTACAGAGAGAGGGAGAGAGAGAGTGTGTGCAGAGATGGAGAGTATGTAGAGAGAGGCAGAGAATGTACAGAGAGAGAGACTGTGCAGAGAGAGAGAGTATGCAGAGAGAGAGAGTGTGTAGAGAGAGAGAGAGTGTGCAGAGAGAGAGTGCGCAGAGAGAGAGAGTGTGCAGAGAGACAGAGTGTGCAGACAGACAGAGAGAGAGAGTGTGCAGAGAGAGGGAGAGAGAGAGAGTGTGCAGAGATGGAGAGCATGTAGAGAGAGAGAGGGTGTGCAGAGAGTGGGAGAGAGTGTGCCGAGAGAGAGAGTGTGCAGAGAGAGAGTGTGCAGAGAGAGTGTGTGTAGAGAGAGAGAGAGAGTGTGCAGAGAGAGAGAGACTGTGCAGAGAGAGGGAGGGAGAGAGAGTGTGCAGAGATGGAGAGTGTGTAGAGAGAGAGAGAGTGTGCAGAGAGAGGGTGTGCAGCGATGGAGAGTGTGCAGAGAGAGGGAGAGAGAGAGAGTGTGCAGAGATGGAGAGCATGTAGAGAGAGAGAGAGAGTGTGCAGAGAGTGGGAGAGTGTGTGCAGAGAGAGAGAGTGTGTAGAGAGAGAGTGTGTAGAGAGAGAGAGTGTAGAGAGAGTGTGTAGAGAGAGAGAGTGTGCAGAGAGAGAGAGAGTGTGTAGAGGGAGAGAGAGTGTGCAGAGAGATGGAGAGTGTGTCGAGAGTTGGAGAGTGTGTCGAGGGTTGGAGAGTGTGTAGAGAGAGGGAGAGAGTGTGCAGAGAGAGAGAGTGTGCAGAGAGAGAGAGTGTGCAGACAGAGAAAGTGTGCAGAGCGAGAGAGTGTGTAGAGAGAGAGAGTGTGCAGAGAGATGGAGAGTGTGTCGAGAGTTGGAGAGTGTGTCGAGGGTTGGAGAGTGTGGAGAGAGAGGGAGAGAGTGTGCAGAGAGAGAGAGTGTGCAGAGAGAGAGAGTGTGCAGACAGAGAAAGTGTGCAGAGAGAGAGAGTGTGTAGAGAGAGAGAGAGAGAGAGTGCAGAGAGAGAGAGAGTGTGCAGAGATGGAGAGTATGCAGAGAGAGAGAGTGTGCAGAGAGAGCTAGTGTGCAGAGAGAGAGAGTGTGCAGAGAGAGAGAGAATGCTGAGAGAGAGAGTGTGTCAAGAGAGAGAGTGTGCAGAGAGAGAGAGTGAGCAGAGACAGAGTGTGTAGAGAGAGAGAGAGAGTGTAGAGAGAGAGAGTGTGCAGAGAGAGGGGGAGAGAGAGAGTGTGTGCAGAGAGAGAGTGTGTCGAGAGAGAGAGAGTGTGCAGAGAGAGAGAGACTGTGCAGAGAGAGGGAGGGAGAGAGAGTGTGCAGAGATTGAGAGCATGTAGAGAGAGAGAGAGAGTGTGCAGAGAGTGGGAGAGAGTGTGCCGAGAGAGTGTGCAGAGAGAGAGAGTGTGCAGAGAGAGAGTGTGTAGAGAGAGAGAGTGTGCAGAGAGAGAGAGAGTGTGCAGAGGGAGGGAGAGAGAGGGAGTGTGCAGAGAGAGAGTGTGCAGCGAGCGAGAGACTGTGCAGAGAGAGGGAGGGAGAGCGAGTATGCAGAGATGGAGGGTGTGTAGAGAGAGGGAGTGTGCAGGCAGAGAGCGTGCGCAGAGAGAGAGAGTGTGCAGAGAGATAGAGTGTGCAGAGAGAGAGAGGGAGTGTACCGAGATAGAGAGTGTGCAGAGATAGAGAGTGTGCAGAGACAGAGAGTCTGCATAGAGAGAGAGAGAGAGTGCGTAGAGAAAGAGAGAGTGTGTAGCGAGAGAGAGTGTGTAGAGAGAGAGAGTGTGTAGAGAGAGAGAGTGTGTCGAGAGAGGGAGTGTGTGTAGAGAGAGGGAGTGTGTAGAGAGAGAGTGTGTAGAGAGAGAGAGTGTAGAGAGAGACAGTGTGCAGAGAGAGAGAGTGTGTAGAGAGAGAGAGTGTGCAGAGAGATGGAGAGTATGTAGAGAGAGGCAGAGAATGTGCAGAGAGAGAGAGAGTGTGCAGAGAGAGCTCGTGTGCAGGGAGAGAGAGTGTGCAGAGAGAGGGGGAGAGAGTGTGTGCAGAGAGAGAGTGCAGAGAGAGGGAGAGAGAGAGAGAGTGTGCAGAGATGGAGAGTGTGCAGAGAGAGGGAGAGAGAGGGAGTGTGCAGAGATGGAGAGTGTGTAGAGAGAGACAGAGTGTGTAGAGAGATGGAGAGTGTGTCGAGAGTTGGAGGGTGTGTAGAGAGTTGGAGAGTGTGTAGAGAGTTGGAGAGTGTGTCGAGAGTTGGAGAGTGTGTCGAGAGTTGGAGAGTGAGTCGAGAGTTGGAGAGTGTGTCGAGAGTTGGAGAGTGTGTAGAGAGTTGGAGAGTGTGTAGAGAGTTGGAGAGTGTGTCGAGAGTTGGAGAGTGTGTCGGGAGTTGAAGAGTGTGTCGAGAGTTGGAGATTGTGTAGAGAGAGAGAGTGTGTAGAGAGTTGGAGAGTGTGTCGAGAGTTGGAGAGTGTGGAGAGAGTTGGAGAGTGTGTCGAGAGTTGGAGAGTGTGTCGAGAGTTGGAGAGTGTATCAAGAGTTGGAGAGTGTGTAGAGAGTTGGAGAGTGTGTAGAGAGAGAGAGAGTGTGTAGAGAGTTGGAGAGTGTGTCGAGAGTTGGAGAGTGTGTCGAGAGTTGGAGAGTGTGCAGAGAGATGGAGAGTGTGTCGAGAGTTGGAGGGTATGTAGAGAGTTGGAGAGTGTGTAGAGAGTTGGAGAGTGTGTCGAGAGTTGGAGAGTGTGTCGAGAGTTGGAGAGTGTGTCGAGAGTTGGAGAGTGTGTCGAGTGTTGGAGAGTGTGTAGAGAGTTGGAGAGTGTGTCGACAGTTGAAGAGTGTGTCGAGAGTTGGAGATTGTGTAGAGAGAGAGAGTGTGTAGAGAGTTGGAGAGTGTGTCGAGAGTTGGAGAGTGTGTAGAGAGTTGGAGAGTGTGTCGAGAGTTGGAGAGTGTGTCGAGAGTTGGAGAGTGTGTAGAGAGTTGGAGATTGTGCAGAGAGTTGGAGAGTGTGTGGAGAGAAGGAGAGAGTGTGCAGAGAGAGAGTGTGCAGAGAGAGAGTGAGCAGCGAGAGAGAGACTGTGCAGAGATGGAGAGTGTGTAGAAAGAGAGAGAGAGTGCAGAGGGAGGGAGAGAGAGAGAGTGTGCAGAGATGGAGAGTATGTAGAGAGAGGGAGTGTGCAGAGAGAGTGTGCAGCGAGAGAGAGACTGTGCAGAGAGAGGGAGGGAGAGAGAGTATGCAGAGATGGAGAGTGTGTAGAGAGAGAGAGAGTGTGCAGAGGGAGGGAGAGAGAGAGTGTGCAGAGATGGAGAGTGCGTAGAGAGAGAGAGTGTGCAGAGAGAGAGAGTGTGCAGAGAGAGTGAGTGTGCAGCGAGAGAGAGTGTGCAGAGATAGAGAGTGTGCGTAGAGAGAGAGACAGAGTGCGTAGAGAGAGAGAGAGAGTGTGGAGAGAAAGGGAGAGTGTGTAGAGAGAGAGAGAGAGTGTGTAGAGAGAGAGTGTGTGGAGAGAGCGAGAGTGTGTAGAGAGAGAGTGTGGAGAGAGAGAGTGTGCAGAGAGAGAGAGTGTGCAGAGAGAGAGAGTGTGTAGAGAGAGAGAGAGAGTGTGCAGAGAGAGGGGGAGAGAGAGAGTGTGCTGCGATGGAGAGTGTGTAGAGAGAGAGAGTGTGTGCAGAGAGAGGGAGAGAGAGATAGTGTGGAGAGATGGAGAGTGTGTCGAGAGAGGGAGAGAGTGTGCAGAGAGAGAGAGTGTGTAGAGAGTTGGAGATTGTGCAGAGAGTTGGAGAGTGTGTGGAGAGAAGGAGAGAGTGTGCAGAGAGAGAGAGTGTGCAGAGAGACAGAGTGTGCAGACAGACAGAGAGAGAGAGTGTGCAGAGAGAGGGAGAGAGAGTGTGCAGAGATGGAGAGCATGTATAGAGAGAGAGATAGAGAGTGTGCAGAGAGTGGGAGAGAGTGTGCCGAGAGAGGGAGGGAGAGAGAGTGTGCAGAGATGGAGAGTGTGTAGAGAGAGAGAGAGTGTGCAGAGAGTGTGTAGAGAGAGAGAGAGTGTGCAGAGAGAGAGAGACTGTGCAGAGAGAGGGAGGGAGAGAGAGTGTGCAGAGATGGAGAGTGTGTAGAGAGAGAGAGAGTGTGCAGAGAGAGGGGGAGAGAGAGAGTGTGTGCAGAGAGAGAGTGTGCAGCGATGGAGAGTGTGCAGAGAGAGGGAGAGAGAGAGAGTGTGCAGAGATGGAGAGCATGTAGAGAGAGAGAGAGTGTGCAGAGAGTGGGAGAGTGTGTGCAGAGAGAGACAGTGTGTAGAGAGAGAGAGTGTGCAGAGAGAGAGAGAGTGTGTAGAGAGAGAGAGTGTGCAGAGAGATGGAGAGTGTGTCGAGAGTTGGAGAGTGTGTCGAGGGTTGGAGAGTGTGTAGAGAGAGGGAGAGAGTGTGCAGAAAGAGAGAGTGTGCAGAGAGAGAGAGTGTGCAGACAGAGAAAGTGTGCAGAGAGAGAGTGTGTGTAGAGAGAGAGTGTGCAGAGAGATGGAGAGTGTGTCGAGAGTTGGAGAGTGTGTCGAGGGTTGGAGAGTGTGTAGAGAGAGGGAGAGAGTGTGCAGAGAGAGAGAGAGAGAGTGTGCAGACAGAGAAAGTGTGCAGAGAGAGAGAGTGTGTAGAGAGAGAGAGAGAGAGTGCAGAGAGAGAGAGAGAGTGTGCAGAGATGGAGAGTATGCAGAGAGAGAGAGTGTGCAGAGAGAGCTAGTGTGCAGAGAGAGAGAGTGTGCAGAGAGAGAGAGAATGCTGAGAGAGAGAGTGTGTCGAGAGAGAGAGTGTGCAGAGAGAGAGAGTGTGCAGAGAGAGAGAGTGAGCATAGACAGAGTGTGTAGAGAGAGAGAGAGAGTGTGTAGAGAGAGAGAGAGAATGTGCAGAGAGAGGGGGAGAGAGAGAGTGTGTGCAGAGAGAGAGTGTGCCGAGAGAGAGAGAGTGTGCAGAGAGAGAGAGACTGTGCAGAGAGAGGGAGGGAGAGAGAGTGTGCAGAGATGGAGAGCATGTAGAGAGAGAGAGAGTGTGCAGAGAGTGGGAGAGAGTGTGCCGAGAGAGAGAGTGTGCAGAGAGAGAGTGTGCAGAGAGAGAGAGTGTGCAGAGAGAGAGTGTGTAGAGAGAGAGAGTGTGCAGAGAGAGAGAGAGTGTGCAGAGGGAGGGAGAGAGAGGGAGTGTGCAGAGAGAGAGAGTGTGCAGTGAGCGGGAGACTGTGCAGAGAGAGGGAGGGAGAGCGAGTGTGCAGAGATGGAGGGTGTGTAGAGAGAGGGAGTGTGCAGGCAGAGAGAGTGTGCAGAGAGAGAGAGTGTGCAGAGAGATAGAGTGTGCAGAGAGAGAGAGGGAGTGTGCAGAGATAGAGAGTGTGCAGAGACAGAGAGTCTGCGTAGAGAGAGAGAGAGAGTGCGTAGAGAAAGAGAGAGTGTGTAGCGAGAGAGTGTGTGTAGAGAGCGAGAGTGTGTAGAGAGAGAGTGTGCAGAGAGAGTGAGTGTGCAGAGAGAGAGAGTGTGTAGAGAGAGGGAGTGTATGTAGAGAGAAGGAGTGTGAGGAGAGAGTGGGAGTGTGCAGAGAGAGAGAGAGTGTGCAGAGAGAGAGAGTGTGCAGAGCGAGAGAGTGTGCAGAGAGAGAGAGAGTGTGTGCAGAGAGAGAGAGAGTGTATAGAGAGAGAGAGCGTGTAGAGAGAGAGAGTGTGTCGAGAGAGGGTGTGTGTGTAGAGAGAGGGAGTGTGTAGAGAGAGAGTGTGTAGAGAGAGAGAGTGTAGAGAGAGACAGTGTGCAGAGAGAGAGAGTGTGTCGAGTGAGAGAGTGTGCAGAGAGATGGAGAGTATGTAGAGAGAGGCAGAGAATGTGCAGAGAGAGAGAGTGTGCAGGGAGAGCGAGTGTGCAGGGAGAGAGAGTGTGCAGAGAGAGGGGGAGAGAGTGTGTGCAGAGAGAGAGTGTGCAGAGAGAAGGAGAGAGAGAGAGTGTGCAGAGATGGAGAGTGTGCAGAGAGAGGGAGAGAGAGAGAGTGTGCAGAGATGGAGAGGGTGTCGAGAGAGGGAGAGAGTGTGCAGAGAGAGAGTGTGTGCAGAGAGAGGGAGAGTGTGCAGAGAGAGGAGAGTCTGCAGAGAGAGGGAGAGTGTGCAGTCAGAGAGAGTGTGCAGAGAGAGAGAGTGTGCAAAGAGAGAGTGTGTGCAGAGAGAGGGAGAGAGAGGGAGTGTGCAGAGATGGAGAGTGTGTAGAGTGTGCATAGAGAGAGAGTGTGCAGAGAGAGGGAGAGAGAGGGAGTGCGTAGAGAGATGGAGAGTGTGTCGAGAGTTGGAGGGTGTGTAGAGAGTTGGAGAGTGTGTAGAGAGTTGGAGAGTGTGTCGAGAGTTGGAGAGTGTGTCGAGAGTTGGAGAGTGTGTCGAGAGTTGGAGAGTGTGTCGAGAGTTGGAGAGTGTGTCGAGAGTTGAAGAGTGTGTCGAGAGTTGGAGATTGTGTCGAGAGAGAGAGTGTGTAGAGACTTGGAGAGTGTGTCGAGAGTTGGAGAGTGTGGAGAGAGTTGGAGAGTGTGTCGAGAGTTGGAGAGTGTGTCGAGAGTTGGAGAGTGTATCAAGAGTTGGAGAGTGTGGAGAGAGTTGGAGAGTGTGTAGAGAGAGAGAGTGTGTAGAGAGTTGGAGAGTGTGTCGAGAGTTGGAGAGTGTGTCGAGAGTTGGAGAGTGTTTAGAGAGATGGAGAGTGTGTCGAGAGTTGGAGGGTATGTAGAGAGTTGGAGAGTGTGTAGAGAGTTGGAGAGTGTGTCGAGAGTTGGAGAGTGTGTCGAGAGTTGGAGAGTGTGTCGAGAGTTGGAGAGTGTGTAGAGAGTTGGATAGTGTGTCGAGAGTTGGAGAGTGTGTCGAGAGTTGAAGAGTGTGTCGAGAGTTGGAGATTGTGTAGAGAGAGAGTGTGTAGAGAGTTGGAGAGTGTGTCAAGAGTTGAAGAGTGTGTAGAGAGTTGGAGAGTGTGTCGAGAGTTGGAGAGTGTGTCGAGAGTTGGAGAGTGTATCAAGAGTTGGTGAGTGTGCAAAGAGTTGGAGAGTGTGTAGAGAGAGAGAGTGTGTAGAGAGTTGGAGAGTGTGTTGAGAGTTGGAGAGTGTGTCGAGAGTTGGAGAGTGTGTAGAGAGTTGGAGAGTGTGTCGAGAGTTGGAGAGTGTGTAGAGAGTTGGAGAGTGTGTAGAGAGTTGGAGAGTGTGTAGAGAGTTGGAGAGTGTGTCGAGAGTTGGAGAGTGTGTCGAGAGTTGGAGAGTGTGTCGAGAGTTGGAGAGTGTGTCGAGAGTTGGAGAGTGTGTCGAGAGTTGGAGAGAGTGTTGAGAGTTGGAGAGTGTGTGGAGAGAGAGTGTGTAGAGAGAGGGAGAGAGAGAGTGTGTAGAGAGAGGGAGAGAGAGAGTGTGTAGAGAGAGAGAGTGTGTGTAGAGGGAGAGAGAGAGTGTGTGTATAGAGAGAGAGAGTGTGCAGAGAGAGAGAGAGTGTGCAGAGATGGAGAGTGGGTAGAGAGAGAGAGAGAGTGTGCAGAGAGAAGGAGAGAGAGAGTGTGTGTAGAAATGGAGAGTGTGTAGAAAGAGAGAGAGCGTGTGTAGAGAGAGGGAGAGAGTGTGTCGAGAGAGGGAGAGAGTGCGTCGAGAGTTGGAGAGTGTGTAGAGAGTTGGAGATTGAGCAGAGAGTTGGAGAGTTTGTGGAGAGAAGGAGAGAGTGTGCAGAGAGAGAGAGTGTGCAGAGAGAGAGAGTGAGCAGCGAGAGAGAGACTGTGCAGAGATGGAGAGTGTGTAGAAAGAGAGAGAGAGTTCAGAGGGAGGGAGAGAGAGAGAGTGTGCAGAGATGGAGAGTATGTAGAGAGAGGGAGTGTGCAGAGAGAGTGTGCAGCGAGAGAGAGACTGTGCAGAGAGAGGGAGGGAGAGAGAGTATGCAGAGATGGAGAGTGTGTAGAGAGAGAGAGAGTGTGCAGAGGGAGGGAGAGAGAGAGTGTGCAGAGATGGAGAGTGCGTAGAGAGAGAGAGTGTGCAGAGAGAGAGAGTGTGCAGAGAGAGTGAGTGTGCAGCGAGAGAGAATGTGCAGAGATAGAGAGTGTGCGTAGAGAGAGAGATAGAGTGCGTAGAGAGAGAGAGAGAGTGTGGAGAGAAAGGGAGAGTGTGTAGAGAGAGAGAGAGAGTGTGTAGAGAGAGAGAGTGTGGAGAGAGCGAGAGTGTGTAGAGAGAGAGTGTGGAGAGAGAGAGTGTGCAGAGAGAGAGAGTGTGTAGAGAGAGAGAGAGAGTGTGCAGAGAGAGGGGGAGAGAGAGAGTGTGCTGCGATGGAGAGTGTGTAGAGAGAGAGAGTGTGTGCAGAGAGAGGGAGAGAGAGATAGTGTGGAGAGATGGAGAGGGTGTCGAGAGAGGGAGAGAGTGTGCAGAGAGAGAGAGTGTGTAGAGAGTTGGAGATTGTGCAGAGAGTTGGAGAGTGTGTGGAGAGAAGGAGAGAGTGTGCAGAGAGAGAGAGTGTGCAGAGAGACAGAGTGTGCAGACAGACAGAGAGAGAGAGTGTGCAGAGAGAGGGAGAGAGAGAGAGTGTGCAGAGATGGAGAGCATGTATAGAGAGAGAGAGAGAGAGAGTGTGCAGAGAGTGGGAGAGAGTGTGCCGAGAGAGGGAGTGTGCAGAGAGAGAGAGTGTGCAGAGAGAGAGTGTGTCGAGAGAGAGAGAGTGTGCAGAGAGAGAGAGACTGTGCAGAGAGTGGGAGGGAGAGAGAGTGTGCAGAGAGAGAGAGTGTGCAGAGAGAGAGAGTGAGCAGAGACAGAGTGTGTAGAGAGAGAGAGAGTGTGTAGAGAGAGAGAGAGATTGTGCAGAGAGAGGGGGAGAGAGAGAGTGTGTGCAGAGAGAGAGTGTGCCGAGAGAGAGAGAGTGTGCAGAGAGAGAGAGACTGTGCAGAGAGAGGGAGGGAGAGAGAGTGTGCAGAGATGGAGAGTGTGTAGAGAGAGAGAGAGAGAGCCTGCAGAGAGTGGGAGAGAGTGTGCCGAGAGAGAGAGTGTGCAGAGAGAGAGAGTGTGCAGAGAGAGAGAGTGTGCAGAGAGAGAGTGTGTAGAGAGAGAGAGTGTGCAGAGAGAGAGAGAGTGTGCAGAGAGAGGGAGAGAGAGGGAGTGTGCAGAGAGAGAGAGTGTGCAGCGAGCGATAGACTGTGCAGAGAGAGGGAGGGAGAGCGAGTGTGCAGAGATGGAGGGTGTGTAGAGAGAGGGAGTGTGCAGGCAGAGAGAGTGTGCAGAGAGAGAGAGTGTGCAGAGAGATAGAGTGTGCAGAGAGAGCGAGGGAGTGTGCAGAGATAGAGAGTGTGCAGAGATAGAGAGTGTGCAGAGACAGAGAGTCTGCGTAGAGAGAGAGAGAGAGAGTGCGTAGAGAAAGAGAGAGTGTGTAGCGAGAGAGAGTGTGTAGAGAGCGAGAGTGTGTAGGGAGAGAGTGTGTAGAGAGTGAGCAGCGAGAGAGAGACTGTGGAGAGATGGAGAGTGTGTAGAAAGAGAGAGAGAGTGCAGAGGGAGGGAGAGAGAGAGAGTGTGCAGAGATGGAGAGTATGTAGAGAGAGGGAGTGTGCAGAGAGAGTGTGCAGCGAGAGAGAGACTGTGCAGAGAGAGGGAGGGAGAGAGAGTATGCAGAGATGGAGAGTGTGTGGAGAGAGAGAGAGTGTGCAGAGGGAGGGAGAGAGAGAGTGTGCAGAGATGGAGAGTGCGTAGAGAGAGAGAGTGTGCAGAGAGAGAGAGTGTGCCGAGAGAGTGAGTGTGCAGCGAGAGAGAGTGTGCAGAGATAGAGAGTGTGCGTAGAGAGAGAGACAGAGTGCGTAGAGAGAGAGAGAGAGTGTGGAGAGAAAGGGAGAGTGTGTAGAGAGAGAGAGAGTGTGTGGAGAGAGAGAGTGTGGAGAGAGCGAGAGTGTGTAGAGAGAGAGTGTGGAGAGAGAGAGTGTGCAGAGAGAGAGAGTGTGCAGAGAGAGAGAGTGTGTAGAGAGAGAGAGAGAGTGTGCAGAGAGAGGGGGAGAGAGAGAGTGTGCTGCGATGGAGAGTGTGTAGAGAGAGAGAGTGTGTGCAGAGAGAGGGAGAGAGAGGGAGTGTGCAGAGATGGAGAGGGTGTCGAGAGAGGGAGAGAGTGTGCAGAGAGAGAGAGTGTGTAGAGAGTTGGAGATTGTGCAGAGAGTTGGAGAGTGTGTGGAGAGAAGGAGAGAGTGTGCAGAGAGAGAGTGTGCAGAGAGACAGAGTGTGCAGACAGACAGAGAGAGAGAGTGTGCAGAGAGGGAGAGAGAGAGTGTGTGCAGAGATGGAGAGCATGTATAGAGAGAGAGAGAGAGAGTGTGCAGAGAGTGGGAGAGAGTGTGCCGAGAGAGGGAGTGTGCAGAGAGAGAGAGTGTGCAGAGAGAGAGTGTGTAGAGAGAGAGAGAGTGTGCAGAGAGAGAGAGACTGTGCAGAGAGAGGGAGGGAGAGAGAGTGTGCAGAGATGGAGAGTGTGTAGAGAGAGAGAGAGAGTGTGCAGAGAGAGGGAGAGAGAGAGAGTGTGCAGAGATGGAGAGCATGTAGAGAGAGAGAGAGTGTGCAGAGAGTGGGAGAGAGTGTGCCGAGAGAGAGAGTGTGCAGAGAGTGGGAGAGAGTGTGCCGAGAGAGAGAGTGTGCAGAGAGAGAGAGGGAGTGTGCAGAGATAGAGAGTGTGCAGAGATAGAGAGTGTGCAGAGACAGAGAGTCTGCGTAGAGAGAGAGAGAGTGCGTAGAGAAAGAGAGAGTGTGTAGCGAGAGAGAGTGTGTAGAGAGCGAGAGTGTGTAGAGAGAGAGTGTGTAGAGAGTGAGTGTGCAGAGAGAGAGAGTGTGCAGAGAGAGAGAGTGTGCAGAGACAGAGAGAGTGTGTGCAGAGAGAGAGAGAGAGTGTATAGAGAGAGAGAGAGAGTGTGTAGAGAGAGAGAGTGTGTCGAGAGTTGGAGAGTGTGTAGAGAGAGGGAGTGTGTAGAGAGAGAGTGTGTAGAGAGAGAGGGTGTAGAGAGAGAGAGTGTGCAGAGAGAGAGAGTGTGTCGAGAGTTGGAGATTGTGTAGAGAGAGAGAGTGTGTAGAGAGTTGGAGAGTGTGTCGAGAGTTGGAGAGTGTGTCGAGAGTTGGAGAGTGTGTCGAGAGTTGGAGAGTGTGTCGAGAGTTGGAGAGTGTGTCGAGAGTTGAAAATGTATCAAGAGTTGGAGAGTGTGTAGAGAGTTGGAGAGTGTGTAGAGAGAGAGAGTGTGTAGAGAGTTGGAGAGTGTGTCGAGAGTTGGAGAGTGTGTCGAGAGTTGGCGAGGTGTGTAGAGAGATGGAGAGTGTGTCGAGAGTTGGAGGGTATGTAGAGAGTTGGAGAGTGTGTAGAGAGTTGGAGAGTGTGTCGAGAGTTGGAGAGTGTGTCGAGAGTTGGAGAGTGTATCGAGAGTTGGAGATTGTGTAGAGAGAGAGAGTGTGTAGAGAGTTGGAGAGTGTGTCGAGAGTTGGAGAGTGTGTAGAGAGTTGGAGTGTGTCGAGAGTTGGAGAGTGTGTCGAGAGTTGGAGAGTGTATCAAGAGTTGGAAAGTGCGTAGAGAGTTGGAGAGTGTGTAGAGAGAGAGAGTGTGTAGAGAGTTGGAGAGTGTGTCGAGAGTTGGAGAGTGTGTCGAGAGTTGGAGAGTGTGTCGAGAGTTGGAGAGAGTGTAGAGAGTTGGAGAGTGTGTAGAGAGTTGGAGAGTGTGTCGAGAGTTGGAGAGTGTGTCGAGAGTTGGAGAGTGTGTCGAGAGTTGGAGAGTGTGTCGAGAATTGGAGAGAGTGTAGAGAGTTGGAGAGTGTGTGGAGAGAGAGTGTGTAGAGAGAGGGAGAGAGAGAGTGTGTAGAGAGAGAGAGTGTGTTTAGAGGGAGAGAGAGAGAGTGTGTAGAGAGAGAGAGAGTGTGCAGAGAGAGAGAGTGTGCAGAGATGGAGAGTGTGTAGAGAGAGAGAGAGAGTGTGCAGAGAGAAGGAGAGAGAGTGTGCAGAAATGGAGAGTGTGTAGAAAGAGAGAGAGCGTGTGTAGAGAGAGGGAGAGAGTGTGTCGAGAGAGGGAGAGAGTGCGTCGAGAGTTGGAGAGTGTGGAGAGAGTTGGAGATTGTGCAGAGAGTTGGAGAGTGTGTGGAGAGAAGGAGAGAGTGTGCAGAGAGAGAGAGTGTGCAGAGAGAGAGAGTGAGCAGCGAGAGAGAGACTGTGCAGAGATGGAGAGTGTGTAGAAAGACAGAGAGAGTGCAGAGGGAGGGAGAGAGAGAGAGTGTGCAGAGATGGAGAGTATGTAGAGAGAGGTAGTGTGCAGAGAGAGTGTGCAGCGAGAGAGAGACTGTGCAGAGAGAGGGCGGGAGAGAGAGTATGCAGAGATGGAGAGTGTGTAGAGAGAGAGAGTGTGCAGAGAGAGTGAGTGTGCCGAGAGAGTGAGTGTGCAGCGAGAGAGAGTGTGCAGAGATAGAGAGTGTGCGTAGAGAGAGAGACAGAGTGCGTAGAGAGAGAGAGAGAGTGTGGAGAGAAAGGGAGAGTGTGTAGAGAGTGAGAGAGAGTGTGTAGAGAGAGAGAGTGTGGAGAGAGCGAGAGTGTGTAGAGAGAGAGTGTGCAGAGAGAGGGAGATAGAGTGTGCAGAGATGGAGAGTGTGCAGAGAGAGGGAGAGAGAGAGAGTGTGCAGAGATGGAGAGGGTGTCGAGAGAGGGAGAGAGTGTGCAGAGAGAGAGTGTGTGCAGAGAGAGGGAGAGTGTGCAGAGAGAGGAGAGTCTGCAGAGAGAGGGAGAGTGTGCAGTCAGAGAGAGTGTGCAGAGAGAGAGAGTGTGCAAAGAGAGAGTGTGTGCAGAGAGTGGGAGAGAGAGGGAGTGTGCTGAGATGGAGAGTGTGTAGAGTGTGCATCGAGAGAGAGTGTGCAGAGAGAGGGAGAGAGAGGGAGTGTGCAGAGATGGAGAGTGTGTAGAGAGAGACAGAGTGTGTAGAGAGATGGAGAGTGTGTCGAGAGTTGGAGGGTGTGTAGAGAGTTGGAGAGTGTGTAGAGAGTTGGAGAGTGTGTCGAGAGTTGGAGAGTGTGTCGAGAGTTGGAGAGTGTGTCGAGAGTTGGAGAGTGTGTCGAGAGTTGGAGAGTGTGTCGAGAGTTGGAGAGTGTGTCGAGAGTTGAAGAGTGTCGAGAGTTGGAGATTGTGTAGAGAGAGAGAGTGTGTAGAGAGTTGGAGAGTGTGTCGAGAGCTGGAGAGTGTGTCGAGAGTTGGAGAGTGTGTCGAGAGTTGGAGAGTGTGTCGAGAGTTGGAGAGTGTATCAAGAGTTGGAGAGTGTGTAGAGAGTTGGAGAGTGTGTAGAGAGAGAGAGTGTGTAGAGAGTTGGAGAGTGTGTCGAGAGTTGGAGAGTGTGTCGAGAGTTGGAGAGGTGTGTAGAGAGATGGAGAGTGTGTCGAGAGTTGGAGGGTATGTAGAGAGTTGGAGAGTGTGTAGAGAGTTGGAGAGTGTGTCGAGAGTTGGAGAGTGTGTCGAGAGTTGGAGAGTGTGTCGAGAGTTGGAGAGTGTGTAGAGAGTTGGAGAGTGTGTCGAGAGTTGGAGAGTGTGTCGAGAGTTGAAGAGTGTATCGAGAGTTGGAGATTGTGTAGAGAGAGAGAGTGTGTAGAGAGTTGGAGAGTGTGTCGAGAGTTGGAGAGTGTGTAGAGAGTTGGAGAGTGTGTCGAGAGTTGGAGTGTGTGTCGAGAGTTGGAGAGTGTATCAAGAGTTGGAAAGTGTGTAGAGAGTTGGAGAGTGTGTAGAGAGAGAGAGTGTGTAGAGAGTTGGAGAGTGTGTCGAGAGTTGGAGAGTGTGTCGAGAGTTGGAGAGTGTGTCGAGAGTTGGAGAGTGTGTAGAGAGTTGGAGAGTGTGTAGAGAGTTGGAGAGTGTGTCGAGAGTTGGAGAGTGTGTCGAGAGTTGGAGAGTGTGTCGAGAGTTGGAGAGTGTGTCGAGAATTGGAGAGAGTGTAGAGAGTTGGAGAGTGTGTGGAGAGAGAGTGTGTAGAGAGAGGGAGAGAGAGAGTGTGTAGAGAGAGGGAGAGAGAGAGTGTGTAGAGAGAGAGAGAGTGTGTTTAGAGGGAGAGAGAGAGAGTGTGTAGAGAGAGAGAGAGTGTGCAGAGAGAGAGAGTGTGCAGAGATGGAGAGTGTGTAGAGAGAGAGAGAGAGTGTGCAGAGAGAAGGAGAGAGAGAGTGTGTGCAGAAATGGAGAGTGTGTAGAAAGAGAGAGAGCGTGTGTAGAGAGAGGGAGAGAGTGTGTCGAGAGAGGGAGAGAGTGCGTCGAGAGTTGGAGAGTGTGGAGAGAGTTGGAGATTGTGCAGAGAGTTGGAGAGTGTGTGGAGAGAAGGAGAGAGTGTGCAGAGAGAGAGAGTGTGCAGAGAGAGAGAGTGAGCAGCAAGAGAGAGACTGTGCAGAGATGGAGAGTGTGTAGAAAGACAGAGAGAGTGCAGAGGGAGGGAGAGAGAGAGAGTGTGCAGAGATGGAGAGTATGTAGAGAGAGGTAGTGTGCAGAGAGAGTGTGCAGCGAGAGAGAGACTGTGCAGAGAGAGGGCGGGAGAGAGAGTATGCAGAGATGGAGAGTGTGTAGAGAGAGAGAGTGTGCAGAGAGAGTGAGTGTGCCGAGAGAGTGAGTGTGCAGCGAGAGAGAGTGTGCAGAGATAGAGAGTGTGCGTAGAGAGAGAGACAGAGTGCGTAGAGAGAGAGAGAGAGTGTGGAGAGAAAGGGAGAGTGTGTAGAGAGTGAGAGAGAGTGTGTAGAGAGAGAGAGTGTGGAGAGAGCGAGAGTGTGTAGAGAGAGAGTGTGGAGAGAGAGAGTGTGCAGAGAGAGAGAGTGTGCAGAGAGAGAGAGTGTGTAGAGAGAGAGAGAGAGTGTGCAGAGAGAGGGGGAGAGAGAGAGTGTGCTGCGATGGAGAGTGTGTAGAGAGAGAGAGTGTGTGCAGAGAGAGGGAGAGAGAGATAGTGTGCAGAGATGGAGAGGGTGTCGAGAGAGGGAGAGAGTGTGCAGAGAGAGAGAGTGTGTAGAGAGTTGGAGATTGTGCAGAGAGTTGGAGAGTGTGTGGAGAGAAGGAGAGAGTGTGCAGAGAGAGAGAGTGTGCAGAGAGACAGAGTGTGCAGACAGACAGAGAGAGTGTGCAGAGAGAGGGAGAGAGAGAGAGTGTGCAGAGATGGAGAGCATGTATAGAGAGAGAGAGAGAGAGAGAGTGTGCAGAGAGTGGGAGAGAGTGTGCCGAGAGAGGGAGTGTGCAGAGAGAGAGAGTGTGCAGAGAGAGAGTGTGTCGAGAGAGAGAGAGTGTGCAGAGAGAGAGAGACTGTGCAGAGAGAGGGAGGGAGAGAGAGTGTGCAGAGATGGAGAGTGTGTAGAGAGAGAGAGAGTGTGCAGAGAGAGGGGGAGAGAGAGAGTGTGTGCAGAGAGAGGGAGAGAGAGAGAGTGTGCAGAGATGGAGAGCACGTAGAGAGAGAGAGAGAGTGTGCAGAGAGTGGGAGAGTGTGTGAAGAGAGAGAGTGTGTAGAGAGAGAGTGTGTAGAGAGAGAGAGTGTAGAGAGAGTGTGTAGAGAGAGAGTGTGCAGAGAGAGAGAGAGTGTGTAGAGAGAGAGAGTGTGCAGAGAGATGGAGAGTGTGTCGAGGGTTGGAGTGGAGAGAGAGGGAGAGAGTGTGCAGAAAGAGAGAGTGTGCAGAGAGAGAGAGTGTGCAGACAGAGAAAGTGTGCAGAGAGAGAGAGTGTGTAGAGAGATGGAGAGTGCGTCGAGAGTTGGAGAGTGTGTCGAGGGTTGGAGAGTGTGTAGAGAGAGGGAGAGAGTGTGCAGAGAGAGAGAGAGAGTGTGCAGACAGAGAAAGTGTGCAGAGAGAGAGAGTGTGCAGAGAGATGGAGAGTGTGTCGAGAGTTGGAGAGTGTGTCGAGGGTTGGAGAGTGTGTAGAGAGAGAGAGAGAGAGTGCAGAGAGAGTGTGCAGAGATGGAGAGTATGCAGAGAGAGAGAGTGCGCAGAGAGAGCTAGTGTGCAGAGAGAGAGAGTGTGCAGAGAGACGGAGAATGCTGAGAGAGAGAGTGTGTCGAGAGAGAGAGTGTGCAGAGAGAGAGAGTGTGCAGAGAGAGAGAGTGAGCAGAGACAGAGTGTGTAGAGGGAGAGAGAGTGTGTAGAGAGAGAGAGAGAGTGTGCAGAGAGAGGGGGAGAGAGAGAGTGTGTGCAGAGAGAGAGTGTGCCGAGAGAGAGAGAGTGTGCAGAGAGAGAGAGACTGTGCAGAGAGAGGGAGGGAGAGAGAGTGTGCAGAGATGGAGAGTGTGTAGAGAGAGAGAGAGTGTGCAGAGAGAGGGAGAGAGAGAGAGTGTGCAGAGATGGAGAGCATGTAGAGAGAGAGAGAGAGAGCGTGCAGAGAGTGGGAGAGAGTGTGCCGAGAGAGAGAGTGTGCAGAGAGAGAGAGTGTGCAGAGAGAGAGAGTGTGCAGAGAGAGAGTGTGTAGAGAGAGAGAGTGTGCAGAGAGAGAGAGAGAGTGTGCAGAGAGAGGGAGAGAGAGGGACTGTGCAGAGAGAGAGAGTGTGCAGCGAGCGAGAGACTGTGCAGAGAGAGGGAGGGAGAGCGAGTGTGCAGAGATGGAGGGTGTGTAGAGAGAGGGAGTGTGCAGGCAGAGAGAGTGTGCAGAGAGAGAGAGTGTGCAGAGAGATAGAGTGTGCAGAGAGAGAGAGGGAGTGTGCAGAGATAGAGAGTGTGCAGAGATAGAGAGTGTGCAGAGACAGAGAGTCTGCGTAGAGAGAGAGAGAGTGCGTAGAGAAAGAGAGAGTGTGTAGCGAGAGAGAGTGTGTAGAGAGCGAGAGTGTGTAGAGAGAGAGTGTGTAGAGAGTGAGTGTGCAGAGAGAGAGAGTGTGTAGAGAGAGGGAGTGTGTGTAGAGAGAGGGAGTGTGAGGAGAGAGAGGGAGTGTGCAGAGAGAGAGAGTGTGCAGAGAGAGAGAGTGTGCAGAGAGAGAGAGTGTGCAGAGAGAGAGAGTGTGTGCAGAGAGAGAGAGAGAGTGTATAGAGAGAGAGAGTGTAGAGAGAGAGAGTGTGTCGAGAGAGGGAGTGTGTGTAGAGAGAGGTAGTGTGTAGAGAGAGAGTGTGTAGAGAGAGAGAGTGTAGAGAGAGAGAGTGTGTAGAGAGCGAGAGTGTGTAGAGAGAGAGTGTGTAGAGAGTGAGTGTGCAGAGAGAGAGAGTGTGTAGAGAGAGGGAGTGTGTGTAGAGAGAGGGAGTGTGAGGAGAGAGAGGGAGTGTGCAGAGAGAGAGAGAGTGTGCAGAGAGAGAGAGTGTGCAGAGAGAGAGAGTGTGGAGAGAGAGAGAGAGTGTGTGCAGAGAGAGAGAGAGAGTGTATAGAGAGAGAGAGAGAGTGTGTAGAGAGAGAGAGAGTGTGTCGAGAGAGGGAGTGTGTGTAGAGAGAGAGAGTGTGTAGAGAGCGAGAGTGTGTAGAGAGAGAGTGTGTAGAGAATGAGTGTGCAGAGAGAGAGAGTGTGTAGAGAGAGGGAGTGTGTGTAGCGAGAGAGAGTGTGTAGAGAGCGAGAGTGTGTAGAGAGAGAGTGTGTAGAGAGTGAGTGTGCAGAGAGAGAGAGTGTGTAGAGAGAGGGAGTGTGTGTAGAGAGAGGGAGTGTGAGGAGAGAGAGGGAGTGTGCAGAGAGAGAGAGAGTGTGCAGAGAGAGAGAGTGTGCAGAGAGAGAGAGTGTGCAGAGAGAGAGAGAGTGTGTGCAGAGAGAGAGAGAGAGTGTATAGAGAGAGAGAGAGAGTGTGTAGAGAGAGAGAGTGTGTCGAGAGAGGGAGTGTGTGTAGAGAGAGTGAGTGTGTAGAGAGAGAGTGTGTAGAGAGAGAGAGTGTAGAGAGAGAGAGTGTGCAGAGAGATGGAGAGTATGTAGAGAGAGGCAGAGAATGTGCAGAGAGCGAGAGTGTGCAGAGAGAGCTAGTGTGCAGGGAGAGAGAGTGTGCAGAGAGAGGGGGAGAGAGTGTGTGCAGAGAGAGAGTGTGCAGAGAGAGGGAGAGAGAGAGAGTGTGCAGAGATGGAGAGTGTGCAGAGAGAGGGAGAGAGAGAGTGTGTGCAGAGATGGAGAGGGTGCCGAGAGAGGGAGAGAGTGTGCAGAGAGAGAGTGTGTGCAGAGAGAGGGAGAGTGTGCAGAGAGAGGAGAGTCTGCAGAGAGAGGGAGAGTGTGCAGTCAGAGAGAGTGTGCAGAGAGAGAGAGTGTGCAAAGAGAGAGTGTGTGCAGAGAGAGGGAGAGAGAGGGAGTGTGCAGAGATGGAGAGTGTGTAGAGTGTGCATAGAGAGAGAGTGTGCAGAGAGAGGGAGAGAGAGGGAGTGTGCAGAGATGGAGAGTGTGTAGAGAGAGACAGAGTGTGTAGAGAGATGTAGAGTGTGTCGAGAGTTGGAGGGTGTGTAGAGAGTTGGAGAGTGTGTAGAGAGTTGGAGAGTGTGTCGAGAGTTGGAGAGTGTGTCGAGAGTTGGAGAGTGTGTCGAGAGTTGGAGAGTGTGTCGAGAATTGGAGAGAGTGTTGAGAGTTGGAGAGTGTGTGGAGAGAGAGTGTGTAGAGAGAGGGAGAGAGAGAGTGTGTAGAGAGAGGGAGAGAGAGAGTGTGTAGAGAGAGAGAGAGTGTGTTTAGAGGGAGAGAGAGAGAGTGTGTAGAGAGAGAGAGAGTGTGCAGAGAGAGAGAGTGTGCAGAGATGGAGAGTGTGGAGAGAGAGAGAGAGAGTGTGCAGAGAGAAGGAGAGAGAGAGTGTGTGCAGAAATGGAGAGTGTGTAGAAAGAGAGAGAGCGTGTGTAGAGAGAGGGAGAGAGTGTGTCGAGAGAGGGAGAGAGTGCGTCGAGAGTTGGAGAGTGTGGAGAGAGTTGGAGATTGTGCAGAGAGTTGGAGAGTGTGTGGAGAGAAGGAGAGAGTGTGCAGAGAGAGAGAGTGTGCAGAGAGAGAGAGTGAGCAGCGAGAGAGAGACTGTGCAGAGATGGAGAGTGTGTAGAAAGAGAGAGAGAGTGCAGAGGGAGGGAGAGAGAGAGAGTGTGCAGAGATGGAGAGTATGTAGAGAGAGGTAGTGTGCAGAGAGAGTGTGCAGCGAGAGAGAGACTGTGCAGAGAGAGGGAGGGAGAGAGAGTATGCAGAGATGGAGAGTGTGCAGAGAGAGAGAGTGTGCAGAGAGAGTGAGTGTGCCGAGAGAGTGAGTGTGCAGCGAGAGAGAGTGTGCAGAGATAGAGCATGTGCGTAGAGAGAGAGACAGAGTGCGTAGAGAGAGAGACAGAGTGTGTAGAGAGTGAGAGAGAGTGTGTAGAGAGAGAGAGTGTGGAGAGAGCGAGAGTGTGTAGAGAGAGAGTGTGGAGAGAGAGAGAGTGTGCAGAGAGAGAGAGTGTGCAGAGAGAGAGAGTGTGTAGAGAGAGAGGGAGAGTGTGCAGAGAGAGGGGGAGAGAGAGAGTGTGCTGCGATGGAGAGTGTGTAGAGAGAGAGTGTGTGCAGAGAGAGGGAGAGAGAGATAGTGTGCAGAGATGGAGAGGGTGTCGAGAGAGGGAGAGAGTGTGCAGAGAGAGAGAGTGTGTAGAGAGTTGGAGATTGTGCAGAGAGTTGGAGAGTGTGTGGAGAGAAGGAGAGAGTGTGCAGAGAGAGAGAGTGTGCAGGGAGACAGAGTGTGCAGACAGACAGAGAGAGTGTGCAGAGAGAGGGAGAGAGAGAGAGTGTGCAGAGATGGAGAGCATGTATAGAGAGAGAGAGAGAGAGTGTGCAGAGAGTGGGAGAGAGTGTGCCGAGAGAGGGAGTGTGCAGAGAGAGAGAGTGTGCAGAGAGAGAGTGTGTAGAGAGAGAGAGAGTGTGTAGAGAGAGAGAGAGTGTGCAGAGAGAGAGGGAGGGAGAGAGAGTGTGCAGAGATGGAGAGTGTGTAGAGAGAGAGAGAGTGTGCAGAGAGAGGGGGAGAGAGAGAGTGTGTGCAGAGAGAGAGTGTGCAGCGATGGAGAGTGTGCAGAGAGAGGGAGAGAGAGAGAGTGTGCAGAGATGGAGAGCATGTAGAGAGAGAGTGTGCAGAGAGTGGGAGAGTGTGTGCAGAGAGAGAGTGTGTAGAGAGAGAGTGTGTAGAGAGAGAGAGTGTAGAGAGAGTGTGTAGAGAGAGAGAGTGTGCAGAGAGAGAGAGTGTGTGTAGAGAGAGAGAGTGTGCAGAGAGATGGAGAGTGTGTCGAGAGTTGGAGAGTGTGTCGAGGGTTGGAGTGTAGAGAGAGGGAGAGAGTGTGCAGAAAGAGAGAGTGTGCAGAGAGAGAGAGTGTGCAGACAGAGAAAGTGTGCAGAGAGAGAGAGTGTGTAGAGAGAGAGAGTGTGCAGAGAGATGGAGAGTGTGTCGAGAGTTGGAGAGTGTGTCGAGGGTTGGAGAGTGTGTAGAGAGAGGGAGAGAGTGTGCAGAGAGAGAGAGAGAGTGTGCAGACAGAGAAAGTGTGCAGAGAGAGAGTGTGTAGAGAGAGAGAGTGTGCAGAGAGATTGAGAGTGTGTCGAGAGTTGGAGAGTGTGTCGAGGGTTGGAGAGTGTGTAGAGAGAGAGAGAGAGAGAGTGCAGAGAGAGAGAGAGAGTGTGCAGAGATGGAGAGTATGCAGAGAGAGAGAGTGTGCAGAGAGAGCTAGTGTGCAGAGAGAGAGAATGCTGAGAGAGAGAGTGTGTCGAGAGAGAGAGTGTGCAGAGAGAGAGAGTGTGCAGAGAGAGAGAGTGAGACGAGACAGAGTGTGTAGAGAGAGAGAGAGTGTGTAGAGAGAGAGAGAGAGTGTGCAGAGAGAGGGGGAGAGAGAGAGTGTGTGCAGAGAGAGAGTGTGCCGAGAGAGAGAGAGTGTGCAGAGAGAGAGAGACTGTGCAGAGAGAGGGAGGGAGAGAGAGTGTGCAGAGATGGAGAGTGTGCAGAGAGAGAGAGAGAGTGTGCAGAAAGAGGGAGAGAGAGAGAGTGTGCAGAGATGGAGAGCATGTAGAGAGAGAGAGAGAGTGTGCAGAGAGTGGGAGAGAGTGTGCCGAGAGAGAGAGTGTGCAGAGAGAGAGAGTGTGCAGAGAGAGAGAGTGTGCAGAGAGAGAGTGTGTAGAGAGAGAGTGTGCAGAGAGAGAGAGAGTGTGCAGAGAGAGGGAGAGAGAGGGACTGTGCAGAGAGAGAGAGTGTGCAGCGAGCGAGAGACTGTGCAGAGAGAGGGAGGGAGAGCGAGTGTGCAGAGATGGAGGGTGTGTAGAGAGAGGGAGTGTGCAGGCAGACAGAGTGTGCAGAGAGAGAGAGTGTGCAGAGAGATAGAGTGTGCAGAGAGAGAGAGGGAGTGTGCAGAGATAGTGAGTGTGCAGAGATAGAGAGTGTGCAGAGACAGAGAGTCTGCGTAGAGAGAGAGAGAGAGAGTGCGTAGAGAAAGAGAGAGTGTGTAGCGAGAGAGAGTGTGTAGAGAGCGAGTGTGCAGAGAGAGAGAGTGTGTAGAGAGAGGGAGTGTGTGTAGAGAGAGGGAGTGTGAGGAGAGAGAGGGAGTGTGCAGAGAGAGAGAGAGTGTGCAGAGAGAGAGAGTGTGCAGAGAGAGAGAGTGTGCAGAGAGAGAGAGTGTGTGCAGAGAGAGAGAGAGAGAGTGTATAGAGAGAGAGAGAGTGTGTGTAGAGAGAGAGAGTGTGTCGAGAGAGGGAGTGTGTGTAGAGAGAGGGAGTGTGTAGAGAGAGAGTGTGTAGAGAGAGAGAGTGTAGAGAGAGAGAGTGTGTAGAGAGCGAGAGTGTGTAGAGAGAGAGTGTGTAGAGAGTGAGTGTGCAGAGAGAGAGAGTGTGTAGAGAGAGGGAGTGTGTGTAGAGAGAGGGAGTGTGAGGAGAGAGAGGGAGTGTGCAGAGAGAGAGAGAGTGTGCAGAGAGAGAGAGTGTGCAGAGAGAGAGAGTGTGGAGAGAGAGAGAGAGTGTGTGCAGAGAGAGAGAGAGAGTGTATAGAGAGAGAGAGAGAGTGTGTAGAGAGAGAGAGAGTGTGTCGAGAGAGGGAGTGTGTGTAGAGAGAGTGTGTAGAGAGCGAGAGTGTGTAGAGAGAGAGTGTGTAGAGAGTGAGTGTGCAGAGAGAGAGAGTGTGTAGAGAGAGGGAGTGTGTGTAGAGAGAGGGAGTGTGAGGAGAGAGAGGGAGTGTGCAGAGAGAGAGAGAGTGTGCAGAGAGAGAGAGTGTGCAGAGAGAGAGAGTGTGCAGAGAGAGAGAGAGTGTGTGCAGAGAGAGAGAGAGTGTATAGAGAGAGAGAGAGAGTGTGTAGAGAGAGAGAGTGTGTCGAGAGAGGGAGTGTGTGTAGAGAGAGGGAGTGTGTAGAGAGAGAGTGTGTAGAGAGAGAGAGTGTAGAGAGAGAGTGTGTGCAGAGAGATGGAGAGTATGTAGAGAGAGGCAGAGAATGTGCAGAAAGAGAGAGTGTGCAGAGAGAGCTAGTGTGCAGGGAGAGAGAGTGGGCAGAGAGAGGGGGAGAGAGTGTGTGCAGAGAGAGAGTGTGCAGAGAGAGGGAGAGAGAGAGAGTGTGCAGAGATGGAGAGTGTGCAGAGAGAGGGAGAGAGAGAGAGTGTGCAGAGATGGAGAGGGTGTCGAGAGAGGGAGAGAGTGTGCAGAGAGAGAGTGTGTGCAGAGAGAGGGAGAGTGTGCAGAGAGAGGAGAGTCTGCAGAGAGAGGGAGAGTGTGCAGTCAGAGAGAGTGTGCAGAGAGAGAGAGTGTGCAAAGAGAGAGTGTGTGCAGAGAGAGGGAGAGAGAGGGAGTGTGCAGAGATGGAGAGTGTGTAGAGTGTGCATAGAGAGAGAGTGTGCAGAGAGAGGGAGAGAGAGGGAGTGTGCAGAGATGGAGAGTGTGTAGAGAGAGACAGAGTGTGCAGAGAGATGGAGAGTGTGTCGAGAGTTGGAGGGTGTGTAGAGAGTTGGAGAGAGTGTAGAGAGTTGGAGAGTGTGTCGAGAGTTGGAGAGTGTGTCGAGAGTTGGAGAGTGTGTCGTGAGTTGGAGAGTGTGTCGAGAGTTGGAGAGTGTGTCGAGAGTTGGAGAGTGTGTCGAGAGTTGAAGAGTGTGTCGAGAGTTGGAGATTGTGTAGAGAGAGAGAGTGTGTAGAGAGTTGGAGAGTGTGTCGAGAGTTGGAGAGTGTGTAGAGAGTTGGAGAGTGTGTCGAGAGTTGGAGAGTGTGTCGAGAGTTGGAGACTGTGTCGAGAGTTGGAGAGTGTGTCGAGAGTTGGAGAGTGTGTAGAGAGATGGAGAGTGTGTAGAGAGAGAGAGAGTGTGCAGAGAGAGGGGGAGAGAGAGAGTGTGTGCAGAGAGAGAGTGTGCAGCGATGGAGTGTGTGCAGAGAGAGGGAGAGAGAGAGAGAGTGTGCAGAGATGGAGAGCATGTAGAGAGAGAGTGTGCAGAGAGTGGGAGAGTGTGTGCAGAGAGAGAGTGTGTAGAGAGAGAGTGTGTAGAGAGAGAGAGTGTAGAGAGAGTGTGTAGAGAGAGAGAGTGTGCAGAGAGAGAGAGTGTGTGTAGAGAGAGAGAGTGTGCAGAGAGATGGAGAGTGTGTCGAGAGTTGGAGAGTGTGTCGAGGGTTGGAGTGTAGAGAGAGGGAGAGAGTGTGCAGAAAGAGAGAGTGTGCAGAGAGAGAGAGTGTGCAGACAGAGAAAGTGTGCAGAGAGAGAGAGTGTGTAGAGAGAGAGAGTGTGCAGAGAGATGGAGAGTGTGTCGAGAGTTGGAGAGTGTGTCGAGGGTTGGAGAGTGTGTAGAGAGAGGGAGAGAGTGTGCAGAGAGAGAGAGAGAGTGTGCAGACAGAGAAAGTGTGCAGAGAGAGAGTGTGTAGAGAGAGAGAGTGTGCAGAGAGATTGAGAGTGTGTCGAGAGTTGGAGAGTGTGTCGAGGGTTGGAGAGTGTGTAGAGAGAGAGAGAGAGAGAGTGCAGAGAGAGAGAGAGAGTGTGCAGAGATGGAGAGTATGCAGAGAGAGAGAGTGTGCAGAGAGAGCTAGTGTGCAGAGAGAGAGAATGCTGAGAGAGAGAGTGTGTCGAGAGAGAGAGTGTGCAGAGAGAGAGAGTGTGCAGAGAGAGAGAGTGAGACGAGACAGAGTGTGTAGAGAGAGAGAGAGTGTGTAGAGAGAGAGAGAGAGTGTGCAGAGAGAGGGGGAGAGAGAGAGTGTGTGCAGAGAGAGAGTGTGCCGAGAGAGAGAGAGTGTGCAGAGAGAGAGAGACTGTGCAGAGAGAGGGAGGGAGAGAGAGTGTGCAGAGATGGAGAGTGTGCAGAGAGAGAGAGTGTGCAGAAAGAGGGAGAGAGAGAGAGTGTGCAGAGATGGAGAGCATGTAGAGAGAGAGAGAGAGTGTGCAGAGAGTGGGAGAGAGTGTGCCGAGAGAGAGAGTGTGCAGAGAGAGAGAGTGTGCAGAGAGAGAGAGTGTGCAGAGAGAGAGTGTGTAGAGAGAGAGTGTGCAGAGAGAGAGAGAGAGTGTGCAGAGAGAGGGAGAGAGAGGGACTGTGCAGAGAGAGAGAGTGTGCAGCGAGCGAGAGACTGTGCAGAGAGAGGGAGGGAGAGCGAGTGTGCAGAGATGGAGGGTGTGTAGAGAGAGGGAGTGTGCAGGCAGACAGAGTGTGCAGAGAGAGAGAGTGTGCAGAGAGATAGAGTGTGCAGAGAGAGAGAGGGAGTGTGCAGAGATAGTGAGTGTGCAGAGATAGAGAGTGTGCAGAGACAGAGAGTCTGCGTAGAGAGAGAGAGAGAGAGAGTGCGTAGAGAAAGAGAGAGTGTGTAGCGAGAGAGAGTGTGTAGAGAGCGAGTGTGCAGAGAGAGAGAGTGTGTAGAGAGAGGGAGTGTGTGTAGAGAGAGGGAGTGTGAGGAGAGAGAGGGAGTGTGCAGAGAGAGAGAGAGTGTGCAGAGAGAGAGAGTGTGCAGAGAGAGAGAGTGTGCAGAGAGAGAGAGTGTGTGCAGAGAGAGAGAGAGAGAGTGTATAGAGAGAGAGAGAGTGTGTGTAGAGAGAGAGAGTGTGTCGAGAGAGGGAGTGTGTGTAGAGAGAGGGAGTGTGTAGAGAGAGAGTGTGTAGAGAGAGAGAGTGTAGAGAGAGAGAGTGTGTAGAGAGCGAGAGTGTGTAGAGAGAGAGTGTGTAGAGAGTGAGTGTGCAGAGAGAGAGAGTGTGTAGAGAGAGGGAGTGTGTGTAGAGAGAGGGAGTGTGAGGAGAGAGAGGGAGTGTGCAGAGAGAGAGAGAGTGTGCAGAGAGAGAGAGTGTGCAGAGAGAGAGAGTGTGGAGAGAGAGAGAGAGTGTGCAGAGAGAGAGAGAGAGTGTATAGAGAGAGAGAGAGAGTGTGTAGAGAGAGAGAGAGTGTGTCGAGAGAGGGAGTGTGTGTAGAGAGAGTGTGTAGAGAGCGAGACTGTGTAGAGAGAGAGTGTGTAGAGAGTGAGTGTGCAGAGAGAGAGTGTGTAGAGAGAGGGAGTGTGTGTAGAGAGAGGGAGTGTGAGGAGAGAGAGGGAGTGTGCAGAGAGAGAGAGAGTGTGTAGAGAGAGAGAGTGTGCAGAGAGAGAGAGTGTGCAGAGAGAGAGAGAGTGTGTGCAGAGAGAGAGAGAGTGTATAGAGAGAGAGAGAGAGTGTGTAGAGAGAGAGAGTGTGTCGAGAGAGGGAGTGTGTGTAGAGAGAGGGAGTGTGTAGAGAGAGAGTGTGTAGAGAGAGAGAGTGTAGAGAGAGAGTGTGTGCAGAGAGATGGAGAGTATGTAGAGAGAGGCAGAGAATGTGCAGAGAGAGAGAGTGTGCAGAGAGAGCTAGTGTGCAGGGAGAGAGAGTGGGCAGAGAGAGGGGGAGAGAGTGTGTGCAGAGAGAGAGTGTGCAGAGAGAGGGAGAGAGAGAGAGTGTGCAGAGATGGAGAGTGTGCAGAGAGAGGGAGAGAGAGAGAGTGTGCAGAGATGGAGAGGGTGTCGAGAGAGGGAGAGAGTGTGCAGAGAGAGAGTGTGTGCAGAGAGAGGGAGAGTGTGCAGAGAGAGGAGAGTCTGCAGAGAGAGGGAGAGTGTGCAGTCAGAGAGAGTGTGCAGAGAGAGAGAGTGTGCAAAGAGAGAGTGTGTGCAGAGAGAGGGAGAGAGAGGGAGTGTGCAGAGATGGAGAGTGTGTAGAGTGTGCAGAGAGAGAGAGTGTGCAGAGAGAGGGAGAGAGAGGGAGTGTGCAGAGATGGAGAGTGTGTAGAGAGAGACAGAGTGTGCAGAGAGATGGAGAGTGTGTCGAGAGTTGGAGGGTGTGTAGAGAGTTGGAGAGAGTGTAGAGAGTTGGAGAGTGTGTCGAGAGTTGGAGAGTGTGTCGAGAGTTGGAGAGTGTGTCGTGAGTTGGAGAGTGTGTCGAGAGTTGGAGAGTGTGTCGAGAGTTGGAGAGTGTGTCGAGAGTTGAAGAGTGTGTCGAGAGTTGGAGATTGTGTAGAGAGAGAGAGTGTGTAGAGAGTTGGAGAGTGTGTCGAGAGTTGGAGAGTGTGTAGAGAGTTGGAGAGTGTGTCGAGAGTTGCAGAGTGTGTCGAGAGTTGGAGACTGTGTCGAGAGTTGGAGAGTGTGTCGAGAGTTGGAGAGTGTGTAGAGAGATGGAGAGTGTGTCGAGAGTTGGAAGGTATGTAGAGAGTTTGAGAGTGTGTAGAGAGTTGGAGAGTGTGTCGAGAGTTGGAGAGTGTGTCGAGAGTTGGAGAGTGTGTCGAGAGTTGGAGAGTGTGTAGAGAGTTGGGGAGTGTGTCGAGAGTTGGAGAGTGTGTCGAGAGTTGAAGAGTGTGTCGAGAGTTGGAGATTGTGTAGAGAGAGAGAGTGTGTAGAGATTTGGAGAGTGTGTCGAGAGTTGGAGAGTGTGTAGAGAGTTGGAGAGTGTGTCGAGAGTTGGAGAGTGTGTCGAGAGTTGGAGAGTGTATCAAGAGTTGGAGTGTGTGTAGAGAGTTGGAGAGTGTGTAGAGAGAGAGAGTGTGTAGAGAGTTGGAGAGTGTGTTGAGAGTTGGAGAGTGTGTCGAGAGTTGGAGAGTGTGTAGAGAGTTGGAGAGTGTGTAGAGAGTTGGGGAGTGTGTAGAGAGTTGGAGAGTGTGTAGAGAGTTGGAGAGTGTGTCGAGAGTTGGAGAGTGTGTCGAGAGTTGGAGAGTGTGTCGAGAATTGGAGAGAGTGTAGAGAGTTGGAGTGTGTGGAGAGAGAGTGTGTAGAGAGACGGAGAGAGAGAGTGTGTAGAGAGAGGGAGAGAGAGAGTGTGTAGAGAGAGAGAGTGTGTGTAGAGGGAGAGAGAGAGAGTGTGTAGAGAGAGAGAGAGTGTGCAGAGAGAGAGAGTGTGCAGAGATGGAGAGTGTGTAGAGAGAGAGAGAGTGTGCAGAGAGAAGGAGAGAGAGAGTGTGTGCAGAAATGGAGAGTGTGTAGAAAGAGAGAGAGCGTGTGTAGAGAGAGGGAGAGAGTGTGTCGAGAGAGGGAGAGAGTGCGTCGAGAGTTGGAGAGTGTGGAGAGAGTTGGAGATTGTGCAGAGAGTTGGAGAGTGTGTGGAGAGAAGGAGATAGTGTGCAGAGAGAGAGAGTGTGCAGAGAGAGAGAGTGAGCAGCGAGAGAGAGACTGTGCAGAGATGGAAAGTGTGTAGAAAGACAGAGAGAGTGCAGAGGGAGGGAGAGAGAGAGAGTGTGCAGAGATGGAGAGTATGTAGAGAGAGGGAGTGTGCAGAGAGAGTGTGCAGCGAGAGAGAGACTGTGCAGAGAGAGGGCGGGAGAGAGAGTATGCAGAGATGGAGAGTGTGTAGAGAGAGAGAGAGTGTGCAGAGGGAGGGAGAGAGAGAGTGTGCAGAGATGGAGAGTGCGTAGAGAGAGAGAGTGTGCAGCGAGCGAGAGACTGTGCAGAGAGAGGGAGGGAGAGCGAGTGTGCAGAGATGGAGGGTGTGTAGAGAGAGGGAGTGTGCAGGCAGAGAGAGTGTGCAGAGAGAGAGTGTGTGCAGAGAGAGAGAGTGTGCAGAGAGAGAGAGGGAGTGTGCAGAGATAGAGAGTGTGCAGAGATAGAGAGTGTGCAGAGCCAGAGAGTCTGCGTAGAGAGAGAGAGAGAGAGAGTGCGTAGAGAAAGAGAGAGTGTGTAGCGAGAGAGAGTGTGTAGAGAGCGAGTGTGCAGAGAGAGAGAGTGTGTAGAGAGAGGGAGTGTGTGTCGAGAGAGGGAGTGTGAGGAGAGAGAGGGAGTGTGCAGAGAGAGAGAGAGTGTGCAGAGAGAGAGAGTGTGCAGAGAGAGAGAGTGTGCAGAGAGAGAGAGTGTATGCAGAGAGAGAGAGAGAGAGTGTATAGAGAGAGAGAGAGAGTGTGTAGAGAGAGAGAGTGTGTCGAGAGAGGGAGTGTGTGTAGAGAGAGGGAGTGTGTAGAGAGAGAGTGTGTAGAGAGAGAGAGTGTAGAGAGAGAGAGTGTGTAGAGAGCGAGAGTGTGTAGAGAGAGAGTGTGTAGAGAGTGAGTGTGCAGAGAGAGAGAGTGTGTAGAGAGAGGGAGTGTGTGTAGAGAGAGGGAGTGTGAGGAGAGAGAGGGAGTGTGCAGAGAGAGAGAGAGTGTGCAGAGAGAGAGAGTGTGCAGAGAGAGAGAGTGTGCAGAGAGAGGGAGAGTGTGTGCAGAGAGAGAGAGAGAGTGTATAGAGAGAGAGAGAGAGTGTGTAGAGAGAGAGAGTGTGTGTCGAGAGAGGGAGTGTGTGTAGAGAGAGTGTGTAGAGAGCGAGAGTGTGTAGAGAGAGAGTGTGTAGAGAGTGAGTGTGCAGAGAGAGAGAGTGTGTAGAGAGAGGGAGTGTGTGTAGAGAGAGGGAGTGTGAGGAGAGAGAGGGAGTGTGCAGAGAGTGAGAGAGTGTGCAGAGAGAGAGAGTGTGCAGAGAGAGAGAGTGTGCAGAGAGAGAGAGAGTGTGTGCAGAGAGAGAGAGAGAGAGTGTATAGAGAGAGAGAGAGAGTGTGTAGAGAGAGAGAGAGTGTGTCGAGAGAGGGAGTGTGTGTAGAGAGAGTGTGTAGAGAGCGAGAGTGTGTAGAGAGAGAGTGTGTAGAGAGTGAGTGTGCAGAGAGAGAGAGTGTGTAGAGAGAGGGAGTGTGTGTAGAGAGAGGGAGTGTGAGGAGAGAGAGGGAGTGTGCAGAGAGAGAGAGAGTGTGCAGAGAGAGAGAGTGTGCAGAGAGAGAGAGTGTGCAGAGAGAGAGAGAGTGTGTGCAGAGAGAGAGAGAGTGTTTAGAGAGAGAGAGAGAGTGTGTAGAGAGAGAGAGTGTGTCGAGAGAGGGAGTGTGTGTAGAGAGAGGGAGTGTGTAGAGAGAGAGTGTGTAGAGAGAGAGAGTGTAGAGAGAGAGTGTGTGCAGAGAGATGGAGAGTATGTAGAGAGAGGCAGAGAATGTGCAGAGAGAGAGAGTGTGCAGAGAGAGCTAGTGTGCAGGGAGAGAGAGTGTGCAGAGAGAGAGGGAGAGAGTGTGTGCAGAGAGAGAGTGTGCAGAGAGAGGGAGAGAGAGAGAGTGTGCAGAGATGGAGAGTGTGCAGAGAGAGGGAGAGAGAGAGAGTGTGCAGAGATGGAGAGGGTGTCGAGAGAGGGAGAGAGTGTGCAGAGAGAGAGTGTGTGCAGAGAGAGGGAGAGTGTGCAGAGAGAGGAGAGTCTGCAGAGAGAGGGAGAGTGTGCAGTCAGAGAGAGTGTGCAGAGAGAGAGAGTGTGCAAAGAGAGAGTGTGTGCAGAGAGAGGGAGAGAGAGGGAGTGTGCAGAGATGGAGAGTGTGTAGAGTGTGCATAGAGAGAGAGTGTGCAGAGAGAGGGAGAGAGAGGGAGTGTGCAGAGATGGAGAGTGTGTAGAGAGAGACAGAGTGTGCAGAGAGATGGAGAGTGTGTCGAGAGTTGGAGGGTGTGTAGAGAGTTGGAGAGAGTGTAGAGAGTTGGAGAGTGTGTCGAGAGTTGGAGAGTGTGTCGAGAGTTGGAGAGTGTGTCGAGAGTTGGAGAGTGTGTCGAGAGTTGGAGAGTGTGTCGAGAGTTGGAGAGTGTGTCGAGAGTTGAAGAGTGTGTCGAGAGTTGGAGATTGTGTAGAGAGAGAGAGTGTGTAGAGAGTTGGAGAGTGTGTCGAGAGTTGGAGAGTGTGTAGAGAGTTGGAGAGTGTGTCGAGAGTTGGAGAGTGTGTCGAGAGTTGGAGACTGTGTCGAGAGTTGGAGAGTGTGTCGAGAGTTGGAGAGTGTGTAGAGAGATGGAGAGTGTGTCGAGAGTTGGAGGGTATGTAGAGAGTTTGTGAGTGTGTAGAGAGTTGGAGAGTGTGTTGAGAGTTGGAGAGTGTGTCGAGAGTTGGAGAGTGTGTCGAGAGTTGGAGAGTGTGGAGAGAGTTGGAGAGTGTGTCGAGAGTTGGAGAGTGTGTCGAGAGTTGAAGAGTGTGTCGAGAGTTGGAGAGTGTGTCGAGAGTTGGAGAGTGTATCAAGAGTTGGAGTGTGTGTAGAGAGTTGGAGAGTGTGTAGAGAGAGAGAGTGTGTAGAGAGTTGGAGAGTGTGTCGAGAGTTGGAGAGTGTGTCGAGAGTTGGAGAGTGTGTAGAGAGTTGAGAGTGTGTAGAGAGTTGGAGAGTGTGTAGAGAGTTGGAGAGTGTGTAGAGAGTTGGAGAGTGTGTCGAGAGTTGGAGAGTGTGTCGAGAGTTGGAGAGTGTGTCGAGAATTGGAGAGAGTGTAGAGAGTTGGAGAGTGTGTGGAGAGAGAGTGTGTGGAGAGACGGAGAGAGAGAGTGTGTAGAGAGAGGGAGAGAGAGAGTGTGTAGAGAGAGAGAGTGTGTGTAGAGGGAGTGTGTAGAGAGCGAGAGTGTGTAGAGAGAGAGAGAGTGTGCAGAGAGAGAGAGTGTGCAGAGATGGAGAATGTGTAGAGAGAGAGAGAGAGTGTGCAGAGAGAAGGAGAGAGAGAGTGTGTGCAGAAATGGAGAGTGTGTTGAAAGAGAGAGAGCGTGTGTAGAGAGAGGGAGAGAGTGTGTCGAGAGAGGGAGAGAGTGCGTCGAGAGTTGGAGAGTGTGGAGAGAGATGGAGATTGTGCAGAGAGTTGGAGAGTGTGTGGAGAGAAGGAGAGAGTGTGCAGAGAGAGAGAGTGTGCAGAGAGAGAGTGAGCAGCGAGAGAGAGACTGTGCAGAGATGGAGAGTGTGTAGAAAGACAGAGAGAGTGCAGAGGGAGGGAGAGAGAGAGAGTGTGCAGAGATGGAGAGTATGTAGAGAGAGGGAGTGTGCAGAGAGAGTGTGCAGCGAGAGAGAGACTGTGCAGAGAGAGGGAGGGAGAGAGAGTATGCAGAGATGGAGAGTGTGTAGAGAGAGAGAGAGTGTGCAGAGGGAGGGAGAGAGAGAGTGTGCAGAGATGGAGAGTGCGTAGAGAGAGAGAGTGTGCAGAGAGAGAGTGTGTGCAGAGAGAGAGAGTGTGCAGAGAGAGAGAGTGTGCAGAGGGAGGGAGAGAGAGGGAGTGTGCAGAGAGAGAGAGTGTGCAGCGAGCGAGAGACTGTGCAGAGAGAGGGAGGGAGAGAGAGAGTGTGCAGAGATGGAGAGTGCGTAGAGAGAGAGAGTGTGTAGCGAGAGAGAGTGTGTAGAGAGAGAGTGTGTAGAGAGTGAGTGTGCAGAGAGAGAGAGTGTGCAGAGAGAGAGAGAGTGTGTGCAGAGAGAGAGAGAGAGTGTATAGAGAGAGAGAGAGTGTGTAGAGAGAGAGAGTGTGTCGAGAGAGGGAGTGTGTGTAGAGAGAGGGAGTGTGTAGAGAGAGAGTGTGTAGAGAGAGAGAGTGTAGAGAGAGAGAGTGTGCAGAGAGAGAGAGTGTGTAGAGAGAGAGAGTGTCCAGAGAGATGGAGAGTATGTAGAGAGAGGCAGAGAATGTGCAGAGAGAGAGACAGAGTGCAGAGAGAGCTAGTGTGCAGGGAGAGAGAGTGTGCAGAGAGAGGGGGAGAGAGTGTGTGCAGAGAGGGAGTGTGCAGCGAGAGGGAGAGAGAGTGTGCAGAGATGGAGAGTGTGCAGAGAGAGGGAGAGAGAGAGAGTGTGCAGAGATGGAGAGGGTGTCGAGAGAGGGAGAGAGTGTGCAGAGAGAGAGTATGTGCAGAGAGAGGGAGAGTGTGCAGAGAGAGGAGAGTCTGCAGAGAGAGGGAGTGTGTGCAGTCAGAGAGAGTGTGCAGAGAGAGAGAGTGTGCAAAGAGAGAGTGTGTGCAGAGAGAGGGAGAGAGAGGGAGTGTGCAGAGATGGAGAGTGTGTAGAGTGTGCATAGAGAGAGAGTGTGCAGAGAGAGGGAGAGAGAGGGAGTGTGCAGAGATGGAGAGTGTGTAGAGAGAGACAGAGTGTGTAGAGAGATGGAGAGTGTGTCGAGAGTTGGAGGGTGTGTAGAGAGTTGGAGAGTGTGTAGAGAGTTGGAGAGTGTGTCGAGAGTTGGAGAGTGTGTCGAGAGTTGGAGAGTGTGTCGAGAGTTGGAGAGTGTGTCGAGAGTTGGAGAGTGTGTCGAGAGTTGGAGAGTGTGTCGAGAGTTGAAGAGTGTGTCGAGAGTTGGAGATTGTGTAGAGAGAGAGAGTGTGTAGAGAGTTGGAGAGTGTGTCGAGAGTTGGAGAGTGTGTAGAGAGTTGGAGAGTGTGTCGAGAGTTGGAGAGTGTGTCGAGAGTTGGAGAGTGTATCAAGAGTTGGAGAGTGTGCAGAGAGTTGGAGAGTGTGTAGAGAGAGAGAGTGTGTAGAGAGTTGGAGAGTGTGTCGAGAGTTGGAGAGTGTGTCGAGAGTTGGAGAGTGTGTAGAGAGATGGAGAGTGTGTCGAGAGTTGGAGGGTATGTAGAGAGTTGGAGAGTGTGTAGAGAGTTGGAGAGTGTGTCGAGAGTTGGAGAGTGTGTCGAGAGTTGGAGAGTGTGTCGAGAGTTGGAGAGTGTGTAGAGAGTTGGAGAGTGTGTCGAGAGTTGGAGAGTGTGTCGAGAGTTGAAGAGTGTGTCGAGAGTTGGAGATTGTGTAGAGAGAGAGAGTGTGTAGAGAGTTGGAGAGTGTGTCAAGAGTTGGAGAGTGTGTAGAGAGTTGGAGAGTGTGTCGAGAGTTGGAGAGTGTGTCGAGAGTTGGAGAGTGTATCAAGAGTTGGAAAGTGTGTAGAGAGTTGGAGAGTGTGTAGAGAGAGAGTGTGCAGAGAGTTGGAGAGTGTGTCGAGAGTTGGAGAGTGTGTAGAGAGTTGGAGAGTGTGTAGAGAGTTGGAGAGTGTGTAGAGAGTTGGAGAGTGTGTAGAGAGTTGGAGAGTGTAGAGAGTTGGAGAGTGTGTCGAGAGTTGGAGAGTGTGTTGAGAGTTGGAGAGTGTGTCGAGAATTGGAGAGAGTGTAGAGAGTTGGAGAGTGTGTGGAGAGAGAGTGTGTAGAGAAAGGGAGAGAGAGAGTGTGTAGAGAGAGGGAGAGAGGGAGTGTGTAGAGAGAGAGAGAGTGTGTGTAGAGGGAGAGAGAGAGTGTGTAGAGAGAGAGAGAGTGTGCAGAGAGAGAGAGTGTGCAGAGATGGAGAGTGTGTAGAGAGAGAGAGAGAGTGTGCAGAGATAGAGAGTGTGCAGAGATGGAGAGTGTGTAGAGAGAGAGAGAGAGTTGGAGAGTGTGTCGAGAGTTGAAGAGTGTGTCGAGAGTTGGAGATTGTGTAGAGAGAGAGAGTGTGTAGAGAGTTGGAGAGTGTGTCGAGAGTTGGAGAGTGTGTCGAGAGTTGGAGAGTGTGTCGAGAGTTGGAGAGTGTGTCGAGAGTTGGAGAGTGTATCAAGAGTTGGAGAGTGTGTAGAGAGTTGGAGAGTTTGTAGAGAGAGCGAGTGTGTAGAGAGTTGGAGAGTGTGTCGAGAGTTGGAGAGTGTGTCGAGAGTTGGAGAGTGTGTCGAGAGTTGGAGAGAGTGTAGAGAGTTGAAGAGTGTGTGGAGAGAGAGTGTGTAGAGAGCGGGAGAGAGAGAGTGTGTAGAGAGAGAGAGTGTGTGTAGAGGGAGAGAGAGAGTGTGTGTAGAGAGAGAGAGAGTGTGCAGAGAGAGTGTGCAGAGATGGAGAGTGTGTAGAGAGAGAGAGAGAGTGTGCAGAGAGAAGGAGAGAGAGAGTGTGTGCAGAAATGGAGAGTGTGTAGAAAGAGAGAGAGCGTGTGTAGAGAGAGGGAGAGAGTGTGTCGAGAGAGGGAGAGAGTGTGTCGAGAGTTGGAGAGTGTGTAGAGAGTTGGAGATTGTGCAGAGAGTTGGAGAGTGTGTGGAGAGAAGGAGAGAGTGTGCAGAGAGAGAGAGTGTGCAGAGAGAGAGAGTGAGCAGCGAGAGAGAGACTGTGCAGAGATGGAGAGTGTGTAGAAAGAGAGAGAGAGTGCAGAGGGAGGGAGAGAGAGAGAGTGTGCAGAGATGGAGAGTATGTAGAGAGAGGGAGTGTGCAGAGAGAGTGTGCAGCGAGAGAGAGACTGTGCAGAGAAAGGGAGGGAGAGAGAGTATGCAGAGATGGAGAGTGTGTAGAGAGAGAGAGTGTGCAGAGGGAGGGAGAGAGAGAGTGTGCAGAGATGGAGAGTGCGTAGAGAGAGAGAGTGTGCAGAGAGAGAGAGTGTGCAGAGAGAGAGTGTGCAGAGATGGAGAGTGCGTAGAGAGAGAGAGTGTGCAGAGAGAGAGAGTGTGCAGAGAGAGAGTGTGCAGAGAGAGAGAGAGTGTGCAGAGAGAGAGAGTGTGCAGAGAGAGAGAGTGTGCAGAGAGAGAGTGTTCAGACAGAGTGTGCAGAGAGAGAGTGTGCAGAGAGAGAGTGTGCAGAGAGAGAGTGTGCAGAGAGAGAGAGTGTGGCGAGAGAGTGTGGTGAGAGAGAGAGAGTGTGTAGAGAGAGAGAGTGTGTGCAGAGAGAGGGAGAGAGAGAGAGTCTGCAGAGATGGAGAGGGTGTAGAGAGAGGGAGAGAGTGTGTAGAGAGTTGGAGAGTGTGTCGAGAGTTGGAGAGTGTGTCGAGAGTTGGAGAGTGTGTCGAGAGTTGGAGAGTGTGTAGAGAATTGGAGAGTGTGTCGAGAGTTGGAGAGTGTGTCGAGAGTTGAAGAGTGTGTCGAGAGTTGGAGATTGTGTAGAGAGAGAGAGTGTGTAGAGAGTTGGAGAGTGTGTCGAGAGTTGGAGAGTGTGTAGAGAGTTGGAGAGTGTGTCGAGAGTTGGAGAGTGTGTCGAGAGTTGGAGAGTGTATCAAGAGTTGGAGAGTGTGCAGAGAGTTGGAGAGTGTGTAGAGAGAGAGAGTGTGTAGAGAGTTGGAGAGTGTGTCGAGAGTTGGAGAGTGTGTCGAGAGTTGGAGAGTGTGTAGAGAGATGGAGAGTGTGTCGAGAGTTGGAGGGTATGTAGAGAGTTGGAGAGTGTGTAGAGAGTTGGAGAGTGTGTCGAGAGTTGGAGAGTGTGTCGAGAGTTGGAGAGTGTGTCGAGAGTTGGAGAGTGTGTAGAGAGTTGGAGAGTGTGTCGAGAGTTGGAGAGTGTGTCGAGAGTTGAAGAGTGTGTCGAGAGTTGGAGATTGTGTAGAGAGAGAGAGTGTGTAGAGAGTTGGAGAGTGTGTCAAGAGTTGGAGAGTGTGTAGAGAGTTGGAGAGTGTGTCGAGAGTTGGAGAGTGTGTCGAGAGTTGGAGAGTGTGTCGAGAGTTGGAGAGTGTATCAAGAGTTGGAAAGTGTGGAGAGAGTTGGAGAGTGTGTCGAGAGTTGGAGAGTGTGTAGAGAGTTGGAGAGTGTGTCGAGAGTTGGAGAGTGTGTCGAGAGTTGAAGAGTGTGTCGAGAGTTGGAGATTGTGTAGAGAGAGAGAGTGTGTAGAGAGTTGGAGAGTGTGTCAAGAGTTGGAGAGTGTGTAGAGAGTTGGAGAGTGTGTCGAGAGTTGGAGAGTGTGTCGAGAGTTGGAGAGTGTATCAAGAGTTGGAAAGTGTGGAGAGAGTTGGAGAGTGTGTAGAGAGAGAGTGTGCAGAGAGTTGGAGAGTGTGTCGAGAGTTGGAGAGTGTGTCGAGAGTTGGAGAGTGTGTAGAGAGTTGGAGAGTGTGTAGTGAGTTGGAGAGTGTGTAGAGAGTTGGAGAGTGTGTAGAGAGTTGGAGAGTGTAGAGAGTTGGAGAGTGTGTCGAGAGTTGGAGAGTGTGTTGAGAGTTGGAGAGTGTGTCGAGAATTGGAGAGAGTGTAGAGAGTTGGAGAGTGTGTGGAGAGAGAGTGTGTAGAGAAAGGGAGAGAGAGAGTGTGTAGAGAGAGGGAGAGAGAGAGTGTGTGTAGAGGGAGAGAGAGAGTGTGTAGAGAGAGAGAGAGAGTGCAGAGAGAGAGAGTGTGCAGAGATGGAGAGTGTGTAGAGAGAGAGAGAGAGTGTGCAGAGAGAGAGAGTGTGCAGAGATGGAGAGTGTGTAGAGAGAGAGAGAGAGTTGGAGAGTGTGTCGAGAGTTGAAGAGTGTGTCGAGAGTTGGAGAGTGTGTCGAGAGTTGGAGAGTGTGTCGAGAGTTGGAGAGTGTGTCGAGAGTTGGAGAGTGTGTCGAGAGTTGGAGAGTGTATCAAGAGTTGGAGAGTGTGTAGAGAGTTGGAGAGTGTGTAGAGAGAGAGAGTGTGTAGAGAGTTGGAGAGTGTGTCGAGAGTTGGAGAGTGTGTCGAGAGTTGGAGAGTGTGTCGAGAGTTGGAGAGAGTGTAGAGAGTTGGAGAGTGTGTGGAGAGAGAGTGTGTAGAGAGAGGGAGAGAGAGAGTGTGTAGAGAGAGAGAGTGTGTGTAGAGGGAGAGAGAGAGTGTGTGTAGAGAGAGAGAGAGTGTGCAGAGAGAGTGTGCAGAGATGGAGAGTGTGTAGAGAGAGAGAGAGAGTGTGCAGAGAGAAGGAGAGAGAGAGTGTGTGCAGAAATGGAGAGTGTGTAGAAAGAGAGAGAGCGTGTGTAGAGAGAGGGAGAGAGTGTGTCGAGAGAGGGAGAGAGTGTGTCCAGAGTTGGAGAGTGTGTAGAGAGTTGGAGATTGTGCAGAGAGTTGGAGAGTGTGTGGAGAGAAGGAGAGAGTGTGCAGAGAGAGAGAGTGTGCAGAGAGAGAGAGTGAGCAGCGAGAGAGAGACTGTGCAGAGATGGAGAGTGTGTAGAAAGAGAGAGAGAGTGCAGAGGGAGGGAGAGAGAGAGAGTGTGCAGAGATGGAGAGTATGTAGAGAGAGGGAGTGTGCAGAGAGAGTGTGCAGCGAGAGAGAGACTGTGCAGAGAGAGGGAGGGAGAGAGAGTATGCAGAGATGGAGAGTGTGTAGAGAGAGAGAGTGTGCAGAGGGAGGGAGAGAGAGAGTGTGCAGAGATGGAGAGTGCGTAGAGAGAGAGAGTGTGCAGAGAGAGAGAGTGTGCAGAGAGAGAGAGTGTGCAGAGATGGAGAGTGCGTAGAGAGAGAGAGTGTGCAGAGAGAGAGAGTGTGCAGAGAGAGTGAGTGTGCAGCGAGAGAGAGTGTGCAGAGATAGAGAGTGTGCGTAGAGAGAGAGACAGAGTGCATAGAGAGAGAGAGAGAGTGTGGAGAGAAAGGGAGAGTGTGTCGAGAGAGAGTGTGTAGAGAGAGAGAGTGTGGAGAGAGCGAGAGTGTGTAGAGAGTGTGGAGAGAGAGAGTATGCTGAGAGAGAGAGTGTGCAGAGAGAGAGAGTGTGTAGAGAGAGTGAGTGTGCAGAGAGAGGGGGAGAGAGAGAGTGTGCTGCGATGGAGAGTGTGTAGAGAGAGAGAGTGTGTGCAGAGAGAGGGAGAGTGTGTAGAGAGAGAGAGTGTGTGCAGAGAGAGGGAGAGAGAGATAGTGTGCAGAGATGGAGAGGGTGTCGAGAGAGGGAGAGAGTGTGCAGAGAGAGAGAGTGTGTAGAGAGTTGGAGATTGTGCAGAGAGTTGGAGAGTGTGTGGAGAGAAGGGGAGAGTGTGCAGAGAGAGAGTGTGTGCAGAGAGAGAGAATGAGCAGCGAGAGAGAGACTGTGCAGAGATGGAGAGTGTGTAGAAAGAGAGAGAGAGTGCAGAGGGAGGGAGAGAGAGAGAGTGTGCAGAGATGGAGAGTATGGAGAGAGAGGGAGTGTGCAGAAAGAGTGTGCAGCGAGAAAGAGACTGTGCAGAGAGTGGGAGGGAGAGAGACTATGCAGAGATGGAGAGTGTGTAGAGAGAGAGAGAGTGTGCAGAGGGAGGGAGAGAGAGAGTGTGCAGAGATGGAGAGTGCGTAGAGAGAGAGAGTGTGCAGAGAGAGAGAGTGTGCAGAGAGAGAGAGTGTGCAGAGAGAGAGAGTGTGCAGAGAGAGAGTGCGTAGAGAGAGAGTGTGCAGAGAGAGAGAGAGTGTGCAGAGGGAGGGAGAGAGAGGGAGTGTGCAGAGAGAGAGAGTGTGCAACGAGCGAGAGACTGTGCAGAGAGAGGGAGGGAGAGCGAGTGTGCAGAGATGGAGGGTGTGTCGAGAGAGGGAGTGTGCAGGCAGAGAGAGTGTGCAGAGAGAGAGAGTGTGCAGAGAGATAGAGTGTGCAGAGAGAGAGAGGGAGTGTGCAGAGATAGAGAGTGTGCAGAGATAGAGAGTGTGCAGAGACAGAGAGTCTGCGTAGAGAGAGAGAGAGAGAGAGAGTGCGTAGAGAAAGAGAGAGTGTGCAGAGAGAGAGAGAGTGTGCAGAGCGAGGGAGAGAGAGAGAGAGTGTGCAGAGATGGAGAGTGTGTAGAGAGAGAGAGAGTGTGCAGAGAGAGGGAGAGAGAGAGAGGGTGCAGAGATGGAGAGTGTGTAGAGAGAGGTAGAGAGTGTGCAGAGAGAGAGAGTGTGCAGAGAAAGAGAGTGTGTCGGGAGAGAGAGAGAGTGTGTAGAGAGAGAGAGTGTGCAGAGAGAGAAAGAGAGTGTGTGTAGAGAGAGAGAGAGAGTGTGTAGAGAGAGAGAGACAGAGTGTGTGGAGCGAGGGAGAGAGAGAGTGTGTGCAGAGATGGAGAGTGTGTAGAGAGAGGGAGAGTGTGCAGAGAGAGGGAGAGAGATAGAGTGTGCAGAGATGGAGAGTGTGTAGAGAGAGTTAGAGAGTGTGCAGAGAGAGAGAGTGTGCAGAGAGAGAGAGTGTGCAGAGAGAGAGCGTGTGCAGAGAGAGAGAGTGTGCAGAGAGAGAGAGTGAGCAGCGAGAGAGAGACTGTGCAGAGATGGAGAGTGTGTAGAAAGAGAGAGAGAGTGCAGAGGGAGGGAGAGAGAGAGAGTGTGCAGAGATGGAGAGTATGTAGAGAGAGGGAGTGTGCAGAGAGAGTGTGCAGCGAGAGAGAGACTGTGCAGAGAGAGGGAGGGAGAGAGAGTATGCAGAGATGGAGAGTGTGTAGAGAGAGAGAGTGTGCAGAGGGAGGGAGAGAGAGAGTGTGCAGAGATGGAGAGTGCGTAGAGAGAGAGAGTGTGCAGAGAGAGAGAGTGTGCAGAGAGAGAGAGTGTGCAGAGATGGAGAGTGCGTAGAGAGAGAGAGTGTGCAGAGAGAGAGAGTGTGCAGAGAGAGTGAGTGTGCAGCGAGAGAGAGTGTGCAGAGATAGAGAGTGTGCGTAGAGAGAGAGACAGAGTGCATAGAGAGAGAGAGAGAGTGTGGAGAGAAAGGGAGAGTGTGTCGAGAGAGAGTGTGTAGAGAGAGAGAGTGTGGAGAGAGCGAGAGTGTGTAGAGAGTGTGGAGAGAGAGAGTATGCTGAGAGAGAGAGTGTGCAGAGAGAGAGAGTGTGTAGAGAGAGTGAGTGTGCAGAGAGAGGGGGAGAGAGAGAGTGTGCTGCGATGGAGAGTGTGTAGAGAGAGAGAGTGTGTGCAGAGAGAGGGAGAGTGTGTAGAGAGAGAGAGTGTGTGCAGAGAGAGGGAGAGAGAGATAGTGTGCAGAGATGGAGAGGGTGTCGAGAGAGGGAGAGAGTGTGCAGAGAGAGAGAGTGTGTAGAGAGTTGGAGATTGTGCAGAGAGTTGGAGAGTGTGTGGAGAGAAGGGGAGAGTGTGCAGAGAGAGAGTGTGTGCAGAGAGAGAGAATGAGCAGCGAGAGAGAGACTGTGCAGAGATGGAGAGTGTGTAGAAAGAGAGAGAGAGTGCAGAGGGAGGGAGAGAGAGAGAGTGTGCAGAGATGGAGAGTATGGAGAGAGAGGGAGTGTGCAGAAAGAGTGTGCAGCGAGAAAGAGACTGTGCAGAGAGTGGGAGGGAGAGAGACTATGCAGAGATGGAGAGTGTGTAGAGAGAGAGAGAGTGTGCAGAGGGAGGGAGAGAGAGAGTGTGCAGAGATGGAGAGTGCGTAGAGAGAGAGAGTGTGCAGAGAGAGAGAGTGTGCAGAGAGAGAGAGTGTGCAGAGAGAGAGAGTGTGCAGAGAGAGAAAGAGAGTGTGTGTAGAGAGAGAGAGAGAGTGTGTAGAGAGAGAGAGACAGAGTGTGTGGAGCGAGGGAGAGAGAGAGTGTGTGCAGAGATGGAGAGTGTGTAGAGAGAGGGAGAGTGTGCAGAGAGAGGGAGAGAGATAGAGTGTGCAGAGATGGAGAGTGTGTAGAGAGAGTTAGAGAGTGTGCAGAGAGAGAGAGTGTGCAGAGAGAGAGAGTGTGCAGAGAGAGAGCGTGTGCAGAGAGAAGGAGTGTGCAGAGAGAGTGTGCAGAGAGAGAGACTGTGCGTAGATAGAGAGAGAGAGAGTGTGTGGAGAGAGAGAGAGAGTGTGTAGAGAGAGAGAGAGTGTGTGTAGAGAGAGAGAGTGTGCAGAGAAAGAGTGTGTGCAGAGAGAGAGAGTGTGCAGAGAGAGAGAGTGTGCAGAGAGAGAGAGTGTGCAGAGAGGGAGAGTGTGCAGAGAGAGAGAGAGTGTGTAGAGAGTTGGAGAGTGTGTAGAGAGTTGGAGAGTGTGTCGAGAGTTGTAGAGTGCGTCGGGAGTTGGAAAGTGTGCAGAGAGTTGGAGAGTGTGTAGAGAGTTGGAGAGTGTGTAGAGAGTTGGAGAGTGTGTCGAGAGTTGGAGAGTGTGTAGAGAGTTCGGGAGTCCTTAGAGAGTTGGAGAGTGCGTAGAGAGTTGGAGAGTGTGTGGAGAGTTGGAGAGTGTGTGGAGAGTTGGTGAGTCTGTGGAGAGTGCGTAGAGAGAGAGAGAGAGAGTGTGTGTGTAGAGAGAGAGAGAGTGTGTAGAGAGAGAGAGAGAGTGTGTGCAGAGAGAGAGAGAGAGTGTGCAGAGAGGTAGAGTGTGTAGAGAGAGAGAGAGTGCGTAGAGAGAGGGAGAGACTGTGTCGAGAATGGGAGAGAGTGCGCAGAGAGAGAGAGTGTGCAGAGAGAGTGTGCTGAGAGAGGGAGTGTGCAGACAGAGAGAGAGTGTGCAGAGAGAGAGTGCAGAGAGAGAGAGAGAGTGTGGAGAGAGACAGTGTGTAGAGAGAATGTAAAGAGAGAGAGAGTGTGTCGAGAGAGAGGGAGAGTGTGAAGAGAGAGAGAGAGAGAGTGCAGAGATCAAGAGAGTATGTAGAGAGAGAGTGTGTAGAGAGTGAGAGTGTGTCGAGACATAAAGTGTGTAGAGAGATGGAGAGTGTGTAGCGAGATGTAGAGTGTGTACAGGGTTGGAGAGTGTGTAGAGAGTTGGAGAGTGTGTAGAGAGTTGGAGAGTGTGTCGAGAGTTGGAGAGTGTGTAGCGAGATGTAGAGTGTGTAGAGAGTTGGAGAATGTGTCGAGAGTTGGAGAGTGTGTAGAGAGTTGGAGAGGGTGTCGAGAGTTGGAGAGTGTGTAGAGAGTTGGAGAGTGTGTAGAGTGAGAGAGTGTGCAGAGATAGAGAGTGTGCGTAGAGAGAGAGAGAGAGTGCGTAGAGAGAGAGAGAGAGTGTGGAGAGAAAGGAGGAGTGTGTAGAGAGAGAGAGTGTGTAGAGAGAGAGAGTGTGTAGAGAGCGAGAGTGTGTAGAGAGAGAGTGTGGAGAGAGAGAGTGTGCAGAGAGAGAGAGTGTGCAGAGAGAGAGAGTGTGTCGAGAGAGAGAGTGTGCAGAGAGAGGGGGAGAGAGAGAGTGTGCTGCGATGGAGAGTGTGTAGAGAGAGAGAGTGTGTGCAGAGTGAGGGAGAGAGAGATAGTGTGGAGAGATGGAGAGGGTGTCGAGAGAGGGAGAGAGTGTGCAGAGAGAGAGAGTGTGTAGAGAGTTGGAGATTGTGCAGAGAGTTGGAGAGTGTGTGGAGAGAAGGGGAGAGTGTGCAGAGAGAGAGAGTGTGCAGAGAGAGAGAGTGAGCAGCGAGAGAGAGACTGTGCAGAGATGGAGAGTGTGTAGAAAGAGAGAGAGAGTGCAGAGGGAGGGAGAGAGAGAGAGTGTGCAGAGATGGAGAGTATGTAGAGAGAGGGAGTGTGCAGAAAGAGTGTGCAGCGAGAAAGAGACTGTGCAGAGAGTGGGAGGGAGGGAGACTACGCAGAGATGGAGAGTGTGTAGAGAGAGAGAGAGTGTGCAGAGGGAGGGAGAGAGAGAGTGTGCAGAGATGGAGAGTGCGTAGAGAGAGAGAGTGTGCAGAGAGAGAGAGTGTGCAGAGAGAGAGAGTGTGCAGAGAGAGAGAGTGTGCAGAGAGAGAGTGTGTAGAGAGAGAGAGTGTGCAGAGAGAGAGAGAGTGTGCAGAGGTAGGGAGAGAGAGGGAGTGTGCAGAGAGAGAGAGTGTGCAACGAGCGAGAGACTGTGCAGAGAGAGGGAGGGAGAGCGAGTGTGCAGAGATGGAGGGTGTGTAGAGAGAGGGAGTGTGCAGGCAGAGAGAGTGTGCAGAGAGAGAGAGTGTGCAGAGAGATAGAGTGTGCAGAGAGAGAGAGGGAGTGTGCAGAGATAGAGAGTGTGCAGAGATAGAGAGTGTGCAGAGACAGAGAGTCTGCGTAGAGAGAGAGAGAGAGTGCGTAGAGAAAGAGAGAGTGTGCAGAGAGAGAGAGTGTGTAGAGAGAGAGAGAGAGTGTGCAGAGAGAGAGAGAGTGTGCAGAGCGAGGGAGAGAGAGTGTGCAGAGATGGAGAGTGTGTAGAGAGAGAGAGAGTGTGCAGAGAGAGGGAGAGAGAGAGAGTGTGCAGAGATGGAGAGTGTGTAGAGAGAGGTAGAGAGTGTGCAGAGAGAGAGAGTGTGCGGAGAGAGAGAGTGTGTCGGGAGAGAGAGAGAGTGTGTAGAGAGAGAGAGTGTGCAGAGAGAGAGAGAGTGTGTGTAGAGAGAGAGAGAGAGTGTGTAGAGAGAGAGAGAGAGAGTGTGCAGAGAGAGAGAGTGTGCAGAGCGAGGGAGAGAGAGAGTGTGTGCAGAGATGGAGAGTGTGCAGAGAGAGAGAGAGTGTGCAGAGAGAGGGAGAGAGATAGAGTGTGCAGAGATGGAGAGTGTGTAGAGAGAGGTAGAGAGTGTGCAGAGAGAGAGAGTGTGCAGAGAGAGAGAGTGTGCAGAGAGAAGGAGTGTGCAGAGAGAGTGTGCAGAGAGAGAGACTGTGCGTAGATAGAGAGAGAGAGAGTGTGTGGAGAGAGAGAGAGAGTGTGAAGAGAGAGAGAGAGTGTGTGTAGAGAGAGAGAGTGTGCAGAGAAAGAGTGTGTGCAGAGAGAGAGAGTGTGCAGTGAGAGAGAGTGTGCAGAGAGAGAGAGTGTGCAGAGAGGGAGAGTGTGCTGAGAGAGAGAGAGTGCAGAGAGTTGGAGAGTGTGTCGAGAGTTGGAGAGTGTGTAGAGAGTTGGAGAGTGTGTAGAGAGTTGGAGAGTGTGTAGAGAGTTGGAGAGTGTGTAGAGAGTTGGAGAGTGTGTAGAGAGTTGGAGAGTGTGTCGAGAGTTGGAGAGTGTGTTGAGAGTTGGAGAGTGTGTCGAGAATTGGAGAGAGTGTAGAGAGTTGGAGAGTGTGTGGAGAGAGAGTGTGTAAAGAAAGGGAGAGAGAGTGTGTGTGGAGAGAGGGAGAGAGAGAGTGTGTAGAGAGAGAGAGAGTGTGTGTAGAGGGAGAGAGAGAGAGTGTGTAGAGAGAGAGAGTGTGCAGAGAGAGAGAGTGTGCAGAGATGGAGAGTGTGTAGAGAGAGAGAGAGAGTGTGCAGAGAGAAGGAGAGAGAGAGTGTGTGCAGAAATTGAGAGTGTGTAGAAAGAGAGAGAGCGTGTGTAGAGAGAGGGAGAGAGTGTGTCCATAAGACCATAAGACCATAAGACATAGGAGCGGAAGTAAGGCCATTCGGCCCATCGAGTCCACTCCACCATTCAATCATGGTTGATTTCAACTCCATTTACCCGCTCTCTCCCCATAGCCCTTAATTCCTCGAGAAATCAAGAATTTATCAATTTCTGTCTTGAAGACGCTCAACGTCTCGGCCTCCACAGCCCTCTGTGGCAATGAATTCCACAGACCCACCACTCTCTGGCTGAAGAAATTTCTCCTCATCTCTGTTCTAAAGTGACTCCCTTTTATTCTGAGGCTGTGCCCCCGCGTCCTAGTCTCCCCTGTTAATGGAAACAACTTCCCTACGTCCATCCTATCTAAGCCGTTCATTATTGTCGAGAGAGGGAGAGAGTGCGTCGAGAGTTGGAGAGTGTGTAGAGAGTTGGAGATTGTGCAGAGAGTTGGAGAGTGTGTGGAGAGAAGGAGAGAGTGTGCAGAGAGAGAGAGTGTGCAGAGAGAGAGAGTGAGCAGCGAGAGAGAGACTGTGCAGAGATGGAGAGTGTGTAGAAAGAGAGAGAGAGTGCAGAGGGAGGGAGAGAGAGAGAGTGTGCAGAGATGGAGAGTATGTAGAGAGAGGGAGTGTGCAGAGAGAGTGTGCAGCAAGAGAGAGACTGTGCAGAGAGAGGGAGGGAGAGGGGGTATGCAGAGATGGAGAGTGTGTAGAGAGAGAGAGAGTGTGCAGAGGGAGGGAGAGAGAGAGTGTGCAGAGATGGAGAGTGCGTAGAGAGAGAGAGTGTGCAGAGAGAGAGAGTGTGTGCAGAGAGAGAGAGTGTGCAGACAGAGAGAGAGTGTGCAGAGAGAGAGAGGGTGCAGAGAGAGAGAGTGTGCAGAGATAGAGAGAGTGCGCAGAGAGAGAGAGTGTGCAGTGAGAGAGAGTGTGCAGAGAGAGAGAGTGTGCAGAGAGAGAGTGTGCAGAGAGAGAGTGTGCAGAGAGAGAGTGTGCAGAGAGAGAGAGTGTGCAGAGAGAGAGAGTGTGGTGAGACAGAGAGAGTGTGTAGAGAGAGAGAGTGTGTGCAGAGAGAGAGAGTGTGCAGACAGAGAGAGAGTGTGCAGAGCGAGGGAGAGAGAGAGAGTGTGCAGAGATGGAGAGTGTGTAGAGAGAGAGAGAATGTGCAGAGAGAGGGAGAGAGAGAGTGTGTGCAGAGAGAGGGAGAGAGAGGGAGTGTGCAGAGATGGAGAGTGTGTAGAGAGAGACAGAGTGTGCATAGAGAGAGAGTGTGCAGAGAGAGGGAGAGAGAGGGAGTGTGCAGAGATGGAGAGTGTGTAGAGAGAGACAGAGTGTGCAGAGAGAGAGAGTGTGTAGAGATTTGGAGAGTGTGTCGAGAGTTGGAGAGTGTGTAGAGAGTTGGAGAGTGTGTAGAGAGTTGGAGGGTGTGTAGAGAGTTGGAGAGTGTGTCGAGAGTTGGAGAGTGTGTAGAGAGTTGAAGAGTGTGTCGAGAGTTGGAGATTGTGTAGAGAGAGAGAGTGTGTAGAGAGTTGGAGAGTGTGTCGAGAGTTGGAGAGTGTGTCGAGAGTTGGAGAGTGTGCCGAGAGTTGGAGAGTGTGTCGAGAGTTGGAGAGTGTATCAAGAGTTGGAGAGTGTGTAGAGAGTTGGAGAGTGTGTAGAGAGAGAGAGTGTGTAGAGAGTTGGAGAGTGTGTCGAGAGTTGGAGAGTGTGTCGAGAGTTGGAGAGTGTGTCGAGAGTTGGAGAGTGTGTAGAGAGTTGGAGAGTGTGTAGAGAGTTGGAGAGTGTGTCGAGAGTTGGAGAGTGTGTCGAGAGTTGGAGAGTGTGTCGAGAGTTGGAGAGTGTGCCGAGAGTTGGAGAGTGTGTCGAGAGTTGGAGAGTGTATCAAGAGTTGGAGAGTGT